>NW_027478626.1:0-300000 GCF_051014685.1 Ptiloglossa arizonensis
TTTTGATGGTTTCTCAACCATTCCTTAACTTCAACTCCCGCATCTCGCTAACGGATTGACGAACTCGAGAAATCCCTGTTGCATTTGAAAGTAGTTACTCGCCCGATTACAATGGTGTGTGTATTTTTGCCCTAGGCAATTGTAGTTATTGGTTTCGAGGTTCAGATTTGCTAAAATTTTGATGGTTTCTCAACCATTCCTTAACTTCAAACTCCCATATCTCGCGAACGGATTGACGAACTAGAGAAATTCCAGTTGCATCTGAAAGCAGAAACTCGCCCGATTACAGTGGTATGTGTACTTTTCCCTAGGCCATTCCAGTTATTGGTTTCGAGTATCAGACCAGCGAAAATTTTGATGGTTTCTCAACCATCCTTAACTTCAAACTCCATATCTCGCGAACGGATTACGAACACCAGAAATTCCAGTTGCATCTGAAAGCATAATCTCGCCCGATTACAATGGTATGTGTATTTTTGCCCTAGGCCATAGCAATTATT
Source organism: Ptiloglossa arizonensis (assembly GCF_051014685.1). Taxonomy (NCBI): domain Eukaryota; kingdom Metazoa; phylum Arthropoda; class Insecta; order Hymenoptera; family Colletidae; genus Ptiloglossa; species Ptiloglossa arizonensis. The sequence goes on from NW_027478626.1 coordinate 501, forward strand.
GGTTTCGAGTATCACACTTGCGAAAATTTTGATGGTATCTCAACGCATTCCTTAACTTCAAACTCCCATATCTCGCGAACGGATTGACGAACTCGAGAAATTCCTGTTGCATCTGAAAGAAGAAACTCGCCCGATTACAATGGGGTGTGTACTTTTCCCCTAGGGCATCCAGTTATTGGTTTCGAGTATCAGACCAGCGAAAATTTTGATGGTTTCTCAACCATTCCCTTAACTTCAAACTCCCCATATCTCGCGAACGGATTGACGAACTAGAGAAATTCCAGTTCATTTTGAAAGCAGAAACTCGCCCGATTACAATGGTATGTGTACTTTTCCCTAGGCCATTCCAGTTATTGGTTTCGAGTATCAGACCAGCGAAAATTTTGATGGTTTCTCAACCATTCCTTAACTTCAAACTCCCATACCTCGCGAACGGATTACCAACACCAGAAATTCCAGTTGCATCTGAAAGCATAATCTCGCCCGATTACAATGGTATTATGTATTTTTGCCCTAGGCCATAGCAATTATTGGTTTCGAGTATCACACTTGCGAAAATTTTGATGGTATCTCAACCATTCCTTAACTTCAAACTCACATATCTCGCGAACGGTATGACGAACAAGAGAAATTCCAGTTGCATCTGAAAGTAGAAACTCGCCCGATTACAGTGGTATGTGTACTTTTCGCCTAGGCCATTCCAGTTATTGTTTCGGACTATCAGACCAGCGAAAATTTTGATGGTTTCTCAACCATTCCTTAAATTCAAACTCCCATATCTTGCGAACGGATTGACGAACTAGAGAAAATTCCAGTTTCATCTGAAGCAGAAACTCGCCCGATTACAGTGGTATGTGTACTTTTCCCCTAGGCCATACCAGTTATTGGTTTCGAGTATCAGACCAGCGAAAATTTTGATGGTTTCTCAACCATTCCTTAACTTCAAACTCCCATATCTCGCGAACGGATTACCAACACCAGAAATTCCAGTTGCATCTGAAAGCTAATCTCGCCACAATTACAATGGGTATTATGTATTTTTGCCTAGGCCATAGCAATTATTGGTTCGAGTATCACACTTGCGAAAATTTTGATGTATCTCAACCATTCCTTAACTTCAAACTCCCATATCTCGCGAACGAATTGACGAACTAGAGAAATTCCTGTTGCATCTGAAAGTAGAAACTCGCCGAATTACAATGGGGTGTGTACTTTCCCTAGGCCATTCCAGTTATTGGTTTCGAGTATTCAGACCAGCGAAAATTTTGATGGTTTCTCAACCATTCCTTAACTTCAAAACTCCCATATCTCGCGAACGGATTGACGAACTCGAGAAATTCCTGTTGCATCTGAAGTAGAAACTCGCCCGATTACAATGGTGTGTGTATTTTTGCCCTAGGGCAATTGTAGTTATTGGTTTCTCGAGTATCAGACTTGCGAAAATTTTGATGGTTTCTCAACCATTCTTAACTTCAAACTCCCTATCTCGCGAACGGATTGACGAACTAGAGAAATTCCAGTTGCATCTGAAAGCAGAAACTCGCCCGATTACAGTGGTATGTGTACTTTTCGCCTAGGCCATTCCAGTTATTGGTTTCGAGTATCAGACCAGCGAAAATTTTGATGGTTTCTCAACCATTCCTTAACTTCAAACTCCCATATCTTGCGAACGGATTGACGAACTCGAGAAATTCCTGTTGCATCTGAAGGTAGAACATCGCCCGATTACAACGGTATGTGTATTTTTGCCCTAGGCAATAGTAGTTATTGGTTTCGAGTATCAGACTTGGGAAAATTTTGATGATTTCTCAACCATTCCTTAACTTCAAACTCCCATATCTCGCGAACGGATTACCAACTCGAGAAATTCCAGTTGCATCTGAAAACATAATCTCGCCCGATTACAATGGTATTTGTATTTTTGCCCTAGGTCATTGTAGTTATTGGTTTCGAGTATCAGACTTGCGAAAATTTTGATGGCTTCTCAACCATTCCTTAACTTCAAACTCCCATATCTCGCGAACGGATTGACGAACTCGAGAAATTCCTGTTGCTACCTGAAAGTAGAAACTAGCCCGATTACAACGGTATGTGTATTTTTTCCCTAGGCATTAGTAGTTATTGGTTTCGAGTATCAGACTTACCAAAAATTTTGATAGTTTCTCAACCATTTCTTAATTTCAAACTCCCTCCATATCTCGCGAACGGATTGACGAACTCGAGAAATTCCTGTTTGCATCTGAAAGTAGAAACTCGCCGGATTACAACGGTATGTGTATTTTTGCCCTAGGCAATAGTAGTTATTGGTTTCGAGTATCAGACTTGCGAAAATTTTTGATGGGTTTCTCAACCATTCCTTAACTTCAAACTCCCATATCTCGCGAACGGATTGACGAACTCGAGAAATTCCTGTTGCATCTGAAAGTAGAAACTCGCCGATTACAATGGTGTGTGTATTTTTGCCCTAGGCAATTGTGGTTACTGGTTCGAGTATCAGACTTGCGAAAATTTTGATGGTTTCTCAACCATTCCTTAACTTCAAACTCCCGCATCTCGCTAACGGATTGACGAACTCGAGAAATCCCTGTTGCATTTGAAGTAGTAACTCGCCCGATTACAATGGTGTGTGTTATTTTTGCCCTAGGCAATTGTAGTTAGTTGGTTTCGAGGTTCAGATTTGCTAAAATTTTGATGGTTTCTCAACCATTCCTTAACTTCAAACTCCCATATCTCGCGAACGGATTGACGAACTAGAGAAATTCCAGTTGCATCTGAAAGCAGAAACTCGCCCTCGATTACAGTGGTATGTGTACTTTTCCCCTAGGCCATTCCAGTTATTGGTTTCGAGTATCAGACCAGCGAAAATTTTGATGGTTTCTCAACCATTCCTTAACTTCAAACTCCCATATCTCGCGAACGGATTACCAACACCAGAAATTCCAGTTGCATCTGAAAGCATAATCTCGCCCGATTACAATGGTATTATGTATTTTTGCCCTAGGCCATAGCAATTATTGGTTTCGAGTATCACACTTGCGAAAATTTTGATGGTATCTCAACCATTCCTTAACTTCAAACTCACATATCTCGCGAACGGATTGACGACTAGAGAAATTCCTGTTGCATCTGAAAGTAGAAACTCGCCCGATTACAGTGGTATGTGTACTTTTCGCCTAGGCCATTCCAGTTATTGGTTTCGACTATCAGACCAGCGAAATTTTGATGGTTTCTCAACCATTCCTTAAATTCAAACTCCCATATCTTGCGAACGGATTGACGAACTAGAGAAATTCCAGTTTCATCTGAAAGCAGAAACTCGCCCGATTACAGTGGTATGTGTACTTTTCCCCTAGGCCATACCAGTTATTGGTTTCGAGTATCAGACCAGCGAAAATTTTGATGGTTTCTCAACCATTCCTTAACTTCAAACTCCCATATCTCGCGAACGGATTGACGAACTCGAGAAATCCCTGTTGCATTTGAAAGTAGAAACTCGCCCGATTACAATGGCGTGTGTATTTTTCCCTAGGCAATTGTAGTTATTGGTTTCGAGTATCAGATTTGCGAAAATTTTGATGGTTTCTCAACCATTCCTTAATTTCAAACTCCCATATCTCGCGAACGGATTGACGAACTAGAGAAATTCCTGTTGACATCTGAAAGCAGAAACTCGCCCGATTACAGTGGTATGTGTACTTTTCCCCTAGGCCAATCCAGTTATTGGTTTCGAGTATCAGACCAGCGAAAATTTTGATGGTTTCTCAACCATTCCTTAACTTCAAACTCCCATATCTCGCGAACGGATTGACGAACTCGAGAAATTCCTGTTGCATCTGAAAGTAGAAACTCGCCCGATTACAATGGGTTGTGTACTTTTCGCCTAGGCTATTCCAGTTATTGGTTTCGAGTATCAGACCAGCGAAAATTTTGATGGTTTCTCAACCATTCCTTAACTTCAAACTCCCATATCTCGCGAACGCATTGACGAACTCGAGAAATTCGTCTTGCATCTGAAAGTAGAAACTCGCCCGATTACACCGGTATGTGTATTTTCCCCCTAAGCCATTGTAGTTATTGGTTTCGAGTATCAGACTTGCGAAAATTTTGATGGTTTCCCAACCATTCCTTACCTTCAAACTCCCATATCTCGCGAACGGATTGACGAACTCGAGAAATTCCAGTTGCATCTGAAAGCAGAAACTCGCCCGATTACAATGGTATGTGTATTTTTGCACTAGGCAATTGTAGTTACTGGTTTCGAGTATCCAGACTTGCGAAAATTTTGATGGTTTCTCAACCATTCCTTAACTCAAACTCCCATATCTCGCGAACGATTGACGAACTCGAGAAATTCCAGTTGCATCTGAAAGCAGAAGCTCGATCGATTACAACGTATGTGTATTTTTGCCCTAGGCAATAGTAGTTATTGGTTTCGAGTATCAGACCAGCGAAAATTTTGAGGGTTTCTCAACATTCCTTAACTTCAAACTCCCATATCTTGCGAACGGATTACCAACACCAGAAATTCCAGTTGCAACTGAAAGCATAATCACGCCGATTACAACGGTATGTGTATTTTTGCCCAAGGCAATAGTAGTTATCGGTTTCGAGTACCAGACGTGCAAAATTTTGATGATTTCTCACCATTCCTTAACTTCAAACTCCCATATCTCGCGAACGGATTACCAACTCGAAATATTCCCAGTTGCATCTGAAAGCATAATCTTGCCCGATTACAATGGTATTTGTATTTTTGCCCTAGGCCATAGCAGTTATTGGTATCGAGTATCAGACTTGCGAAAATTTGATGGTTTCTCAACCATTCCTTAACTTCAAACTCCCATATCTCGCGAACGGATTGACGAACTCGAGAAATTCCTCTTGCATCTGAAAGTAGAAACTCGCCCGATTACACCGGTATGTGTATTTTTCCCCTAAGCCATTGTAGTTGTTGGTTTCGAGTATCAGACTTGCGAAAATTTGATGGTTTCCCAACCATCCTTACCTTCAAACCCCATATCTCGCGAACGGATTGACGAACTCGAGAATTTCCAGTTGTATCTGAAAGCAGAGAACTCGCCCGATTACAATGGTATGTGTATTTTTGCCTAGGCAATTGTAGTTACTGGTTTCGAGTATCAGACTTGCGAAATTTTGATGGCGTCTCAACCATTCCTTAACTTCAAACTCCCATATCTCGCGAACGGATTGACGAACTCGAGAAATTCCTGTTGCATCTGAAAGTAGAATCTCGCCGGATTACAACGGTATGTGTATTTTGCCCTAGACATTAGTAGTTACTGGTTTCGAGTACCAGAATTACTAAAATTTTGATAGTTTCCCAACCCATTCCTTAACTTCAAACTCCCATATCTCGCGAACGGATTGACGAACACGAGAAATTCCAGTTGCATCTGAAAGCAGAAACTCGCCCGATACAATGGTATGTGTATTTTTTGCCCTAGGCAATTGTGGTTACTGGTTTCGAGTATCAGACTTGCGAAAATTTTTGATGGTTTCTCAACCATTCCTTAACTTCAAACTCCCGCATCTCGCTAACGGATTGACGAACTCGAGAAATCCCTGTTGCATTTGAAAGTAGTAACTCGCCCGATTACAATGGTGTGTGTATTTTGCCCTAGGCAATTGTAGTTATTGGTTCGAGGTTCAGATTTGCCTAAAATTTTTGATGGTTTCTCAACCATTCCTTAACTTCAAACTCCCATATCTCGCGAACGGATTGACGAACTAGAGAAATTCCAGTTGCATCTGAAAGCAGAAACTCGCCCGATTACAGTGGTATGTGTACTTTTCCCCTAGGCATTCCAGTTATTGGTTTCGAGTATCAGACCAGCGAAAATTTTGATGGTTTCTCAACCATTCTTAACTTCAAACTCCCATATCTCGCGAACGGATTACGAACACCAGAAATTCCAGTTGCATCTGAAAGCATAATCTCGCCCCGATTACAATGGTATGTGTATTTTTGCCCTAGGCCATAGCAATTATTGTGTTTCGAGTATCACACTTGCGAAAATTTTGATGGTATCTCAACCATTCCTTAACTTCAAACTCCCATATCTCGCGAACGGATTGACGAACTCGAGAATTCCTGTTGCAATCTGAAAGAAGAAACTCGCCCGATTACAATGGGGTGTGTACTTTTCCCCTAGGCCATTCCAGTTATTGGTTTTCGAGTATCAGACCAGCGAAAATTTTGATGGTTTCTCAACCATTCCTTAACTTCAAACTCCCATATCTCGCGAACGGATTGACGAACTAGAGAAATTCCAGTTTCATCTGAAAGCAGAACTCGCCCGATTACAATGGTATGTGTACTTTTCCCCTAGGCCATTCCAGTTATTGGTTTCGAGTATCAGACCAGCGAAAATTTTGATGGTTTTCTCAACCATTCCTTAACTTCAAACTCCCATACCTCGCGAACGGATTACCAACACCAGAAATTCCAGTTGCATCTGAAAGCATAATCTCGCCCGATTACAATGGTATTATGTATTTTTGCCCTAGGCCATAGCAATTATTGGTTTCGAGTATCACACTTGCGAAAATTTTGATGGTATCTCAACCATTCCTTAACTTCAACTCACATATCTCGCGAACGGATTGACGAACAAGAGAAATTCCAGTTGCATCTGAAAGTAGAAACTCGCCCGATTACAGTGGTATGTGTACCTTTTCGCTAGGCATTCCAGTTATTGGTTTCGACTATCAGACCAGCGAAAATTTTGATGGTTTCTCAACCATTCCTTAAATTCAAACTCCCATATCTTGCGAACGGATTGACGAACTAGAGAAATTCCAGTTTCATCTGAAAGCAGAAACTCGCCCGATTACAGTGGTATGTGTACTTTTCCCCTAGGCCATACCAGTTATTGGTTTCGAGTATCAGACCAGCGAAAAATTTTGATGGTTTCTCAACCATTCCTTAACTTCAAACTCCCATATCTCGCGAACGGATTACCAACACCAGAAATTCCAGTTGCATCTGAAAGCATAATCTCGCCCAATTACAATGGTATTATGTATTTTTGCCCTAGGCATAGCAATTATTGGTTTCGAGTATCACACTTGCGAAAATTTTGATGGTATCTCAACCATTCCTTAACTTCAAACTCCCCAATATCTCGCGAACGGATTGACGAACTAGAGAAATTCCTGTTGCATCTGAAAGTAGAAACTCGCCCGATTACAATGGGGTGTGTACTTTCCCCTAGGCCATTCCAGTTATTGGTTTCGAGTATCAGACCAGCGAAAATTTTGATGGTTTCTCAACCATTCCTTAACTTCAAACTCCCATATCTCGCGAACGGATTGACGGAACCTCGAGAAATTCCTGTTGCATCTGAAAGTCGAAACTCGCCCGATTACAATGGTGTGTGTGATTTTTGCCCTAGGCAATTGTAGTTATTGGTTCGAGTATCAGACTTGCGAAAATTTTGATGGTTTCTCAACCATTCCTTAACTTCAAACTCCCATATCTCGCGAACGGATTGACGAACTAGAGAAATTCCAGTTGCATCTGAAAGCAGAAACTCGCCCGATTACAGTGGTATGTGTACTTTTCGCCTAGGCCATTCCAGTTATTGGTTTCGAGTATCAGACCAGCGAAAATTTTGATGGTTTCTCAACCATTCCTTAACTTCAAACTCCCATATCTTGCGAACGGATTGACGAACTCGAGAAATTCCTGTTGCATCTGAAGGTAGAACATCGCCGATTACAACGGTATGTGTATTTTTGCCCTAGGCAATAGTAGTTATTGGTTTCGAGTATCAGACTTGGGAAAATTTTGATGATTTCTCACCATTCCTTAACTTCAAACTCCCATATCTCGCGAACGGATTACCAACTCGAGAAATTCCAGTTGCATCTGAAAACATAATCTCGCGCCGATTACAATGGTATTTGTATTTTGCCCTAGGTCATTGTAGTTATTGGTTTCGAGTATCAGACTTGCGAAAATTTTGATGGCTTCTCAACCATTCCTTAACTTCAAACTCCCATATCTCGCGAACGGATTGACGAACTCGAGAAATTCCTGTTGCACCTGAAAGTAGAAACTAGCCCGATTCAACGGTATGTGTATTTTTTCCTAGGCATTAGTAGTTATTGGTTTCGAGTATCAGACTTACCAAAATTTTGATAGTTTCTCAACCATTTCTTAATTTCAAACTCCCATATCTCGCGAAACGGATTGACGAACTCGAGAAATTCCTGTTGCATCTGAAAGTAGAAACTCGCCGGATTACAACGGTATGTGTATTTTGCCCTAGGCAATAGTAGTTATTGTTTCGAGTATCAGACTTGCGAAAATTTTGATGGTTTCTCAACCAATCCTTAACTTCAAACTCCCATATCTCGCGAACGGATTGACGAACTCGAGAAATTCCTGTTGCATCTGAAAGTAGAAACTCGCCGATTACAATGGTGTGTGTATTTTTGCCCTAGGCAATTGTGGTTACTGGTTTCGAGTATCAGACTTGCGAAAATTTTGATGGTTTCTCAACCATTCCCTTAACTTCAACTCCCGCATCTCGCTAACGGATTGACGAACTCGAGAAATCCCTGTTGCATTTGAAAGTAGTAACTCGCCCGATTACAATGGTGTGTGTATTTTTGCCCTAGAGCAATTGTAGTTATTGGTTTCGAGGTTTCAGATTTGCTAAAATTTTGATGGTTTTCTCAACCATTCCTTAACTTCAAACTCCCATATCTCGCGAACGGATTGACGAACTAGAGAAATTCCAGTTGCATCTGAAAGCAGAAACTCGCGCCGATTACAGTGGTATGTGTACTTTTCCCCTAGGCCATTCCCAGTTATGGTTTCGAGTATCAGACCAGCGAAAATTTTGATGGTTTCTCAACCATTCCTTAACTTCAAACTCCCATATCTCGCGAACGGATTACGAACACCAGAATTCCAGTTGCATCTGAAAGCATAATCTCGCCCGATTACAATGGTATGTGTATTTTTGCCCTAGGCCATAGCAATTATTGGTTTCGAGTATCACACTTGCGAAAATTTTGATGGTATCTCAACCATTCCTTAACTTCAAACTCCCATATCTCGCGAACGGATTGACGAACTCGAGAAATTCCTGTTGCATCTGAAAGAAGAAACTCGCCCGATTACAATGGGGTGTGTACTTTTCCCCTAGGCCATTCCAGTTATTGGTTTCGAGTATCAGACCAGCGAAAATTTTGATGGTTTCTCAACCATTCCTTAACTTCAAACTCCCATATCTCGCGAACGGATTGACGAACTAGAGAAATTCCAGTTTCATCTGAAAGCAGAAACTCGCCCGATTACAATGGTATGTGTACTTTTCCCCTAGGCCATTCCAGTTATTGGTTTCGAGTATCAGACCAGCGAAAATTTTGATGGTTTCTCAACCATTCCTTAACTTCTAACTCCCATACCTCGCGAACGGATTACCAACACCAGAAATTCCAGTTGCATCTGAAAGCATAATCTCGCCCGATTACAATGGTATTATGTATTTTTGCCCTAGGCCATAGCAATTATTGGTTTCGAGTATCACACTTGCGAAAATTTTGATGGTATCTCAACCATTCCTTAACTTCAAACTCACATATCTCGCGAACGGATTGACGAACTAGAGAAATTCCTGTTGCATCTGAAAGTAGAAACTCGCCCGATTACAGTGGTATGTGTACTTTTCGCCTAGGCCATTCCAGTTATTGGTTTCGACTATCAGACCAGCGAAAATTTTGATGGTTTCTCAACCATTCCTTAAATTCAAACTCCCATATCTTGCGAACGGATTGACGAACTAGAGAAATTCCAGTTTCATCTGAGAGCAGAAACTCGCCCGATTACAGTGGTATGTGTACTTTTCCCCTAGGCCATACCAGTTATTGGTTTCGAGTATCAGACCAGCGAAAATTTTGATGGTTTCTCAACCATTCCTTAACTTCAAACTCCCATATCTCGCGAACGGATTGACGAACTCGAGAAATCCCTGTTGCATTTGAAAGTAGAAACTCGCCCGATTACAATGGCGTGTGTATTTTTCCCTAGGCAATTGTAGTTATTGGTTTCGAGTATCAGATTTGCGAAAATTTTGATGGTTTCTCAACCATTCCTTAATTTCAAACTCCCATATCTCGCGAACGGATTGACGAACTAGAGAAATTCCTGTTGCATCTGAAAGCAGAAACTCGCCCGATTACAGTGGTATGTGTACTTTTCCCCTAGGCCAATCCAGTTATTGGTTTCGAGTATCAGACCAGCGAAAATTTTGATGGTTTCTCAACCATTCCTTAACTTCAAACTCCCATATCTCGCGAACGGATTGACGAACTCGAGAAATTCCTGTTGCATCTGAAAGTAGAAACTCGCCCGATTACAATGGGTTGTGTACTTTTCGCCTAGGCTATTCCAGTTATTGGTTTCGAGTATCAGACCAGCGAAAATTTTGATGGTTTCTCAACCATTCCTTAACTTCAAACTCCCATATCTCGCGAACGCATTGACGAACTCGAGAAATTCGTCTTGCATCTGAAAGTAGAAACTCGCCCGATTACACCGGTATGTGTATTTTCCCCCTAAGCCATTGTAGTTATTGGTTTCGAGTATCAGACTTGCGAAAATTTTGATGGTTTCCCAACCATTCCTTACCTTCAAACTCCCATATCTCGCGAACGGATTGACGAACTCGAGAAATTCCAGTTGCATCTGAAAGCAGAAACTCGCCCGATTACAATGGTATGTGTATTTTTGCCCTAGGCAATTGTAGTTACTGATTTCGAGTATCAGACTTGCGAAAATTTTGATGGTTTCTCAACCATTCCTTAACTTCAAACTCCCATATCTCGCGAACGGATTGACGAACTCGAGAAATTCCAGTTGCATCTGAAAGCAGAAGCTCGATCGATTACAACGGTATGTGTATTTTTGCCCTAGGCAATAGTAGTTATTGGTTTCGAGTATCAGACCAGCGAAAATTTTGATGGTTTCTCAACCATTCCTTAACTTCAAACTCCCATATCTTGCGAACGGATTACCAACACCAGAAATTCCAGTTGCAACTGAAAGCATAATCTCGCCCGATTACAACGGTATGTGTATTTTTGCCCAAGGCAATAGTAGTTATCGGTTTCGAGTACCAGACGTGCAAAATTTTGATGATTTCTCAACCATTCCTTAACTTCAAACTCCCATATCTCGCGAACGGATTACCAACTCGAAATATTCCAGTTGCATCTGAAAGCATAATCTTGCCCGATTACAATGGTATTTGTATTTTTGCCCTAGGCCATAGCAGTTATTGGTATCGAGTATCAGACTTGCGAAAATTTTGATGGTTTCTCAACCATTCCTTAACTTCAAACTCCCATATCTCGCGAACGGATTGACGAACTCGAGAAATTCCTCTTGCATCTGAAAGTAGAAACTCGCCCGATTACACCGGTATGTGTATTTTTCCCCTAAGCCATTGTAGTTGTTGGTTTCGAGTATCAGACTTGCGAAAATTTTGATGGTTTCCCAACCATTCCTTACCTTCAAACCCCCATATCTCGCGAACGGATTGACGAACTCGAGAATTTCCAGTTGTATCTGAAAGCAGAAACTCGCCCGATTACAATGGTATGTGTATTTTTGCCCTAGGCAATTGTAGTTACTGGTTTCGAGTATCAGACTTGCGAAAATTTTGATGGCGTCTCAACCATTCCTTAACTTCAAACTCCCATATCTCGCGAACGGATTGACGAACTCGAGAAATTCCTGTTGCATCTGAAAGTAGAATCTCGCCGGATTACAACGGTATGTGTATTTTTGCCCTAGACATTAGTAGTTACTGGTTTCGAGTACCAGAATTACTAAAATTGTGATAGTTTCCCAACCATTCCTTAACTTCAAACTCCCATATCTCGCGAACGGATTGACGAACACGAGAAATTCCAGTTGCATCTGATAGCAGAAACTCGCCCGATTACAATGGTATGTGTATTTTTGCCCTAGGCAATTGTGGTTACTGGTTTCGAGTATCAGACTTGCGAAAATTTTGATGGTTTCTCAACCATTCCTTAACTTCAAACTCCCGCATCTCGCTAACGGATTGACGAACTCGAGAAATCCCTGTTGCATTTGAAATTAGTAACTCGCCCGATTACAATGGTGTGTGTATTTTTGCCCTAGGCAATTGTAGTTATTGGTTTCGAGGTTCAGATTTGCTAAAATTTTGATGGTTTCTCAACCATTCCTTAACTTCAAACTCCCATATCTCGCGAACGGATTGACGAACTAGAGAAATTCCAGTTGCATCTGAAAGCAGAAACTCGCCCGATTACAGTGGTATGTGTACTTTTCCCCTAGGCCATTCCAGTTATTGGTTTCGAGTATCAGACCAGCGAAAATTTTGATGGTTTCTCAACCATTCCTTAACTTCAAACTCCCATATCTCGCGAACGGATTACGAACACCAGAAATTCCAGTTGCATCTGAAAGCATAATCTCGCCCGATTACAATTGTATGTGTATTTTTGCCCTAGGCCATAGCAATTATTGGTTTCGAGTATCACACTTGCGAAAATTTTGATGGTATCTCAACCATTCCTTAACTTCAAACTCCCATATCTCGCGAACGGATTGACGAACTCGAGAAATTCCTGTTGCATCTGAAAGAAGAAACTCGCCCGATTACAATGGGGTGTGTACTTTTCCCCTAGGCCATTCCAGTTATTGGTTTCGAGTATCAGACCAGCGAAAATTTTGATGGTTTCTCAACCATTCCTTAACTTCAAACTCCCATATCTCGCGAACGGATTGACGAACTAGAGAAATTCCAGTTTCATCTGAAAGCAGAAACTCGCCCGATTACAATGGTATGTGTACTTTTCCCCTAGGCCATTCCAGTTATTGGTTTCGAGTATCAGACCAGCGAAAATTTTGATGGTTTCTCAACCATTCCTTAACTTCAAACTCCCATACCTCGCGAACGGATTACCAACACCAGAAATTCCAGTTGCATCTGAAAGCATAATCTCGCCCGATTACAATGGTATTATGTATTTTTGCCCTAGGCCATAGCAATTATTGGTTTCGAGTATCACACTTGCGAAAATTTTGATGGTATCTCAACCATTCCTTAACTTCAAACTCACATATCTCGCGAACGGATTGACGAACTAGAGAAATTCCTGTTGCATCTGAAAGTAGAAACTCGCCCGATTACAGTGGTATGTGTACTTTTCGCCTAGGCCATTCCAGTTATTGGTTTCGACTATCAGACCAGCGAAAATTTTGATGGTTTCTCAACCATTCCTTAAATTCAAACTCCCATATCTTGCGAACGGATTGACGAACTAGAGAAATTCCAGTTTCATCTGAAAGCAGAAACTCGCCCGATTACAGTGGTATGTGTACTTTTCCCCTAGGCCATACCAGTTATTGGTTTCGAGTATCAGACCAGCGAAAATTTTGATGGTTTCTCAACCATTCCTTAACTTCAAACTCCCATATCTCGCGAACGGATTACCAACACCAGAAATTCCAGTTGCATCTGAAAGCATAATCTCGCCCAATTACAATGGTATTATGTATTTTTGCCCTAGGCCATAGCAATTATTGGTTTCGAGTATCACACTTGCGAAAATTTTGATGGTATCTCAACCATTCCTTAACTTCAAACTCCCATATCTCGCGAACGGATTGACGAACTAGAGAAATTCCTGTTGCATCTGAAAGTAGAAACTCGCCCGATTACAATGGGGTGTGTACTTTCCCCTAGGCCATTCCAGTTATTGGTTTCGAGTATCAGACCAGCGAAAATTTTGATGGTTTCTCAACCATTCCTTAACTTCAAACTCCCATATCTCGCGAACGGATTGACGAACTCGAGAAATTCCTGTTGCATCTGAAAGTAGAAACTCGCCCGATTACAATGGTGTGTGTATTTTTGCCCTAGGCAATTGTAGTTATTGGTTTCGAGTATCAGACTTGCGAAAATTTTGATGGTTTCTCAACCATTCCTTAACTTCAAACTCCCATATCTCGCGAACGGATTGACGAACTAGAGAAATTCCAGTTGCATCTGAAAGCAGAAACTCGCCCGATTACAGTGGTATGTGTACTTTTCGCCTAGGCCATTCCAGTTATTGGTTTCGAGTATCAGACCAGCGAAAATTTTGATGGTTTCTCAACCATTCCTTAACTTCAAACTCCCATATCTTGCGAACGGATTGACGAACTCGAGAAATTCCTGTTGCATCTGAAGGTAGAACATCGCCCGATTACAACGGTATGTGTATTTTTGCCCTAGGCAATAGTAGTTATTGGTTTCGAGTATCAGACTTGGGAAAATTTTGATGATTTCTCAACCATTCCTTAACTTCAAACTCCCATATCTCGCGAACGGATTACCAACTCGAGAAATTCCAGTTGCATCTGAAAACATAATCTCGCCCGATTACAATGGTATTTGTATTTTTGCCCTAGGTCATTGTAGTTATTGGTTTCGAGTATCAGACTTGCGAAAATTTTGATGGCTTCTCAACCATTCCTTAACTTCAAACTCCCATATCTCGCGAACGGATTGACGAACTCGAGAAATTCCTGTTGCACCTGAAAGTAGAAACTAGCCCGATTACAACGGTATGTGTATTTTTTCCCTAGGCATTAGTAGTTATTGGTTTCGAGTATCAGACTTACCAAAATTTTGATAGTTTCTCAACCATTTCTTAATTTCAAACTCCCATATCTCGCGAACGGATTGACGAACTCGAGAAATTCCTGTTGCATCTGAAAGTAGAAACTCGCCGGATTACAACGGTATGTGTATTTTTGCCCTAGGCAATAGTAGTTATTGGTTTCGAGTATCAGACTTGCGAAAATTTTGATGGTTTCTCAACCATTCCTTAACTTCAAACTCCCATATCTCGCGAACGGATTGACGAACTCGAGAAATTCCTGTTGCATCTGAAAGTAGAAACTCGCCCGATTACAATGGTGTGTGTATTTTTGCCCTAGGCAATTGTAGTTATTGGTTTCGAGTATCAGACTTGCGAAAATTTTGATGGTGTCTCAACCATTCCTTAACTTCAAACTCCCATATCTCGCGAACGGATTGACGAACTAGAGAAATTCCAGTTGCATCTGAAAGCAGAAACTCGCCCGATTACAGTGGTATGTGTACTTTTCGCCTAGGCCATTCCAGTTATTGGTTTCGAGTATCAGACCAGCGAAAATTTTGATGGTTTCTCAACCATTCCTTAACTTCAAACTCCCATATCTTGCGAACGGATTGACGAACTAGAGAAATTCCAGTTTCATCTGAAAGCAGAAACTCGCCCGATTACAGTGGTATGTGTACTTTTCCCCTAGGCCATTCCAGTTATTGGTTTCGAGTATCAGACCAGCGAAAATTTTGATGGTTTCTCAACCATTCCTTAACTTCAAACTTCCATATCTCGCGAACGGATTGACGAACTAGAGAAATTCCAGTTGCATCTGAAAGCAGAAACTCGCCCGATTACAGTGGTGTGTGTACTTTTCGCCTAGGCCATTCCAGTTATTGGTTTCGAGTATCAGACCAGCGAAAATTTTGATGGTTTCTCAACCATTCCTTAACTTCAAACTCCCATATCTTGCGAACGGATTGACGAACTCGAGAAATTCCTGTTGCATCTGAAGGTAGAAGATCGCCCGATTACAACGGTATGTGTATTTTGGCCCTAGGCAATAGTAGTTATTGGTTTCGAGTATCAGACTTGCGAAAATTTTGGTGATTTCTCAACCATTCCTTAACTTCAAACTCCCATATCTCGCGAACGGATTACCAACTCGAGAAATTCCAGTTGCATCTGAAAACATAATCTCGCCCGATTACAATGGTATTTGTATTTTTGCCCTAGGTCATTGTAGTTATTGGTTTCGAGTATCAGACTTGCGAAAATTTTGATGGCTTCTCAACCATTCCTTAACTTCAAACTCCCATATCTCGCGAACGGATTGACGAACTCGAGAAATTCCTGTTGCATCTGAAAGTAGAAACTCGCCCGATTACATCGGTATGTGTATTTTTTCCCTAGGCATTAGTAGTTATTGGTTTCGAGTATCAGACTTACCAAAATTTTGATGGTTTCTCAACCATTCCTTAACTTCAAACTCCCATATCTCGCGAACGGATTACCAACACCAGAAATTCAAGTTGCACCTGAAAGCATAATCTCGCCCGATTACAATGGTATTATGTATTTTTGCCCTAGGCCATAGCAATTATTGGTTTCGAGTATCACACTTGCGAAAATTTTGATGGTATCTCAACCATTCCTTAACTTCAAACTCCCATATCTCGCGAACGGATTGACGAACTAGAGAAATTCCTGTTGCATCTGAAAGTAGAAACTCGCCCGATTACAATGGGGTGTGTACTTTTCCCCTAGGCCATTCCAGTTATTGGTTTCGAGTATCAGACAAGCGAAAATTTTTATGGTCTCTCAACCATTCCTTAACTTCAAACTCCCATATCTCGCGAACGGATTGACGAACTCGGGAAATTCCTCTTGCATCTGAAAGTAGAAACTCGCCCGATTACACCGGTATGTGTATTTTTCCCCTAAGCCATTGTAGTTGTTGGTTTCGAGTATCAGACCAGCGAAAATTTTGATGGTTTCTCAACCATTCCTTAAATTCAAACTCCCATATCTTGCGAACGGATTGACGAACTAGAGAAATTCCAGTTTCGTCTGAAAGCAGAAACTCGCCCGATTACAGTGGTATGTGTACTTTTCCCCTAGGCCATTCCAGTTATTGGTTTCGAGTATCAGACCAGCGAAAATTTTGATGGTTTCTCAACCATTCCTTAACTTCAAACTCCCATATCTCGCGAACGGATTACCAACACCAGAAATTCCAGTTGCATCTGAAAGCATAATCTCGCCCAATTACAATGGTATTATGTATTTTTGCCCTAGGCCATAGCAATTATTGGTTTCGAGTATCACACTTGCGAAAATTTTGATGGTATCTCAACCATTCCTTAACTTCAAACTCCCATATCTCGCGAACGGATTGACGAACTAGAGAAATTCCTGTTGCATCTGAAAGTAGAAACTCGCCCGATTACAATGGGGTGTGTACTTTCCCCTAGGCCATTCCAGTTATTGGTTTCGAGTATCAGACCAGCGAAAATTTTGATGGTTTCTCAACCATTCCTTAACTTCAAACTCCCATATCTCGCGAACGGATTGACGAACTCGAGAAATTCCAGTTGCATCTGAAAGCAGAAACTCGCCCGATTAGAATGGTATGTGTACTTTTCCCCTAGGCCATTCCAGTTATTGGTTTCGAGTATCAGACTTGCGAAAATTTTGATGATTTCTCAACCATTCCTTAACTTCAAACTCCCATATCTCGCGAACGGATTACCAACTCGAGAAATTCCAGTTGCATCTGAAAACATAATCTCGCCCGATTACAATGGTATTTGTATTTTTGCCCTAGGTCATTGTAGTTATTGGTTTCGAGTATCAGACTTGCGAAAATTTTGATGGCTTCTCAACCATTCCTTAACTTCAAACTCCCATATCTCGCGAACGGATTGACGAACCCGAGAAATTCCTGTTGCATCTGAAAGTAGAAACTCGCCCGATTACAACGGTATGTGTATTTTTTCCCTAGGCATTAGTAGTTATTGGTTTCGAGTATCAGACTTACCAAAATTTTGATAGTTTCACAACCATCGCTTAATTTCAAACTCCCATATCTCGCGAACGGATTGACGAACTCGAGAAATTCGAGTTGCATCTGAAAGTAGAAACTCGCCGGATTACAACGGTATGTGTATTTTTGCCCTAGGCAATAGTAGTTATTGGTTTCGAGTATCAGACTTGCGAAAATTTTGATGGTATATCAACCATTCCTTAACTTCAAACTCCCATATCTCGCGAACGGATTGACGAACTAGAGAAATTCCTGTTGCATCTGAAATTAGAAACTCGCCCGATTACAATGTGGTGTGTACTTTTCCCCTAGGCCATTCCAGTTATTGGTTTCGAGTATCAGACCAGCGAAAATTTTGTTGGTTTCTCAACCATTCCTTAACTTCAAACTCCCATATCTCGCGAACGGATTGACGAACTCGAGAAATTCCTGTTGCATCTGAAAGTAGAAACTCGCCCGATTACAATGGTGTGTGTATTTTTGCCCTAGGCAATTGTAGTTATTGGTTTCGAGTATCAGACTTGCGAAAATTTTGATGGTTTCTCAACCATTCCTTAACTTCAAACTCCCATATCTCGCGAACGGATTGACGAACTAGAGAAATTCCAGTTGCATCTGAAAGCAGAAACTCGCCCGATTACAGTGGTATGTGTACTTTTCGCCTAGGCCATTCCAGTTATTGGTTTCGAGTATCAGACCAGCGAAAATTTTGATGGTTTCTCAACCATTCCTTAACTTCAAACTCCCATATCTTGCGAACGGATTGACGAACTCGAGAAATTCCTGTTGCATCTGAAGGTAGAAGATCGCCCGATTACAACGGTATGTGTATTTTTGCCCTAGGCAATAGTAGTTATTGGTTTCGAGTATCAGACTTGCGAAAATTTTGATGATTTCTCAACCATTCCTTAACTTCAAACTCCCATATCTCGCGAACGGATTACCAACTCGAGAAATTCCAGTTGCATCTGAAAACATAATCTCGCCCGATTACAATGGTATTTGTATTTTTGCCCTAGGTCATTGTAGTTATTGGTTTCGAGTATCAGACTTGCGAAAATTTTGATAGTTTCACAACCATCCCTTAATTTCAAACTCCCATATCTCGCGAACGGATTGACGAACTCGAGAAATTCAAGTTGCATCTGAAAGTAGAAACTCGCCGGATTACAACGGTATGTGTATTTTTGCCCTAGGCAATAGTAGTTATTGGTTTCGAGTATCAGACTTGGGAAAATTTTGATGGTATATCAACCATTCCTTAACTTCAAACTCCCATATCTCGCGAACGGATTGACGAACTAGAGAAATTCCTGTTGCATCTGAAAGTAGAAACTCGCCCGATTACAATGTGGTGTGTACTTTTCCCCTAGGCCATTCCAGTTATTGGTTTCGAGTATCAGACCAGCGAAAATTTTGTTGGTTTCTCCACCATTCCTTAACTTCAAACTCCCATATCTCGCGAACGGATTACCAACTCGAGAAATTCCTGTTGCATCTGAAAGTAGAAACTCGCCGGATTACAACGGTATGTGTATTTTTGCCCTAGGCAATAGTAGTTATTGGTTTCGATTATCAGACTTGCGAAAATTTTGATGGTTTCTCAACCATTCCTTAACTTCAAACTCCCACATCTCGCGAACGGATTGACGAACTCGAGAAATTACTGCTGCATCTGAAAGTAGAAGCTCGCCCGATTACAACGGTATGTGTATTTTTGCCCTAGGCCATTCCAGTAATTCGTTTCTAGCATCAGAATTGCGATCATTTTGACGGTTTCTCAACCATCTCTTAAATCCAAACTCCGATATTTCGCGAACGGATTGACGAATCGGAGAAATTCCTGTTGCGTCTGAGAGTAGAAAGTCGCCCGATTACAACGGTATGTGTATTTTTCCCCTATGCCATTCCAGTTATTCGTTTCTAGCATCAGAATTGCGAAAATTTTGATGGTTTCTCAACCACTCCTTAACTTCAAACTCCCATATCTCGCGAACGGATTACCAACTCGAGAAATTCCAGTTGCATCTGAAAGCATAATGTCGCCCGATTACAACGGTATGTGTATTTTTGCCCTAGGCCATTCCAGTAATTCGTTTCTAGCATCGGAATTGCGATCATTTTGACGGTTTCTCAACCATCTCTTAAATCCAAACTCCGATATTTCGCGAACGGATTGACGAACTCGAGAAATTCCTGTTGCATCTGAAAGTAGAAACTCGCCCGATCACAACGGTGTGTGTATTTTTGCCCTAGGCAATTGTAGTTATTGGTTTCGAGTATCAGACTTGCGAAAATTTTGATGGTTTCTCAACCATTCCTTAACTTCAAACTCCCATATCTGGCGAACGGATTGACGAACTCGCGAAATTCCTGTTGCATCTGAAAGCAGAAACTCGCCCGATTACAACGGTATGTGTATTTTTGCCCTAGGCAATAGTAGTTATTGGTTTCGAGTATCAGACTTGCGAAAATTTTGATGGTTTCTCAACCATTCCTTAACTTCAAACTCCCATATCTCGCGAACGGATTGACGAACTAGAGAAATTCCAGTTGCATCTGAAAGCAGAAACTCGCCCGATTACAGTGGTATGTGTACTTTTCCCCTAGGCCATTTCAGTTATTGGTTTCGAGTATCAGACTTGCGAAAATTTTGATGGTTTCCGAACCATTCCTTACCTTCAAACTCCCATATCTCGCGAACGGAATGACGAACTCGAGAAATTCCAGTTGCATCTGAAAGCAGAAACTCGCCCGATTACAATGGTATGTGTATTTTTGCCCTAGGCAATTATAGTTACTGGTTTCGAGTATCAGACTTGCGAAAATTTTGATGGCGTCCCAACCATTCCTTAACTTCAAACTCCCATATCTCGCGAATGGATTGACGAACTCGAGAAGTTCCTCTTGCATCTGAAAGCAGAAACTCGCCCGATTACAACGGCATGTGTATTTTTGCCCTAGGCAATAGTAGTTATTGGTTTCGAGTATCAGACCTGCGAAAATTTTGATGGTTTCTCGACCATTCCTTAACTTCAAACTCCCATATCTCGCGAACGGATTGACGAACTCGAGAAATTCCTGTTGCATCTGAAAGTAGAAACTCGCCCGATTACAATGGTGTGTGTATTTTTGCCCTAGGCAATTGTAGTTATTGGTTTCGAGTATCAGACTTGCGAAAATTTTGATGGCTTCTCAACCATTCCTTAACTTCAAACTCCCATATCTCGCGAACGGATTGACGAACTAGAGAAATTCCAGTTGCATCTGAAAGCAGAAACTCGCCCGATTACAGTGGTATGAGTACTTTTCGCCTAGGCCATTCCGCTTATTGGTTTCGAGTATCAGACCAGCGAAAATTTTGATGGTTTCTCAACCATTGCTTAACTTCAAACTCCCATATCTTGCGAACGGATTGACGAACTCGAGAAATTCCTGTTGCATCTGTAGGTAGAAGATCGCCCGATTACAACGGTACGTGTATTTTTGCCCTAGGCAATAGTAGTTATTGGTTTCGAGTATCAGACTTGCGAAAATTTTGATGATTTCTCAACCATTCCTTAACTTCAAACTCCCATATCTCGCGAACGGATTACCAACTCGAGAAATTCCAGTTGCATCTGAAAACACAATCTCGCCCGATTACAATGGTATTTGTATTTTTGCCCTAGGTCATTGTAGTTATTGGTTTCGAGTATCAGACTTGCGAAAATTTTGATGGTATCTCAACCATTCCTTAACTTCAAAATCCCACATCTCGCGAACGGATTGACGAACTCGAGAAATTCCTGCTGCATCTGAAAGTAGAAACTCGCCCGATTACAATGGTATGTGTATTTTGCCCTAGGCAATTGTAGTTATTGGTTTCGAGTATCAGACTTGCGAAAATTTTGATGGCTTCTCAACCATTCCTTAACTTCAAACTCCCATATCTGGCGCACGGATTGACGAACTCGAGAAATTCCTGTTGCATCTGAAAGTAGAAACTCGCCGGATTACAACGGTATGTGCATTTTTGCCCTAGGCATTAGTAGTTACTGGTTTCGAGTACCAGACATACTAAAATTCTGATAGTTTCTCAACCATTCCTTAACTTCAAACTCCCATATCTCGCGAACGGATTACCAACTCGAGAAATTCCAGTTGCATCTGAAAGCATAATGTCGCCCGATTACAATGGTATTTGTATTTTTGCCCTAGGCCATAGCAGTTATTGGTTTCGAGTATCAGACATGCGAAAATTTTGATGGTTTCTCAACCATTCCTTAACTTCAAACTCCCATATCTCGCGAACGGATTGACGAACTCGAGAAATTACTGCTGCATCTGAAAGTAGAAGCTCGCCCGATTACAACGGTATGTGTATTTTTGCCCTAGGCCATTCCAGTAATTCGTTTCTAGCATCAGAATTGCGATCATTTTGACGGTTTCTCAACCATCTCTTAAATCCAAACTCCGATATTTCGCGAACGGATTGACGAATCGGAGAAATTCCTGTTGCATCTGAGAGTAGAAAGTCGCCCGATTACAACGGTATGTGTATTTTTCCCCTATGCCATTCCAGTTATTCGTTTCTAGCATCAGAATTGCGAAAATTTTGATGGTTTCTCAACCACTCCTTAACTTCAAACTCCCATATCTCGCGAACGGATTACCAACTCGAGAAATTCCAGTTGCATCTGAAAGCATAATGTCGCCCGATTACAACGGTATGTGTATTTTTGCCCTAGGCCATTCCAGTAATTCGTTTCTAGCATCAGAATTTCGATCATTTTGACGGTTTCTCAACCATCTCTTAAATCCAAACTCCGATATTTCGCGAACGGATTGACGAACTCGAGAAATTCCTGTTGCATCTGAAAGTAGAAACTCGCCCGATCACAATGGTGTGTGTATTTTTGCCCTAGGCAATTGTAGTTATTGGTTTCGAGTATCAGACTTGCGAAAATTTTGATGGTTTCTCAACCATTCCTTAACTTCAAGCTCCCATATCTCGCGAACGGATTGACGAACTAGAGAAATTCCAGTTGCATCTGAAAGCAGATGCTCGATCGATTACAACGGTATGTGTATTTTTGCCCTAGGCAATAGTAGTTATTGGTTTCGAGTATCAGACTTGCGAAAATTTTGATGGTTTCTCAACCATTCCTTAACTTCAAACTCCCATATCTCGCGAACGGATTGACGAACTAGAGAAATTCCAGTTGCATCTGAAAGCAGAAACTCGCCCGATTACAGTGGTATGAGTACTTTTCGCCTAGGCCATTCCGCTTATTGGTTTCGAGTATCAGACCAGCGAAAATTTTGATGGTTTCTCAACCATTGCTTAACTTCAAACTCCCATATCTTCGAACGGATTGACGAACTCGAGAAATTCCTGTTGCATCTGTAGGTAGAAGATCGCCCGATTACAACGGTACGTGTATTTTTGCCCTAGGCAATAGTAGTTATTGGTTTCGAGTATCAGACTTGCGAAAATTTTGATGATTTCTCAACCATTCCTTAACTTCAAACTCCCATATCTCGCGAACGGATTACCAACTCGAGAAATTCCAGTTGCATCTGAAAACATAATCTCGCCCGATTACAATGGTATTTGTATTTTTGCCCTAGGTCATTGTAGTTATTGGTTTCGAGTATCAGACTTGCGAAAATTTTGATGGTATCTCAACCATTCCTTAACTTCAAAATCCCACATCTCGCGAACGGATTGACGAACTCGAGAAATTCCTGCTGCATCTGAAAGTAGAAACTCGCCCGATTACAATGGTATGTGTATTTTGCCCTAGGCAATTGTAGTTATTGGTTTCGAGTATCAGACTTGCGATCATTTTGACGGTTTCTCAACCATCTCTTAAATCCAAACTCCGATATTTCGCGAACGGATTGACGAATCGGAGAAATTCCTGTTGCATCTGAGAGTAGAAAGTCGCCCGATTACAACGGTATGTGTATTTTTCCCCTATGCCATTCCAGTTATTCGTTTCTAGCATCAGAATTGCGAAAATTTTGATGGTTCTCAACCACTCCTTAACTTCAAACTCCCATATCTCGCGAACGGATTACCAACTCGAGAAATTCCAGTTGCATCTGAAAGCATAATGTCGCCCGATTACAACGGTATGTGTATTTTTGCCCTAGGCCATTCCAGTAATTCGTTTCTAGCATCAGAATTGCGATCATTTTGACGGTTTCTCAACCATCTCTTAAATCCAAACTCCGATATTTCGCGAACGGATTGACGAACTCGAGAAATTCCTGTTGCATCTGAAAGTAGAAACTCGCCCGATCACAATGGTGTGTGTATTTTTGCCCTAGGCAATTGTAGTTATTGGTTTCGAGTATCAGACTTGCGAAAATTTTGATGGTTTCTCAACCATTCCTTAACTTCAAGCTCCCATATCTCGCGAACGGATTGACGAACTAGAGAAATTCCAGTTGCATCTGAAAGCAGATGCTCGATCGATTACAACGGTATGTGTATTTTTGCCCTAGGCAATAGTAGTTATTGGTTTCGAGTATCAGACTTGCGAAAATTTTGATGGTTTCTCAACCATTCCTTAACTTCAAACTCCCATATCTCGCGAACGGATTGACGAACTAGAGAAATTCCAGTTGCATCTGAAAGCAGAAACTCGCCCGATTACAGTGGTATGTGTACTTTTCCCCCTAGGCCATTTCAGTTATTGGTTTCGAGTATCAGACCAGCGAAAATTTTGATGGTTTCTCAACCATTCCTTAACTTCAAACTCCCATATCTCGCGAACGGATTACCAACACCAGATATTCCAGTTGCATCTGAAAGCATAATCTCGCCGATTACAATGGTATGTGTATTTTTGCCCTAGGCCATAGCAATTATTGGTTTCGAGTATCACACTTGCGAAAATTTTGATGGTATCTAATCCATTCCTTAACTTCAAACTCCCATATCTCGCGAACGGATTGACGAACTCGAGAAATTCCTGTTGCATCTGAAAGAAGAAACTCGCCCGATTACAATGGGGTGTGTACTTTTCCCCTAGGCCATTCCAGTTATTGGTTTCGAGTATCAGACCAGCGAAAATTTTGTTGGTTTCTCAACCATTCCTTAACTTCAAACTCCCATATCTCGCGAACGGATTGACGAACTCGAGAAATTCCTCCTGCATCTGAAAGTAGAAACTCGCCCGATTACACCGGTATTTGTATTTTTCCCCTAAGCCATTGTAGTTATTGGTTTCGAGGATCAGACTTGCGAAAATTTTGATGGTTTCCCCAACCACTCCTTACCTTCAAACTCCCATATCTCGCGAACGGATTGACGAACTCGAGAAATTCCAGTTGCATCTGAAAGCAGAAACTCGCCCGATTACAATGGTATGGGTATTTTTGCCCTAGGCAATAGTAGTTATTGGTTTCGAGTATCAGACTTGCGAAAATTTTGATGATTTCTCAACCATTCCTTAACTTCAAACTCCCATATCTCGCGAACGGATTACCAACTCGAGAAATTCCAGTTGCATCTGAAAGCATAATGTCGCCCGATTACAATGGTATTTGTATTTTTGCCCTAGGCCATAGCAGTTATTGGTTTCGAGTATCAGACTTGCGAAAATTTTGATGGTTTCTCAACCATTCCTTAACTTCAAACTCCCACATCTCGCGAACGGATTGACGAACTCGAGAAATTCCTGCTGCATCTGAAAGTAGAAGCTCGCCCGATTACAACGGTATGTGTATTTTTGCCCTAGGCCATTCCAGTAATTCGTTTCTAGCATCAGAATTGCGATCATTTTGACGGTTTCTCAACCATTCCTTAAATTCAAACTCCCATATCTCGCGAATGGATTGACGAACTCGAGAAGTTCCTCTTGCATCTGAAAGCAGAAACTCGCCCGATTACAACGGTATGTGTATTTTTGCCCTAGGCCATTGTAGTTATTGGTTTCGAGTATCAGACTTGCGAAAATTTTGATGGTTTCTCAACCATCCCTTAAATCCAAACTCCGATATTTCGCGAACGGATTGACGAATCCGAGAAATTTTTGTTGCATCTAAAAGCAGAAACTCGCCCGATTACAACGGTATGTGTTTTTTTTTGTCCTAGGCCATAGTAGTTATTCGTTTCGAGTATCAGCCCTGCGAAAATTTTGATGGTTTCTCAACCATTCCTTAACTTCAAACTCCCATATCTCGCGAACGGATTGACGAACTCGCGAAATTCCTGGTTGCATCTGAAAGTAAAAACTCCCCCGATAACAACGGTATGTGTATTTTTGCCCTAGGCCGTTGTAGTTATTGGTTTCGAGTATCAGACTTGCGAAAATTTTTATGGTTTCTCAACCATTCCTTAACTTCAAACTCCCATATCTCGCGAACGGATTGACGAACTCGAGAAATTCCTGTTGCATCTGAAAGTAGAAACTCGCCCGATTACAATGGTTTGTGTATTTTTGCCCTAGGCAATTGTAGTTATTGGTTTCGAGTATCAGACTTGCGAAAATTTTGATGGTTTCTCAACCATTCCTTAACTTCAAACTCCCATATCTCGCGAACGGATTGACGAACTAGAGAAATTCCAGTTGCATCTGAAAGCAGATGCTCGATCGATTACAACGGTATGTGTATTTTTGCCCTAGGCCATTGTAGTTATTGGTTTCGAGTATCAGACCAGCGAAAATTTTGATGGTTTCTCAACCATTCCTTAACTTCAAACTCCCATATCTCGCGAACGGATTACCAACACCAGAAATTCCACTTGCATCTGAAAGCATAATCTCGCCAGATTACAACGGTATGTGTATTTTTGCCCTAGGCAATAGTAGTTATTGGTTTCGAGTATCAGACTTGCGAAAATTTTGATGATTTCTCAACCATTCCTTAACTTCAAACTCCCATATCTCGCGAACGGATTACCAACACCAGATATTCCAGTTGCATCTGAAAGCATAATCTCGCCCGATTACAATGGTATGTGTATTTTTGCCCTAGGCCATAGCAATTATTGGTTTCGAGTATCACACTTGCGAAAATTTTGATGGTTTCACAACCATTCCTTAACTTCAAACTCCCATATCTCGCGAACGGATTGACGAACTAGAGAAATTCCTGTTGCATCTGAAAGTAGAAACTCGCCCGATTACAATGGGTTGTGTTCTTTTCCCCTAGGCCATACCAGTTATTGGTTTCGAGTATCAGACCAGCGAAAACTTGGATGGTTTCTCAACCATTCCTTAACTTCAAACTCCCATATCTCGCGAACGGATTGACGAACTCGAGAAATTCCTCCTGCATCTGAAAGTAGATACTCGCCCGATTACACCGGTATGTGTATTTTTCCCCTAAGCCATTGTAGTTATTGGTTTCGAGTATCAGACTTGCGAAAATTTTGATGGTTTCCCAACCACTCCTTACCTTCAAACTCCCATATCTCGCGAACGGATTGACGAACTGGAGAAATTCCAGTTGCATCTGAAAGCAGAAACTCGCCCGATTACAATGGTATGTGTATTTTTGCCCTAGGCAATTGTAGTTACTGGTTTCGAGTATCAGACTTGCGAAAATTTTGATGGCGTCTCAACCATTCCTTAACTTCAAACTCCCATATCTCGCGAACGGGTGACGAACTCGAGAAATTCCAGTTGCATCTGAAAGCAGAAACTCGCCCGATTACAATGGTATGTGTATTTTTGCCCTAGGCAATTGTAGTTACTGGTTTCGAGTATCAGACTTGCGAAAATTTTGATGGCGTCTCAACCATTCCTTAACTTCAAACTCCCATATCTCGCGAACGGATTAACGAACTCTTGAAATTCCTGTTGCATCTGAAAGTAGAAACTCGCCGGATTACAACGGTATGTGTATTTTTGCCCTAGGCAATAGTAGTTATTGTTTTCCAGTATCAGACTTGCGAAAATTTTGTTGGTTTCCCAACCATTCCTCACCTTCAAACTCCCATATCTCGCGAACGGATTGACGAACTCGAGAAATTCCAGTTGCATCTGAAAGCAGAAACTCGCCCGATTACAATGGTATGTGTATTTTTGCCCTAGGCAATTGTAGTTACTGGTTTCGAGTATCAGACTTGCGAAAATTTTGATGGCGTCTCAACCATTCCTTAACTTCAAACTCCCATTTCTCGCGAACGGACTGACGAACTCGAGAAATTCCTGTTGCATCTGAAAGTAGAAACTCGCCCGATTACAATGGTGTGTGTATTTTTGCCCTAGGCAATTGTAGTTATTGGTTTCGAGTATCAGACTTGCGAAAATTTTGATGGTTTCTCAGCCATTGCTTAACTTCAAACTCCCATATTTCGCGAACGGATTGACGAACTAGAGAAGTACCAGTTGCATCTGAAAGCAGAAACTCGCCCGATTACAGTGGTATGTGTACTTTCCGCCTAGGCCATTCCAGTTATTGGTTTCGAGTATCAGACCAGCGAAAATTTTGATGGTTTCTCAACCATTCCTTAACTTCAAACTCCCATATCTTGCGAACGGATTACCAACACGAGAAATTCCAGTTGCATCTGAAAACATAATCTCGCCCGATTACAATGGTATTTGTATTTTTGCCCTAGGTCATTGTAGTTATTGGTTTCGAGTATCAGACTTGCGAAAATTTTGATGGTTTCACAACCATTCCTTAACTTCAAACTCCCATATCTCGCGAACGGATTACCAACACGAGAAATTCCAGTTGCATCTGAAAGCATAATCTCGCCCGATTACAATGGTATGTTTATTTTTGCCCTAGGCCATAGCAATTATTGGTTTCGAGTATCACACTTGCGATAATTTTGATGGTATCGCAACCATTCCTTAACTTCAAAATCCCATATCTCGCGAACGGATTGACGAACTCGAGAAATTCCTGTTGCATCTGAATGTACAAACTCGCCCGATTACAATGGGGTGTGTACTTTTCCCCTAGGCCATTCCTGTTATTGGTTTCGAGTATCAGACCAGCGAAAATTTTGATGGTTTCTCAACCATTCCTTAACTTCAAACTCCCATATCTCGCGAACGGATTGACGAACTCGAGAAATTCCTCTTGCATCTGAAAGTAGAAACTCGCCCGATTACACCGGTATGTGTATTTTTCCCCTAAGCAATTGTAGTTATTGGTTTCGAGTATCAGACTTGCGAAAATTTTGATGGTTTCCCAACCATTCCTCACCTTCAAACTCCCATATCTCGCGAACGGATTGACGAACTCGAGAAATTCCAGTTGCATCTGAAAGCAGAAACTCGCCCGATTACAATGGTATGTGTATTTTTGCCCTAGGCAATTGTAGTTACTGGTTTCGAGTATCAGACTTGCGAAAATTTTGATTGCGTCTCAACCATTCCTTAACTTCAAACTCCCATATCTCGCGAATGGATTGACGAACTCGAGAAGTTCCTCTTGCATCTGAAAGCAGAAACTCGCCCGATTACAGTGGTATGTGTACTTTTCGCCTAGGCCATTCCAGTTATTGGTTTCGAGAATCAGACCAGCGAAAATTTTGATGGTTTCTCAACCATTCGTTAACTTCAAACTCCCATATCTTGCGAACGGATTGACGAACTCGAGAAATTCCTGTTGCATCTGAAGGTAGAAGATCGCCCGATTACAACGGTATGTGTATTTTTGCCCTAGGCAATAGTAGTTATTGGTTTCGAGTATCAGACTTGCGAAAATTTTGATGGTTTCTCAACCATTCCTTAACTTCAAACTCCCATATCTCGCGAACGGATTACCAACACGAGAAATTCCAGTTGCATCTGAAAGCATAATCTCGCCCGATTACAATGGTATGTTTATTTTTGCCCTAGGCCATAGCAATTATTGGTTTCGAGTATCACACTTGCGATAATTTTGATGGTATCTCAACCATTCCTTAACTTCAAAATCCCATATCTCGCGAACGGATTGACGAACTCAAGAAATTCCTGTTGCATCTGAAAGTAGAAACTCGCCCGATTACAATGGGGTGTGTACTTTTCCCCTAGGCCATTCCTGTTATTGGTTTCGAGTATCAGACCAGCGAAAATTTTGATGGTTTCTCAACCATTCCTTAACTTCAAACTCCCATATCTCGCGAACGGATTGACGAACTCGAGAAATTCCTCTTGCATCTGAAAGTAGAAACTCGCCCGATTACACCGGTATGTGTATTTTTCCCCTAAGCCATTGCAGTTATTGGTTTCGAGTATCAGACTTGCGAAAATTTTGATGGTTTCCCAACCATTCCTCACCTTCAAACTCCCATATCTCGCGAACGGATTGACGAACTCGAGAAATTCCAGTTGCATCTGAAAGCAGAAACTCGCCGGATTACAATGGTATGTGTATTTTTGCCCTAGGCAATTGTAGTTACTGGTTTCGAGTATCAGACTTGCGAAAATTTTGATTGCGTCTCAACCATTCCTTAACTTCAAACTCCCATATCTCGCGAACGGATTGACGAACTCGAGAAATTCCTGTTGCATCTGAAAGTAAAAACTCGCCCGATTACAATGGTGTGTGTATTTTTGCCCTAGGCAATTGTAGTTATTGGTTTCGAGTATCAGACTTGCGAAAATTTTGATGATTTCTCAACCATTCCTTAACTTCAAACTCCCATATCTCGCGAACGGATTACCAACTCGAGAAATTCCAGTTGCATCTGAAAGCATAATCTCGCCCGATTACAATGGTATGTGTATTTTTGCCCTAGGCCATAGCAATTATTGGTTTCGAGTATCACACTTGCGAAAATTTTGATGGTATCTCAACCATTCCTTAACTTCAAAATCCCATATCTCGCGAACGGATTGACGAACTCGAGAAATTCCTTTTGCATCTGAAAGTAGAAACTCGCCCGATTACAATGGGGTGTGTACTTTTCCCCTAGGCCATTCCTGTTATTGGTTTCGAGTATCAGACTTGCGAAAATTTTTATGGTTTCTTAACCGTTCCTTAACTTCAAACTCCCATATCTCGCGAACGGATTGACGAACTCGAGAAATTCCTGTTGCATCTGAAAGCAGAAACTCGCCCGATTACAGTGGTATGTGTACTTTTCGCCTAGGCCATTCCAGTTATTGGTTTCGAGTATCAGACCAGCGAAAATTTTGATGGTTTCCCAACCATTCCTCACATTCAAACTCCCATATCTCGCGAACGGATTGACGAACTCGAGAAATTCCAGTTGCATCTGAAAGCAGAAACTCGCCCGATTACAATGGTATGTGTATTTTTGCCCTAGGCAATTGTAGTTACTGGTTTCGAGTATCAGACTTGCGAAAATTTTGATTGCGTCTCAACCATTCCTTAACTTCAAACTCCCATATCTCGCGAATGGATTGACGAACTCGAGAAGTTCCTCTTGCATCTGAAAGCAGAAACTCGCCCGATTACAGTGGTATGTGTACTTTTCGCCTAGGCCATTCCAGTTATTGGTTTCGAGTATCAGACCAGCGAAAATTTTGATGGTTTCTCAACCATTCGTTAACTTCAAACTCCCATATCTTGCGAACGGATTGACGAACTCGAGAAATTCCTGTTGCATCTGAAGGTAGAAGATCGCCCGATTACAACGGTATGTGTATTTTTGCCCTAGGCAATAGTAGTTATTGGTTTCGAGTATCAGACTTGCGAAAATTTTGATGGTTTCTCAACCATTCCTTAACTTCAAACTCCCATATCTCGCGAACGGATTACCAACACGAGAAATTCCAGTTGCATCTGAAAGCATAATCTCGCCCGATTACAATGGTATGTTTATTTTTGCCCTAGGCCATAGCAATTATTGGTTTCGAGTATCACACTTGCGATAATTTTGATGGTATCTCAACCATTCCTTAACTTCAAAATCCCATATCTCGCGAACGGATTGACGAACTCAAGAAATTCCTGTTGCATCTGAAAGTAGAAACTCGCCCGATTACAATGGGGTGTGTACTTTTCCCCTAGGCCATTCCTGTTATTGGTTTCGAGTATCAGACCAGCGAAAATTTTGATGGTTTCTCAACCATTCCTTAACTTCAAACTCCCATATCTCGCGAACGGATTGACGAACTCGAGAAATTCCTCTTGCATCTGAAAGTAGAAACTCGCCCGATTACACCGGTATGTGTATTTTTCCCCTAAGCCATTGCAGTTATTGGTTTCGAGTATCAGACTTGCGAAAATTTTGATGGTTTCCCAACCATTCCTCACCTTCAAACTCCCATATCTCGCGAACGGATTGACGAACTCGAGAAATTCCAGTTGCATCTGAAAGCAGAAACTCGCCGGATTACAATGGTATGTGTATTTTTGCCCTAGGCAATTGTAGTTACTGGTTTCGAGTATCAGACTTGCGAAAATTTTGATTGCGTCTCAACCATTCCTTAACTTCAAACTCCCATATCTCGCGAACGGATTGACGAACTCGAGAAATTCCTGTTGCATCTGAAAGTAAAAACTCGCCCGATTACAATGGTGTGTGTATTTTTGCCCTAGGCAATTGTAGTTATTGGTTTCGAGTATCAGACTTGCGAAAATTTTGATGATTTCTCAACCATTCCTTAACTTCAAACTCCCATATCTCGCGAACGGATTACCAACTCGAGAAATTCCAGTTGCATCTGAAAGCATAATCTCGCCCGATTACAATGGTATGTGTATTTTTGCCCTAGGCCATAGCAATTATTGGTTTCGAGTATCACACTTGCGAAAATTTTGATGGTATCTCAACCATTCCTTAACTTCAAAATCCCATATCTCGCGAACGGATTGACGAACTCGAGAAATTCCTTTTGCATCTGAAAGTAGAAACTCGCCCGATTACAATGGGGTGTGTACTTTTCCCCTAGGCCATTCCTGTTATTGGTTTCGAGTATCAGACTTGCGAAAATTTTTATGGTTTCTTAACCGTTCCTTAACTTCAAACTCCCATATCTCGCGAACGGATTGACGAACTCGAGAAATTCCTGTTGCATCTGAAAGCAGAAACTCGCCCGATTACAGTGGTATGTGTACTTTTCGCCTAGGCCATTCCAGTTATTGGTTTCGAGTATCAGACCAGCGAAAATTTTGATGGTTTCCCAACCATTCCTCACATTCAAACTCCCATATCTCGCGAACGGATTGACGAACTCGAGAAATTCCAGTTGCATCTGAAAGCAGAAACTCGCCCGATTACAATGGTATGTGTATTTTTGCCCTAGGCAATTGTAGTTACTGGTTTCGAGTATCAGACTTGCGAAAATTTTGATTGCGTCTCAACCATTCCTTAACTTCAAACTCCCATATCTCGCGAATGGATTGACGAACTCGAGAAGTTCCTCTTGCATCTGAAAGCAGAAACTCGCCCGATTACAGTGGTATGTGTACTTTTCGCCTAGGCCATTCCAGTTATTGGTTTCGAGTATCAGACCAGCGAAAATTTTGATGGTTTCTCAACCATTCGTTAACTTCAAACTCCCATATCTTGCGAACGGATTGACGAACTCGAGAAATTCCTGTTGCATCTGAAGGTAGAAGATCGCCCGATTACAACGGTATGTGTATTTTTGCCCTAGGCAATAGTAGTTATTGGTTTCGAGTATCAGACTTGCGAAAATTTTGATGGTTTCTCAACCATTCCTTAACTTCAAACTCCCATATCTCGCGAACGGATTACCAACACGAGAAATTCCAGTTGCATCTGAAAGCATAATCTCGCCCGATTACAATGGTATGTTTATTTTTGCCCTAGGCCATAGCAATTATTGGTTTCGAGTATCACACTTGCGATAATTTTGATGGTATCTCAACCATTCCTTAACTTCAAAATCCCATATCTCGCGAACGGATTGACGAACTCGAGAAATTCCTGTTGCATCTGAAAGTAGAAACTCGCCCGATTACAATGGGGTGTGTACTTTTCCCCTAGGCCATTCCTGTTATTGGTTTCGAGTATCAGACCAGCGAAAATTTTGATGGTTTCTCAACCATTCCTTAACTTCAAACTCCCATATCTCGCGAACGGATTGACGAACTCGAGAAATTCCTCTTGCATCTGAAAGTAGAAACTCGCCCGATTACACCGGTATGTGTATTTTTCCCCTAAGCCATTGCAGTTATTGGTTTCGAGTATCAGACTTGCGAAAATTTTGATGGTTTCCCAACCATTCCTCACCTTCAAACTCCCATATCTCGCGAACGGATTGACGAACTCGAGAAATTCCAGTTGCATCTGAAAGCAGAAACTCGCCCGATTACAATGGTATGTGTATTTTTGCCCTAGGCAATTGTAGTTACTGGTTTCGAGTATCAGACTTGCGAAAATTTTGATTGCGTCTCAACCATTCCTTAACTTCAAACTCCCATATCTCGCGAACGGATTGACGATCTCGAGAAATTCCTGTTGCATCTGAAAGTAAAAACTCGCCCGATTACAATGGTGTGTGTATTTTTGCCCTAGGCAATTGTAGTTATTGGTTTCGAGTATCAGACTTGCGAAAATTTTGATGATTTCTCAACCATTCCTTAACTTCAAACTCCCATATCTCGCGAACGGATTACCAACTCGAGAAATTCCAGTTGCATCTGAAAGCATAATCTCGCCCGATTACAATGGTATGTGTATTTTTGCCCTAGGCCATAGCAATTATTGGTTTCGAGTATCACACTTGCGAAAATTTTGATGGTATCTCAACCATTCCTTAACTTCAAAATCCCATATCTCGCGAACGGATTGACGAACTCGAGAAATTCCTTTTGCATCTGAAAGTAGAAACTCGCCCGATTACAATGGGGTGTGTACTTTTCCCCTAGGCCATTCCTGTTATTGGTTTCGAGTATCAGACTTGCGAAAATTTTTATGGTTTCTTAACCGTTCCTTAACTTCAAACTCCCATATCTCGCGAACGGATTGACGAACTCGAGAAATTCCTGTTGCATCTGAAAGTAGAAACTCGCCCGATTACAATGGTTTGTGTATTTTTGCCCTAGGCAATTGTAGTTATTGGTTTCGAGTATCAGACTTGCGAAAATTTTGATGGTTTCTCAACCATTCCTTAACTTCAAACTCCCATATCTCGCGAACGGATTGACGAACTAGAGAAATTCCAGTTGCATCTGAAAGCAGATGCTCGATCGATTACAACGGTAAGTGTATTTTTGCCCTAGGCCATTGTAGTTATTGGTTTCGAGTATCAGACCAGCGAAAATTTTGATGGTTTCTCAACCATTTCTTAACTTCAATCTCCCATATCTCGCGAACGGATTACCAACACCAGAAATTCCACTTGCATCTGAAAGCATAATCTCGCCCGATTACAATGGTATGTGTATTTTTGCCCTAGGCCATAGCAATTATTGGTTTCGAGTATCACACTTGCGAAAATTTTGATGGTATCTCAACCATTCCTTAACTTCAAAATCCCATATCTCGCGAACGGATTGGCGAACTCGAGAAATTCCTGTTGCATCTGAAAGTAGAAACTCGCCCGATTACAATGGGGTCTGTACTTTTCCCCTAGGCCATTCCTGTTATTGGTTTCGAGTATCAGACTTGCGAAAATTTTGATGGTTTCCCAACCATTCCTTACCTTCAAACTCCCATATCTCGCGAACGGATTGACGAACTCGAGAAATTCCAGTTGCATCTGAAAGTACAAACTCGCCCGATTAAAATGGTATGTGTATTTTTGCCCTAGGCAATTGTAGTTACTGGTTTCGAGTGTCAGACTTGCGAAAATTATGATGGCGTCTCAACCAATCCTTAACTTCAAACTCCCATATCTCGCGAATGGATTGACGAACTCGAGAAGTTCCTCTTGCATCTGAAAGCAGAAACTCGCCCGATTACAGTGGTATGTGTATTTTTGCCCTAGGCAATTGTAGTTACTGGTTTCGAGTGTCAGACTTGCGAAAATTATGATGGCGTCTCAACCAATCCTTAACTTCAAACTCCCATATCTTGCGAACGGATTGACGAACTCGAGAAATTGCTGTTGCATCTGAAGGTAGAAGATCGCCCGATTACAACGGTATGTGTATTTTTGCCCTAGGCAATAGTAGTTATTGGTTTCGAGTATCAGACTTGCGAAAATTTTGATGATTTCTCAACCATTCCTTAACTTCAAACACCCATATCTCGCGAACGGATTACCAACTCGAGAAATTCCAGTTGCATCTGAAAACATAATCTCGCCCGATTACAATGGTATTTGTACTTTTGCCCTAGGTCATTGTAGTTATTGGTTTCGAGTATCAGACTTGCGAAAATTTTGATGGTTTCACAACCATTCCTTAACTTCAAACTCCCATATGTCGCGAACGGATTGACGAACTAGAGAAATTCCTGTTGCATCTGAAAGTAGAAACTCGCCCGATTACAATGGGTTGTGTTCTTTTCCCCTAGGCCATACCAGTTATTGGTTTCGAGTAACAGACCAGCGAAAACTTGGATGGTTTCTCAACCATTCCTTAACTTCAAACTCCCATATCTCGCGAACGGATTGACGAACTCGAGAAATTCCTCCTGCATCTGAAAGTAGATACTCGCCCGATTACACCGGTATGTGTATTTTTCCCCTAAGCAATTGTAGTTATTGGTTTCGAGTATCAGACTTGCGAAAATTTTGATGGTTTCCCAACCATTCCTCACCTTCAAACTCCCATATCTCGCGAACGGATTGACGAACTCGAGAAATTCCAGTTGCATCTGAAAGCAGAAACTCGCCGGATTACAATGGTATGTGTATTTTTGCCCTAGGCAATTGTAGTTACTGGTTTCGAGTATCAGACTTGCGAAAATTTTGATTGCGTCTCAACCATTCCTTAACTTCAAACTCCCATATCTCGCGAACGGATTGACGAACTCGAGAAATTCCTGTTGCATCTGAAAGTAAAAACTCGCCCGATTACAATGGTGTGTGTATTTTTGCCCTAGGCAATTGTAGTTATTGGTTTCGAGTATCAGACTTGCGAAAATTTTGATGATTTCTCAACCATTCCTTAACTTCAAACTCCCATATCTCGCGAACGGATTACCAACTCGAGAAATTCCAGTTGCATCTGAAAGCATAATCTCGCCCGATTACAATGGTATGTGTATTTTTGCCCTAGGCCATAGCAATTATTGGTTTCGAGTATCACACTTGCGAAAATTTTGATGGTATCTCAACCATTCCTTAACTTCAAAATCCCATATCTCGCGAACGGATTGACGAACTCGAGAAATTCCTTTTGCATCTGAAAGTAGAAACTCGCCCGATTACAATGGGGTGTGTACTTTTCCCCTAGGCCATTCCTGTTATTGGTTTCGAGTATCAGACTTGCGAAAATTTTTATGGTTTCTTAACCGTTCCTTAACTTCAAACTCCCATATCTCGCGAACGGATTGACGAACTCGAGAAATTCCTGTTGCATCTGAAAGCAGAAACTCGCCCGATTACAGTGGTATGTGTACTTTTCGCCTAGGCCATTCCAGTTATTGGTTTCGAGTATCAGACCAGCGAAAATTTTGATGGTTTCCCAACCATTCCTCACATTCAAACTCCCATATCTCGCGAACGGATTGACGAACTCGAGAAATTCCAGTTGCATCTGAAAGCAGAAACTCGCCCGATTACAATGGTATGTGTATTTTTGCCCTAGGCAATTGTAGTTACTGGTTTCGAGTATCAGACTTGCGCAAATTTTGATTGCGTCTCAACCATTCCTTAACTTCAAACTCCCATATCTCGCGAATGGATTGACGAACTCGAGAAGTTCCTCTTGCATCTGAAAGCAGAAACTCGCCCGATTACAGTGGTATGTGTACTTTTCGCCTAGGCCATTCCAGTTATTGGTTTCGAGTATCAGACCAGCGAAAATTTTGATGGTTTCTCAACCATTCGTTAACTTCAAACTCCCATATCTTGCGAACGGATTGACGAACTCGAGAAATTCCTGTTGCATCTGAAGGTAGAAGATCGCCCGATTACAACGGTATGTGTATTTTTGCCCTAGGCAATAGTAGTTATTGGTTTCGAGTATCAGACTTGCGAAAATTTTGATGGTTTCTCAACCATTCCTTAACTTCAAACTCCCATATCTCGCGAACGGATTACCAACACGAGAAATTCCAGTTGCATCTGAAAGCATAATCTCGCCCGATTACAATGGTATGTTTATTTTTGCCCTAGGCCATAGCAATTATTGGTTTCGAGTATCACACTTGCGATAATTTTGATGGTATCTCAACCATTCCTTAACTTCAAAATCCCATATCTCGCGAACGGATTGACGAACTCGAGAAATTCCTGTTGCATCTGAAAGTAGAAACTCGCCCGATTACAATGGGGTGTGTACTTTTCCCCTAGGCCATTCCTGTTATTGGTTTCGAGTATCAGACCAGCGAAAATTTTGATGGTTTCTCAACCATTCCTTAACTTCAAACTCCCATATCTCGCGAACGGATTGACGAACTCGAGAAATTCCTCTTGCATCTGAAAGTAGAAACTCGCCCGATTACACCGGTATGTGTATTTTTCCCCTAAGCCATTGCAGTTATTGGTTTCGAGTATCAGACTTGCGAAAATTTTGATGGTTTCCCAACCATTCCTCACCTTCAAACTCCCATATCTCGCGAACGGATTGACGAACTCGAGAAATTCCAGTTGCATCTGAAAGCAGAAACTCGCCCGATTACAATGGTATGTGTATTTTTGCCCTAGGCAATTGTAGTTACTGGTTTCGAGTATCAGACTTGCGAAAATTTTGATTGCGTCTCAACCATTCCTTAACTTCAAACTCCCATATCTCGCGAACGGATTGACG
Source organism: Ptiloglossa arizonensis (assembly GCF_051014685.1). NCBI lineage: Eukaryota > Metazoa > Arthropoda > Insecta > Hymenoptera > Colletidae > Ptiloglossa > Ptiloglossa arizonensis. The sequence goes on from NW_027478626.1 coordinate 38,953, forward strand.
ATCTCGAGAAATTCCTGTTGCATCTGAAAGTAAAAACTCGCCCGATTACAATGGTGTGTGTATTTTTGCCCTAGGCAATTGTAGTTATTGGTTTCGAGTATCAGACTTGCGAAAATTTTGATGATTTCTCAACCATTCCTTAACTTCAAACTCCCATATCTCGCGAACGGATTACCAACTCGAGAAATTCCAGTTGCATCTGAAAGCATAATCTCGCCCGATTACAATGGTATGTGTATTTTTGCCCTAGGCCATAGCAATTATTGGTTTCGAGTATCACACTTGCGAAAATTTTGATGGTATCTCAACCATTCCTTAACTTCAAAATCCCATATCTCGCGAACGGATTGACGAACTCGAGAAATTCCTTTTGCATCTGAAAGTAGAAACTCGCCCGATTACAATGGGGTGTGTACTTTTCCCCTAGGCCATTCCTGTTATTGGTTTCGAGTATCAGACTTGCGAAAATTTTTATGGTTTCTTAACCGTTCCTTAACTTCAAACTCCCATATCTCGCGAACGGATTGACGAACTCGAGAAATTCCTGTTGCATCTGAAAGTAGAAACTCGCCCGATTACAATGGTTTGTGTATTTTTGCCCTAGGCAATTGTAGTTATTGGTTTCGAGTATCAGACTTGCGAAAATTTTGATGGTTTCTCAACCATTCCTTAACTTCAAACTCCCATATCTCGCGAACGGATTGACGAACTAGAGAAATTCCAGTTGCATCTGAAAGCAGATGCTCGATCGATTACAACGGTAAGTGTATTTTTGCCCTAGGCCATTGTAGTTATTGGTTTCGAGTATCAGACCAGCGAAAATTTTGATGGTTTCTCAACCATTCCTTAACTTCAAACTCCCATATCTCGCGAACGGATTACCAACACCAGAAATTCCACTTGCATCTGAAAGCATAATCTCGCCCGATTACAATGGTATGTGTATTTTTGCCCTAGGCCATAGCAATTATTGGTTTCGAGTATCACACTTGCGAAAATTTTGATGGTATCTCAACCATTCCTTAACTTCAAAATCCCATATCTCGCGAACGGATTGGCGAACTCGAGAAATTCCTGTTGCATCTGAAAGTAGAAACTCGCCCGATTACAATGGGGTCTGTACTTTTCCCCTAGGCCATTCCTGTTATTGGTTTCGAGTATCAGACTTGCGAAAATTTTGATGGTTTCCCAACCATTCCTTACCTTCAAACTCCCATATCTCGCGAACGGATTGACGAACTCGAGAAATTCCAGTTGCATCTGAAAGTACAAACTCGCCCGATTAAAATGTTATGTGTATTTTTGCCCTAGGCAATTGTAGTTACTGGTTTCGAGTGTCAGACTTGCGAAAATTATGATGGCGTCTCAACCAATCCTTAACTTCAAACTCCCATATCTCGCGAATGGATTGACGAACTCGAGAAGTTCCTCTTGCATCTGAAAGCAGAAACTCGCCCGATTACAGTGGTATGTGTATTTTTGCCCTAGGCAATTGTAGTTACTGGTTTCGAGTGTCAGACTTGCGAAAATTATGATGGCGTCTCAACCAATCCTTAACTTCAAACTCCCATATCTTGCGAACGGATTGACGAACTCGAGAAATTGCTGTTGCATCTGAAGGTAGAAGATCGCCCGATTACAACGGTATGTGTATTTTTGCCCTAGGCAATAGTAGTTATTGGTTTCGAGTATCAGACTTGCGAAAATTTTGATGATTTCTCAACCATTCCTTAACTTCAAACACCCATATCTCGCGAACGGATTACCAACTCGAGAAATTCCAGTTGCATCTGAAAACATAATCTCGCCCGATTACAATGGTATTTGTACTTTTGCCCTAGGTCATTGTAGTTATTGGTTTCGAGTATCAGACTTGCGAAAATTTTGATGGTTTCACAACCATTCCTTAACTTCAAACTCCCATATCTCGCGAACGGATTGACGAACTAGAGAAATTCCTGTTGCATCTGAAAGTAGAAACTCGCCCGATTACAATGGGTTGTGTTCTTTTCCCCTAGGCCATACCAGTTATTGGTTTCGAGTAACAGACCAGCGAAAACTTGGATGGTTTCTCAACCATTCCTTAACTTCAAACTCCCATATCTCGCGAACGGATTGACGAACTCGAGAAATTCCTCCTGCATCTGAAAGTAGATACTCGCCCGATTACACCGGTATGTGTATTTTTCCCCTAAGCCATTGTAGTTATTGGTTTCGAGTATCAGACTTGCGAAAATTTTGATGGTTTCCCAACCACTCCTTACCTTCAAACTCCCATATCTCGCGAACGGATTGACGAACTGGAGAAATTCCAGTTGCATCTGAAAGCAGAAACTCGCCCGATTACAATGGTATGTGTATTTTTACCCTAGGCAATTGTAGTTACTGGTTTCGAGTATCAGACTTGCGAAAATTTTGATGGCGTCTCAACCATTCCTTAACTTCAAACTCCCATATCTTGCGAACGGATTACCAACACGAGAAATTCCAGTTGCATCTGAAAACATAATCTCGCCCGATTACAATGGTATTTGTATTTTTGCCCTAGGTCATTGTAGTTATTGGTTTCGAGTATCAGACTTGCGAAAATTTTGATGGTTTCACAACCATTCCTTATTTTCAAACTCCCATATCTCGCGAACGGATTACCAACACGAGAAATTCCAGTTGCATCTGAAAGCATAATCTCGCCCGATTACAATGGTATGTTTATTTTTGCCCTAGGCCATAGCAATTATTGGTTTCGAGTATCACACTTGCGATAATTTTGATGGTATCTCAACCATTCCTTAACTTCAAAATCCCATATCTCGCGAACGGATTGACGAACTCGAGAAATTCCTGTTGCATCTGAAAGTAGAAACTCGCCCGATTACAATGGGGTGTGTACTTTTCCCCTAGGCCATTCCTGTTATTGGTTTCGAGTATCAGACCAGCGAAAATTTTGATGGTTTCTCAACCATTCCTTAACTTCAAACTCCCATATCTCGCGAACGGATTGACGAACTCGAGAAATTCCTCTTGCATCTGAAAGTAGAAACTCGCCCGATTACACCGGTATGTGTATTTTTCCCCTAAGCCATTGTAGTTATTGGTTTCGAGTATCAGACTTGCGAAAATTTTGATGGTTTCCCAACCATTCCTCACCTTCAAACTCCCATATCTCGCGAACGGATTGACGAACTCGAGAAATTCCTGTTGCATCTGAAAGTAAAAACTCGCCCGATTACAATGGTGTGTGTATTTTTGCCCTAGGCAATTGTAGTTATTGGTTTGGAGTATCAGACTTGCGAAAATTTTGATGATTTCTCAACCATTCCTTAACTTCAAACTCCCATATCTCGCGAACGGATTACCAACTCGAGAAATTCCAGTTGCATCTGAAAGCATAATCTCGCCCGATTACAATGGTATGTGTATTTTTGCCCTAGGCCATAGCAATTATTGGTTTCGAGTATCACACTTGCGAAAATTTTGATGGTATCTCAACCATTCCTTAACTTCAAAATCCCATATCTCGCGAACGGATTGACGAACTCGAGAAATTCCTTTTGCATCTGAAAGTAGAAACTCGCCCGATTACAATGGGGTGTGTACTTTTCCCCTAGGCCATTCCTGTTATTGGTTTCGAGTATCAGACCAGCGAAAATTTTGATGGTTTCTTAACCGTTCCTTAACTTCAAACTCCCATATCTCGCGAACGGATTGACCAACTCGAGAAATTCCTCTTGCATCTGAAAGTAGAAACTCGCCCGATTACACCGGTATGTGTATTTTTCCCCTAAGCCATTGTAGTTATTGGTTTCGAGTATCAGACTTGCGAAAATTTTGATGGTTTCCCAACCATTCCTTACCTTCAAACTCCCATATCTCGCGAATGGATTGACGAACTCGAGAAGTTCCTCTTGCATCTGAAAGCAGAAACTCGCCCGATTACAGTGGTATGTGTACTTTTCGCCTAGGCCATTCCAGTTATTGGTTTCGAGTATCAGACCAGCGAAAATTTTGATGGTTTCTCAACCATTCGATAACTTCAAACTCCCATATCTTGCGAACGGATTGACGAACTCGAGAAATTCCTGTTGCATCTGAAGGTAGAAGATCGCCCGATTACAACGGTATGTGTATTTTTGCCCTAGGCAATAGTAGTTATTGGTTTCGAGTATCAGACTTGCGAAAATTTTGATGGTTTCTCAACCATTCCTTAACTTCAAACTCCCATATCTCGCGAACGGATTACCAACACGAGAAATTCCAGTTGCATCTGAAAGCATAATCTCGCCCGATTACAATGGTATGTTTATTTTTGCCCTAGGCCATAGCAATTATTGGTTTCGAGTATCACACTTGCGATAATTTTGATGGTATCTCAACCATTCCTTAACTTCAAAATCCCATATCTCGCGAACGGATTGACGAACTCGAGAAATTCCTGTTGCATCTGAAAGTAGAAACTCGCCCGATTACAATGGGGTGTGTACTTTTCCCCTAGGCCATTCCTGTTATTGGTTTCGAGTATCAGACCAGCGAAAATTTTGATGGTTTCTCAACCATTCCTTAACTTCAAACTCCCATATCTCGCGAACGGATTGACGAACTCGAGAAATTCCTCTTGCATCTGAAAGTAGAAACTCGCCCGATTACACCGGTATGTGTATTTTTCCCCTAAGCCATTGTAGTTATTGGTTTCGAGTATCAGACTTGCGAAAATTTTGATGGTTTCCCAACCATTCCTCACCTTCAAACTCCCATATCTCGCGAACGGATTGACGAACTCGAGAAATTCCAGTTGCATCTGAAAGCAGAAACTCGCCCGATTACAATGGTATGTGTATTTTTGCCCTAGGCAATTGTAGTTACTGGTTTCGAGTATCAGACTTGCGAAAATTTTGATTGCGTCTCAACCATTCCTTAACTTCAAACTCCCATATCTCGCGTACGGATTGACGAACTCGAGAAATTCCTGTTGCATCTGAAAGTAAAAACTCGCCCGATTACAATGGTGTGTGTATTTTTGCCCTAGGCAATTGTAGTTATTGGTTTCGAGTATCAGACTTGCGAAAATTTTGATGATTTCTCAACCATTCCTTAACTTCAAACTCCCATATCTCGCGAACGGATTACCAACTCGAGAAATTCCAGTTGCATCTGAAAGCATAATCTCGCCCGATTACAATGGTATGTGTATTTTTGCCCTAGGCCATAGCAATTATTGGTTTCGAGTATCACACTTGCGAAAATTTTGATGGTATCTCAACCATTCCTTAACTTCAAAATCCCATATCTCGCGAACGGATTGACGAACTCGAGAAATTCCTTTTGCATCTGAAAGTAGAAACTCGCCCGATTACAATGGGGTGTGTACTTTTCCCCTAGGCCATTCCTGTTATTGGTTTCGAGTCTCAGACCAGCGAAAATTTTGATGGTTTCTTAACCGTTCCTTAACTTCAAACTCCCATATCTCGCGAACGGATTGACCAACTCGAGAAATTCCTCTTGCATCTGAAAGTTGAAACTCGCCCGATTACACCGGCATGTGTATTTTTCCCCTAAGCCATTGTAGTTATTGGTTTCGAGAATCAGACTTGCGAAAATTTTGATGGTTTCCCAACCATTCCTTACCTTCAAACTCCCATATCTCGCGAATGGATTGACGAACTCGAGAAGTTCCTTTTGCATCTGAAAGTAGAAACTCGCCCGACTACAATGGGGTGTGTACTTTTCCCCTAGGCCAATCCTGTTATTGGTTTCGAGTATCAGACCAGCGAAAATTTTGATGGTTTCTCAACCATTCGTTAACTTCAAACTCCCATATCTTGCGAACGGATTGACGAACTCGAGAAATTCCTGTTGCATCTGAAGGTAGAAGATCGCCCGATTACAACGGTATGTGTATTTTTACCCTAGGCAATAGTAGTTATTGGTTTCGAGTACCAGACTTGCGAAAATTTTGATGATTTCTCAACCATTCCTTAACTTCAAACACCCATATCTCGCGAACGGATTACCAACTCGAGAAATTCCAGTTGCATCTGAAAACATAATCTCGCCCGATTACAATGGTATTTGTACTTTTGCCCTAGGTCATTGTAGTTATTGGTTTCGAGTATCAGACTTGCGAAAATTTTGATGGTTTCACAACCATTCCTTAACTTCAAACTCCCATATCTCGCGAACGGATTACCAACACGAGAAATTCCAGTTGCATCTGAAAGCATAATCTCGCCCGACTACAATGGTATGTGTATTTTTGCCCTAAGCCATAGCAATTATTGGTTTCGAGTATCACACTTGCGAAAATTTTGATGGTATCTCAACCATTCCTTAACTTCAAAATCCCATATCTCGCGAACGGATTGACGAACTAGAGAAATTCCAGTTGCATCTGAAAGCAGAAACTCGCCTGATTACAGTGGTATGTGTACTTTTCGCCTAGGCCATTTCAGTTATTGGTTTCGAGTATCAGACCAGCGAAAACTTTGATGGTTTCTCAACCATTCCTTAACTTCAAACTCCCATATCTTGCGAACGGATTGACGAACTCGAGAAATTCCTGTTGCATCTGAAGGTAGAAGATCGCCCGATTACAACGGTATGTGTATTTTTGCCCTAGGCAATAGTAGTTATTGGTTTCGAGTATCAGACTTGCGAAAATTTTGATGATTTCTCAACCATTCCTTAACTTCAAACTCCCATATCTCGCGAACGGATTACCAACTCGAGAAATTCCAGTTGCATCTGAAAACATAATCTCGCCCGATTACAATGGTATTTGTATTTTTGCCCTAGGTCATTGTAGTTATTGGTTTCGTGTGTCAGACTTGCGAAAATTTTGATGGTTTCACAACCATTCCTTAACTTCAAACTCCCATATCTCGCGAACGGATTACCAACACGAGAAATTCCAGTTGCATCTGAAAGCATAATCTCGCCCGATTACAATGGTATGTGTATTTTTGCCCTAAGCCATAGCAATTATTGGTTTCGAGTATCACACTTGCGAAAATTTTGATGGTATCTCAACCATTCCTTAACTTCAAAATCCCACATCTCGCGAACGGATTGACGAACTCGAGAAATTCCTGCTGCATCTGAAAGTAGAAACTCGCCCGATTACAATGGTATGTGTATTTTTGCCCTAGGCAATTGTAGTTATTGGTTTCGAGTATCAGACTTGCGAAAATTTTGATGGCTTCTCAACCATTCCTTAACTTCAAACTCCCATATCTGGCGAACGCATTGACGAACTCGAGAAATTCCTGTTGCATCTGAAAGTAGAAACTCGCCGGATTACAACGGTATGTGCATTTTTGCCCTAGGCATTAGTAGTTACTGGTTTCGAGTACCAGACTTACTAAAATTCTTATAGTTTCTCAACCATTCCTTAATTTCAAACTCCCATATCTCGCGAACGGATTACCAACTCGAGAAATTCCAGTTGCATCTGAAAGCATAATGTCGTCCGATTACAATGGTATTTGTATTTTTGCCCTAGGCCATAGCAGTTATTGGTTTCGAGTATCAGACTTGCGAAAATTTGATGGTTTCTCAACCATTCCTTAACTTCAAACTCCCACATCTCGCGAACGGATTGACGAACTCGGAAATTCCTGCTGCATCTGAAAGTAGAAGCTCGCCCGATTACAACGGTATGTGTATTTTGCCCTAGGCCATTCCAGTAATTCGTTTCTAGCATCAGAATTGCGATCATTTTGACGGTTTCTTAACCATCTCTTAAATCCAAACTCCGATATTTCGCGAACGGATTGACGAATCGGAGAAATTCCTGTTGCATCCGAAAGTAGAAACTCGCCCGATTACAATGGGGTGTGTACTTTTCCCCTGGGCCATTCCTGTTATTGGTTTCGAGTATCAGACCAGCGAAAATTTTGATGGTTTCTCAACCACTCCTTAACTTCAAACTCCCATATATCCCGAACGGATTGACGAATCCGTGAAATTCCTGTTGCATCTGAGAGTAGAAACTCGCCCGATTACAGCGGTATGTGTATTTTTTCCCCTATGCCATTCCAGTTATTCTTTTCTGGCATCAGAATTGCGAAAATTTTGATGGTTTCTCAACCATTCCTTAAATTCAAACTCCCATATCTCGCGAATGGATTGACGAACTCGAGAAGTTCCTCTTGCATCTGAAAGCAGAAACTCGCCCGATTACAACGGTATGTGTACTTTTCCCCTGGGCCATTCCTGTTATTGGTTTCGAGTATCAGACCAGCGAAAATTTTGATGGTTTCTCAACAACTCCTTAACTTCAAAATCCCACATCTCGCGAACGGATTGACGAACTCGAGAAATTCCTGCTGCATCTGAAAGTAGAAACTCGCCCGATTACAATGGTATGTGTATTTTTGCCCTAGGCAATTGTAGTTATTGGTTTCGAGTATCAGACTTGCGAAAATTTTGATGGCTTCTCAACCATTCCTTAACTTCAAACTCCCATATCTGGCGAACGCATTGACGAACTCGAGAAATTCCTGTTGCATCTGAAAGTAGAAACTCGCCGGATTACAACGGTATGTGCATTTTTGCCCTAGGCATTAGTAGTTACTGGTTTCGAGTACCAGACTTACTAAAATTCTTATAGTTTCTCAACCATTCCTTAATTTCAAAATCCCATATCTCGCGAACGGATTGGCGAACTCGAGAAATTCCTGTTGCATCTGAAAGTAGAAACTCGCCCGATTACAATGGGGTCTGTACTTTTCCCCTAGGCCATTCCTGTTATTGGTTTCGAGTATCAGACTTGCGAAAATTTTGATGGTTTCTCAACCATTCCTTAACTTCAAACTCCCACATCTCGCGAACGGATTGACGAACTCGGAAATTCCTGCTGCATCTGAAAGTAGAAGCTCGCCCGATTACAACGGTATGTGTATTTTTGCCCTAGGCCATTCCAGTAATTCGTTTCTAGCATCAGAATTGCGATCATTTTGACGGTTTGTTAACCATCTCTTAAATCCAAACTCCGATATTTCGCGAACGGATTGACGAATCGGAGAAATTCCTGTTGCATCTGAAAGTAGAAACTCGCCCGATTACAATGGGGTGTGTACTTTTCCCCTGGGCCATTCCTGTTATTGGTTTCGAGTATCAGACCAGCGAAAATTTTGATGGTTTCTCAACCACTCCTTAACTTCAAACTCCCATATCTCCCGAACGGATTGACGAATCCGTGAAATTCCTGTTGCATCTGAGAGTAGAAACTCGCCCGATTACAACGGTATGTGTATTTTTTCCCCTATGCCATTCCAGTTATTCTTTTCTGGCATCAGAATTGCGAAAATTTTGATGGTTTCTCAACCATTCCTTAAATTCAAACTCCCATATCTCGCGAATGGATTGACGAACTCGAGAAGTTCCTCTTGCATCTGAAAGCAGAAACTCGCCCGATTACAACGGTATGTGTACTTTTCCCCTGGGCCATTCCTGTTATTGGTTTCGAGTATCAGACCAGCGAAAATTTTGATGGTTTCTCAACAACTCCTTAACTTCAAACTCCCATATCTCCCGAACGGATTGACGAATCCGTGAAATTCCTGTTGCATCTGAGAGTAGAAACTCGCCCGATTACAACGGTGTGTGTATTTTTTCCCCTATGCCATTCCAGTTATTATTTTCTGGCATCAGAATTGCGAAAATTTTGATGGTTTCTCAACCATTCCTTAACTTCAAACTCCCATATCTCGCGCACGGATTGACGAACTCGCGAAATTCCTGTTGCATCTGAAAGTAGAAACTCCCCCGATAACAACGGTATGTGTATTTTTGCCCTAGGCCATTGTAGTTATTGGTTTCGAGTATCAGACTTGCGAAAATTTTGATGGTTTCTCAACCATTCCTTAACTTCAAACTCCCATTTCTCGCGAACGGATTGACGAACTCGAGAAATTCCTGCTGCATCTGAAAGTAGAAGCTCGCCCGATTACAACGGTGTGTGTATTTTTGCCCTAGGCCATTCCAGTAATTCGTTTCTAGCATCAGAATTGCGATCATTTTGACGGTTTCTTAACCATCTCTTAAATCCAAACTCCGATATTTCGCGAACGGATTGACGAATCGGAGAAATTCCTGTTGCATCTGAGAGTAGAAAGTCGCCCGATTACAACGGTGTGTGTATTTTTCCCCTATGGCATTCCAGTTATTCGTTTCTAGCATCAGAGTTGCGAAAATTTTGATTGTTTCTCAACCACTCCTTACCTTCAAACTCCCATATCTCCCGAACGGATTGACGAATCCGTGAAATTCCTGTTGCATCTGAGAGTAGAAACTCGCCCGATTACAACGGTATGTGTATTTTTTCCCCTATGCCATTCCAGTTATTCTTTTCAGGCATCAGAATTGCGAAAATTTTGATGGTTTCTCAACCATTCCTTAAATTCGAACTCCCATATCTCGCGAATGGAGTGACGAACTCGAGAAGTTCCTGTTGCATCTGAAAGCAGAAACTCGCCCGATTACAACGGTATGTGTATTTTTGCCCTAGGCCATTGCCGTTATTGGTTTCGAGTATCAGACTTGCGAAAATTTTGATGGTTTCTCAACCATCCCTTAAATCCAAACTCCGATATTTCGCGAACGGATTGACGAATCCGAGAAATTTTTGTTGCATCTGAAAGCAGATGCTCGATCGATTACAACGGTATGTGTATTTTTGCCCTAGGCAGTAGTAGTTATTGGTTTCGAGTATCAGACTTGCGAAAATTTTGATGGTTTCTCAACCATTACTTAACTTCAAAATCCCATATCTCGCGAACGGATTGACGAACTCGAGAAATTCCTGTTGCATCTGAAAGTAGAAACTCGCCCGATTACAATGGGGTGTGTACTTTTCCCCTAGGCCATTCCTGTTATTGGTTTCGAGTATCAGACCAGCGAAAATTTTGGTGGTTTCTCAACCATTCCTTAACTTCAAACTCCCATATCTCGCGAACGTATTGACGAACTCGAGAAATTCCTCTTGCATCTGAAAGTAGAAACTTGCCCGATTACACCGGTATGTGTCTTTTTCCCCTAAGCCATTGTAGTTATTGGTTTCGAGTATCAGACTTGCGAAAATTTTGATGGTTTCCCAACCATTCCTTACCTTCAAACTCCCATATCCCGCGAACGGATTGACGAACTCGAGAAATTCCAGTTGCATCTGAAAGCAGAAACTCGCCCGATTACAATGGTATGTGTATTTTTACCCTAGGCAATTGTAATTATTGGTTTCGAGTATCAGACTTGCTAAAATTTTGATGGCTTCTCAACCATTCCTTAACTTCAAATTCCCATATCTCGCGAACGGATTGACGAACTCGAGAAATTCCTGTTGCATCTGAAAGAAGAAACTCGCCCGATTACAATGGTATGTGTGCTTTTCCCCTAGACCATTCCAGTTATTGGCTTCGAGTATCAGACCAGCGAAAATTTTGATGGTTTCCCAACCATTCCTTACCTTCAAACTCCCACATCTCGCGAACGGATTGACGAACTCGAGAAATTCCAGTTGCATCTGAAAGCAGAAACTCGCCCGATTACAATGGTATGTGTATTTTTGCCCTAGGCAATAGTAGTTATTGGTTTCGAGCACCAGACTTGCGAAAATTTTGATGATTTCTCAACCATTTCTTAACTTCAAACTCCCATATCTCGCGAACGGATTACCAACTCGAGAAATTCCAGTTGCATCTGAAAGCATAATGTCGCCCGATTACAATGGTATTTGTATTTTTGCCCTAGGCCATAGCAGTTATTGGTTTCGAGTATCAGACTTGCGTAAATTTTGATGGTTTCTCAACCATTCCTAAACTTCAAACTCCCACATCTCGCGAACGGATTGACGAGCTAGAGAAATTCCAGTTGCATCTGAAAGCAGAAACTCGTCCGATTACAATTGTATGTGTAGTTTTCTCCTACGCCATTCCAGTTATTGGTTTCGAGTATCAGACCAAAGAAAATTTTGATAGTTTCTCAACCATTCCTTAACTTCAAACCCCCAAATCTCGCGAACGGATTGACGAACTCGAGAAATTCCTGCTGCATCTGAAAGTGGAAGCTCGCCCGATTACAACGGTATGTGTATTTTTGCCCTAGGCCATAGTAGTTACTGGTTTCGAGTATCAGAATTGCGAAAATTTTGACGGTTTCTCAACCATCTCTTAAATCCAAATTCCCATATCTCGCGAACGGATTGACGAACTCGAGAAATTCCTGTTGCATCTGAAAGAAGAAACTCGCCCGATTACAATGGTATGTGTGCTTTTCCCCTAGACCATTCCAGTTATTGGCTTCGAGTATCAGACCAGCGAAAATTTTGATGGTTTCCCAACCATTCCTTACATTCAAACTCCCATGTCTCGCGAATGGATTGACGAACTCGAGAAGTTCCTCTTGCGTCTGAAAGCAGAAGCTCGCCCAATTTCAACTGTATTTGCATTTTTGCCCTAGGCCATTGTAGTTATTGGTTTCGAGTATCAGACTTGCGAAAATTTTGATGGTTTCTCAACCATTCCTTAACTTCAAACTCGCGTAACTCGCAAACGGATGGACGAACTCGAGAAATTCCTGTTGCATCTGAAAGCAGAAACCCGCCCGATTACAACGGTATGTGTATTTTTGCCATAGGCCATTCCAGTTATTCGTTACTAGCATCAGAATTGCGAATATTTTGACGGTTTCTCAACCATCTCTTAAATCCAAACTCCGATATTTCGCGAACGGATTGACGAACTCGAGAAATTCCTGTTGCATCTGAAAGCAGAAACTCGCACGATTACAACGGTATGTGTATTTTTGCCCTAGGCCATAGTAGTTATTGGTTTCGAGTATCAGACTTGCGAAACTTTTGACGGTTTCTCAACCATTCCTTAACTTCAAACTCCCATATCTCGCGAACGGATTGACGAACTCGAGTAATTGCTCTTGCATCTGAAAACAGAAACTCCCCCGATTACAACGGTATGTGTATTTTTGCCCTAGGCCATTGTAGTTATTGGTTTCCAATATCAGACTTGCGAAAATTTTGATGGTTTCTCAACCATTCCTTAATTTCAAACTCCCATATCTCGCGAACGGATTGACGAACTACAGAAATTCCTGTTGCATCTGAAAGCAGAAACTCGCCCGATTACAACGGTATGTGTATTTTTTCCCCTATGCCATTCCAGTTATTCGTTTCTAGCATCAGAATTGCGAAAATTTTGATGGTATCTCAATCATTCCTTAACTTCAAACTCCCATATCTCGCGAACGGATGGACGAACTCGAGAAATTCCTGTTGCATCTGAAAGCAGAAACTAGCCCGATTACAACGGTATGTGTATTTTTGCCCTAGCCCATTGTAGTTATTGGTTTCGAGTATCAGACTTGCGAGAATTTTGATGGTTTCTCAACCATCTCTTAAATCCAAACTCCGATATTTCTCGAACGGATTGACGAATCCGAGAAATTTTTTTTGCATCTGATATCAGAAACTCGCCCGATTACAACGGTATGTGTTTTTTTTTGTCCTAGGCCATAGTAGTAATTCGTTTCGAGTATCAGACTTGCAAAAATTTTGATGGTTTCTCAACCATTTCTTAACTTCAAACCCCCAAATCTCGCGAACGGATTGACGAACTCGAGAAATTCCTGCTGCATCTGAAAGTAGAAGCTCGCCCGATTACAACGATATGTGTATTTTTGCCCTAGGCCATTCCAGTAATTCGTTTCTAGCATCAGAATTGCGATCATTTTGACGGTTTCTCAACCATCTCTTAAATCCAAACTCCGATATTTCGCGAACGGATTGACGAATCGGAGAAATTCCTGTTGCATCTGAGAGTAGAAACTCCCCCGATAACAACGGTATGTTTATTTCACCCCTAGGCCATTCCAGTTATTCGTTTCTAGCATCAGAATTGCGAAAATTTTGATGGTTTCTCAACCACTCCTTAAATTCAAACTCCCATATCTCGCGAATGGATTGACGAACTCGCGAAATTTCTGTTGCGTCTGAAAGCAGAAACTCGCCCAATTTCAACTGTATGGGTATTTTTGCCCTAGGCCATTGTAGTTATTGGTTTCGAGTATCAGACTTGCGAAAATTTTGATGGTTTCTCAACCACTCCTTAACTTCAAACACCCATATCTCGCGAACGGATTGACGAACTCGCGAAATTTCTGTTGCATCTGAAAGTAGCAACTCCCCCGATTACAACGGTATGTGTATTTTTGCCCTAGGCCATTGTAGTTACTGGTTTCGAGTATCAGACTTGCGAAAATTTTGATGGTTTCTCAACCATCTCTTAAATCCAAGCTCTGATATTTCGCGAACGGATTGACGAACTCGAGAAATTCCTGTTGCATCTGAAAGCTGAAACTCGCCCGATTACAACGGTATGTGTATTTTTGCCCTAGGCCATAGTAGTTATTGGTTCCGAGTATCAGAATTGCGAATATTTTGACGGTGTCTCAACCATCTCTTAAATCCAAACTCCGATATTTCGCGAACGGATTGACGAATCGGAGAAATCCCTGTTGCATCTGAGAGTAGAAAGTCGCCCGATTACAACGGTATGTGTATTTTTCCCCTATGCCATTCCAGTTATTCGTTTCTAGCATCAGAATTGCGAAAATTTTGTTGGTTTCTCAACCGTTCCTTACATTCAAACTCCCATATCTCGCGAATGGATTGAGGAACTCGAGAAGTTCCTCTTGCGTCTGAAAGCAGAAACTCGCCCAATTTAAACTGTATGGGTATTTTTGCACTAGGCCATTGTAGTTATTGGTTTCGAGTATCAGACTTGCGAAAATTTTGATGGTTTCTAAACCACTCCTTAACTTCAAACTCCTATATGTCGCGAACGGATTGACGAACTCGCGAAATTTCTGTTGCATCTGAAAGTAGCAACTCCCCCGATTACAACGGTATGTGTATTTTTGCCCTAGGCCATTCGACTTATTCGTTTCTAGCATCAGAACTGCGGAAATTTTGATTGTTTCTCAACCATTCCGTAAATTCAAACTCCAATATCTCGCGAATGGATTGACGAACTCGCGAAGAACCTCTTACGTCTGAAAGCAGAAACTCGCCCGATTACAACGGTATGTGTATTTTTCCCCTATGCCATTCCAGTTATTCGTTTCTAGCATCAGAATTGCGAAAATTTTGTTGGTTTCTCAACCGTTCCTTACATTCAAACTCCCATATCTCGCGAATGGATTGAGGAACTCGAGAAGTTCCTCTTGCGTCTGAAAGCAGAAACTCGCCCAATTTAAACTGTATGGGTATTTTTGCACTAGGCCATTGTAGTTATTGGTTTCGAGTATCAGACTTGCGAAAATTTTGATGGTTTCACAACCATTCCTTAACGCAAACTCCCATAACTCGCAAACGGATGGACGAACTCGAGAAATTCCTGTTGCATCTGAAAGCAGAAACCCGCCCGATTACAACGGTATGTGTATTTTTGCCATAGGCTATTCCAGTTATTCGTTTCTAGCATCAGAATTGCGAAAATTTTGATGGTTTCTCAACCATTCCTTAAATTCAAAATCCCATATCTCGCGAATGGATTGACGAACTCGAGAAGTTCCTCTTGCGTCTGAAAGCAGAAACTCGCACAATTTCAACGGTATGTGTATTTTTGTCCTAGGCCATAGTAGTTATTGGTTTCGAGTATCAGACTTGCGAAAATTTTGATGGATTCTCAACCATTCCTTAAATTCAACCTCCCATATCTCGCGAATGGATTGACGAACTCGAGAAGTTCCTCTTGCGTCTGAAAGCAGAAACTCGCCCGATTACAACAGTATGTGTATTTTTGCCCTAGGCCATAGTAGTTATTGGTTTCGAGTATCAGACTTGCGAAAATTTTGATGGTTTCTCAACCATCTCTTAAATCCAAGCTCCGATATTTCGCGAACGGATTGACGAACTCGAGAAATTCCTGTTGCATCTGAAAGCAGAAACTCGCCCGATTACAACGGTATGTGTATTTTTCCCCTAGGCCATTCCTGTTATTGGTTTCGAGTATCAGACCAGCGAAAATTTTGATGGTTTCTCAACCATTCCTTAACTTCAAACTCCCATATCTCGCGAACGGATTGACGAACTCGAAAAATTCCTCTTGCATCTGAAAGCAGAAACTCGCCCGATTACACCGGTATGTGTATTTTTCCCCTAAGCCATTGTAGTTATTGGTTTAGAGTATGAGACTTGCGAAAATTTTGATGGTTTCCCAACCATTCCTTACCTTCAAACTCCCACATCTCGCGAACGGATTGACGAACTAGAGAAATTCCAGTTGCATCTGAAAGCAGAAACTCGCCCGATTACAGTGGTATGTGTACTTTTCCCCTAGGCCATTCCAGTTATTGGTGTCGAGTATCAGACCAGCGAAAATTTTGATGGTTTCTCAACCATTCCTTAACTTCAAACTCCCATATCTCGCGAACGGATTGACGAATCCGAGAAATTCCTGTTGCATCTGAAAGTAGAAACTCCCCCGATAATGACGGTATGTGTATTTCTCCCCTAGGCAATTCCAGTTATTCGTTTCTAGCATCAGAATTGCGAAAATTTTGATGGTTTCTCAACCACTCCTTAACTTCAAACTCCCATATCTCGCGAACGGATTGACGAATCCGAGAAATTCCTGTTGCATCTGAGAGTAGAAACTCGCCCGATTACAACGGTATGTGTATTTTTGCCCTAGGCCATTGTAGTTATTGGTTTCGAGTATCAGACTTGCGAAAATTTTGATGGTTTCTCAACCATTCCTTAACTTCAAACTCCCATATCTGGCGAACGGATTACCAACTCGAGAAATTCCAGTTGCATCTGAAAGCATAATGTCGCCCGATTACAATGGTATTTGTATTTTTGCCCTAGGCCATAGCAGTTATTGGTTTCGAGTATCAGACTTGCGAAAATTTTGATGGTTTCTCAACCATTCCTTAACTTCAAACTCCCACATCTCGCGAACGGATTGACGAACTAGAGAGATTCCAGTTGCATCTGAAAGCAGAAACTCGTCCGAATACAATGGTATGTGTAGTTTTCCCTAGACCATTCCAGTTGTTGGTTTCGAGTATCAGACCAAAGAAAATTTTGATAGTTTCTCAACCATTCCTTAACTTCAAGCCCCCAAATCTCGCGAACGGATTGACGAACTCGAGAAATTCCTGCTGCATCTGAAAGTAGAAGCTCGCCCGATTACAACGGTATGTGTATTTTTGCCCTAGGCCATTCCAGTAATTCGTTTCTAGCATCAGAATTGCGATCATTTTGATGGTTTCTCAACCATCTCTTAAATCCAAACTCCGATATTTCGCGAACGGATTGACGAATCGGAGAAATTCCTGTTGCATCTGAGAGTAGAGAGTCGCCCGATTACAACGGTATGTGTATTTTTCCCCTAGGCCATTCCAGTTATTCGTTTCTAGCATCAGAATTGCGAAAATTTTGATGGTTTCTCAACCATCTCTTAAATTCAAACTCCGATATTTCGCGAACGGATTGACGAATCCGAGAAATTTCTGTTGCATCTGAAAGCAGAAACTCGCCCGATTACAACGGTTTGTGTTTTTTTTGCCCTAGGCCATTGTAGTTATTGGTTTCGAGTATCAGACTTGCGAAAATTTTGATGGTTTCTCAACCATTCCTTAACTTCAAACTCCCATATCTGGCGAACGGATTGACGAACTCGAGAAATTCCAGTTGCATCTGAAAGCAGAAACTCGCCCGATTACAGTGGTATGTGTACTTTTCCCCTAGGCCATTCCAGTTATTGGTGTCGAGTATCAGACCAGCGAAAATTTTGATGGTTTCTCAACCATTCCTTAACTTCAAACTCCCATATCTCGCGATCGGATTGACGAACTCGAGAAATTCCTGTTGCATCTGAAAGTAGAAACTCGCCCGATTACAATGGGGTGTGTACTTTTCCCCTAGGCCATTCCAGTTATTGGTTTCGGGTATCAGACCAGCGAAAATTTTTATGGTTTCTCAACGATTCCTTAATTTCAAACTCCCATATCTCGCGAACGGATTGACGAACTCGGGAAATTCCTGTTGCATCTGAAGGTAGAAGATCGCCCGATTACAACGGTATGTGTATTTTTACCCTAGGCAATAGTAGTAATTGGTTTCGAGCACCAGACTTGCGAAAATTTTGATGATTTCTCAACCATTCCTTAACTTCAAACTCCCATATCTCGCGAACGGATTACCAACTCGAGAAATTCCAGTTGCATCTGAAAGCATAATGTCGCCCGATTACAATGGTATTTGTATTTTTGCCCTAGGCCATAGCAGTTATTGGTTTCGAGTATCAGACTTGCGAAAATTTTGATTGTTTCTCAACCATTCCTTAACTTCAAACTCCCACATCTCGCGAACGGATTGACGAACTAGAGAAATTCCAGTTGCATCTGAAAGCAGAAACTCGTCCGAATACAATGGTATGTGTAGTTTTCCCCTAGGCCATTCCAGTTGTTGGTTTCGAGTATCAGACCAAAGAAAATTTTGATAGTTTCTCAACCATTCCTTAACTTCAAGCCCCCAAATCTCGCGAACGGATTGACGAACTCGAGAAATTCCTGCTGCATCTGAAAGTAGAAGCTCGCCCGATTACAACGGTATGTGTATTTTTGCCCTAGGCCATTGTATTTATTGGTTTCGAGTATCAGAATTGCGATCATTTTGATGGTTTCTCAACCATCTCTTAAATCCAAACTCCGATATTTCGCGAACGGATTGACGAATCGGAGAAATTCCTGTTGCATCTGAGAGTAGAGAGTCGCCCGATTACAACGGTATGTGTATTTTTCCCCTAGGCCATTCCAGTTATTCGTTTCTAGCATCAGAATTGCGAAAATTTTGATGGTTTCTCAACCATCTCTTAAATTCAAACTCCGATATTTCGCGAACGGATTGACGAATCCGAGAAATTTCTGTTGCATCTGAAAGCAGAAACTCGCCCGATAACAACGGTATGTGTATTTTTGCCCTTGGCCATTGTAGTTATTCGTTTCGAGTATCAGACTTGCGAAAATTTTGATGGTTTCTCAACCATCTCTTAAATCTAAACTCCGATATTTCGCGAACGGATTGACGATCTCGCGAAATTCCTGTTGCATCTGAAAGTAGAAACTTCCCCGATAATGACGGTATGTGTATTTCTCCCCTAGGCAATTCCAGTTATTCGTTTCTAGCATCAGAATTGCGAAAATTTTGATGGTTTCTCAACCACTCCTTAACTTCAAACTCCCATATCTCGCGAACGGATTGACGAATCCGAGAAATTCCTGTTGCATCTCAGAGTAGAAACTCGCCCGATTACAACGGTATGTGTATTTTTGCCCTAGGCCATTGTAGTTATTGGTTTCGAGTATCAGACTTGCGTAAATTTTGATGGTTTCTCAACCATTCCTTAACTTCAAACTCCCATATCTGGCGAACGGATTGAAGAACTCGCGAAATTCCTGTTGCATCTGAAAGTAGAAAATCCCCCGATAACAACGGTATGTGTATTTCACCCCTAGGCCATTCCAGTTATTCGTTTCTAGCATCAGAATTGCGAAAATTTTGATGGTTTCTCATCCATTCCTTAACTTCAAACTCCCATATCTCGCGAACGGATTGACGAACTCGCGAAATTCCTGTTGCATCTGAAAGTAGAAACTCCCCCGATAACAACGGTATGTGTATTTTTGCCCTTGGCCATTGTAGTTATTCGTTTCGAGTATCAGACTTGCGAAAATTTTGATGGTTTCTCAACCATCTCTTAAATCTAAACTCCGATATTTCGCGAACGGATTGACGATCTCGCGAAATTCCTGTTGCATCTGAAAGTAGAAACTTCCCCGATAATGACGGTATGTGTATTTCTCCCCTAGGCAATTCCAGTTATTCGTTTCTAGCATCAGAATTGCGAAAATTTTGATGGTTTCTCAACCACTCCTTAACTTCAAACTCCCATATCTCGCGAACGGATTGACGAATCCGAGAAATTCCTGTTGCATCTGAGAGTAGAAACTCGCCCGATTACAACGGTATGTGTATTTTTGCCCTAGGCCATTGTAGTTATTGGTTTCGAGTATCAGACTTGCGAAAATTTTGATGGTTTCTCAACCATTCCTTAACTTCAAACTCCCATATCTGGCGAACGGATTGACGAACTCGCGAAATTCCTGTTGCATCTGAAAGCAGAAACTCGCCCGATTACAACGGTATGTGTATTTTTGCCCTAGGCCATAGTAGTTATTGGTTTCGAGTATCAGACTTGCGAAAATTTTGATGGTTTCTCAACCATTCCTTAACTTCAAACTCCCATATCTCGCGAACGGATAGACGAACTCGAGAAATTGCTCTTGCACCCGAAAACAGAAACTCGCCCGATTACAACGGTATGTGTATTTTTGCCCTAGGCCGTTGTAGTTATTGGTTTCCAATATCACACTTGCGAAAATTTTGATGGTTTCTCAACCATTCCTTATCTTCAAACTCCCATATCTCGCGAACGGATTGACGAACTACAGAAATTCCTGTTGCATCTGAAAGCAGAAACTCGCCCGATTACAACGGTATGTGTATTTTTTCCCCTAGGCTATTCCAGTTATTCGTTTCTAGCATCAGAATTGCGAAAATTTTGATGGTTTCTCAACCACTCCTTAACTTCAAACTCCCATATCTCGCGAACGGATTGACGAATCCGAGAAATTCCTGTTGCATCTGAGAGTAGAAACTCGCCCGATTACAACGGTATGTGTATTTTTGCCCTAGGCCGTTGTAGTTATTGGTTTCGAGTATCAGACTTGCGAAAACTTTGATGGTTTCTCAACCATTCCTTAACTTCAAACTCCCATATCTGGCGAACGGATTGACTAACTCGCGAAATTCCTGTTGCATCTGAAAGTAGAAACTCCCCCGATAACAACGGTATGTGTATTTCACCCCTAGGCAATTCCAGTTATTCGTTTCTAGCATCAGAATTGCGAAAATTTTGATGGTTTCTCATACATACCTTAACTTCAAACTCCCATATCTCGCGAACGGATTGACGAACTCGCGAAATTCCTGTTGCATCTGAAAGTAGAAAATCCCCCGATAACAACGGTATGTGTATTTTTGCCCTAGGCCATTGTTGTTATTCGTTTCGAGTATCAGACTTGCGAAAATTTTGATGGTTTCTCAACCATCTCTTAAATCCAAACTCCGATATTTCGCGAACGGATTGACGATCTCGCGAAATTCCTGTTGCATCTGAAAGTAGAAACTCCCCCGATAATGACGGTATGTGTATTTCTCCCCTAGGCTATTCCAGTTATTCGTTTCTAGCATCAGAATTGCGAAAATTTTGATGGTTTCTCAACCACTCCTTAACTTCAAACTCCCATATCTCGCGAACGGATTGACGAATCCGAGAAATTCCTGTTGCATCTGAGAGTAGAAACTCGCCCGATTACAACGGTATGTGTATTTTTGCCCTAGGCCATTGTAGTTATTGGTTTCGAGTATCAGACTTGCGTAAATTTTGATGGTTTCTCAACCATTCCTTAACTTCAAACTCCCATATCTGGCGAACGGATTGACGAACTCGCGAAATTCCTGTTGCATCTGAAAGTAGAAAATCCCCCGATAACAACGGTATGTGTATTTCACCCCTAGGCCATTCCAGTTATTCGTTTCTAGCATCAGAATTGCGAAAATTTTGATGGTTTCTCATCCATTCCTTAACTTCAAACTCCCATATCTCGCGAACGGATTGACGAACTCGCGAAATTCCTGTTGCATCTGAAAGTAGAAACTCCCCCGATAACAACGGTATGTGTATTTTTGCCCTAGGCCATTGTAGTTATTCGTTTCGAGTATCAGACTTGCGAAAATTGTGATGGTTTCTCAACCATCTCTTAAATCCAAACTCCGATATTTCGCGAACGGATTGACGAACTCGAGAAATTCCTGTTGCATCTGAAAGCAGAAACTCGCCCGATTACAACGGTATGTGTATTTTTGCCCTAGGCCATTGTAGTTATTGGTTTCGAGTATCAGACTTGCGAAAATTTTGATGGTTTCTCAACCATTCCTTAACTTCAAACTCCCATATCTGGCGAACGGATTGACGAACTCGCGAAATTCCTGTTGCATCTGAAAGCAGAAACTCGCCCGATTACAACGGTATGTGTATTTTTGCCATAGGCCATTCCAGTTATTCGTTACTAGCATCAGAATTTCGAAAATTTTGATGGGTTCTCAACTATCTCTTAAATCCAAACTCCGATATTTCGCGAACGGATTGACGAACTCGAGAAATTCTTGTTGCATCTGAAAGCAGAAACTCGCCCGATTACAACGGTATGTGTATCTTTGCCCTAGGCCATAGTAGTTATTGGTTTCGAGTATCAGACTTGCGAAAATTTTGATGGTTTCTCAACCATCTCTTACATCCAAACTCCGATATTTCGCGAACGGATTGACGAACTCGAGAAATTCTTGTTGCATCTGAAAGCAGAAACTCGCCCGATTACAACGGTATGTGTATTTTTGCCCTAGGCCATAGTAGTTATTCGTTTCGAGTATCAGACTTGCGAAAATTTTGATGGTTTCTCAACCATCTCTTAAATCTAAACTCCGATATTTCGCGAACGGATTGACGATCTCGCGAGATTCCTGTTGCATCTGAAAGTAGATACTCCCCTGATAATGACGGTATGTTTATTTCTCCCCTAGGCTATTCCAGTTATTCGTTTCTAGCATCAGAATTGCGAAAATTTTGATGGTTTCTCAACCATTCCTTAAATTAAACTCCCATATCGCGCGAACGGATTGACAAACTCGAGAAATTCCTGTTGCATCTGAAAGCAGAAACTCGCCCGATTAAAACGGTATGTGTATTTTTCCCGTAGGCCATTCCAGATATTCGTTTCTAGCATCAGAATTGCGAAAATTTTGATGGTTTCTCAACCATTCGTTAACTTCAAACTCCCACATCTCGCGAAAGGATTGACGAACTAGAGAAATTCCAGTTGCATCTGAAAGCAGAAACTCGTCCGAATACAATGGTATGTGTAGTTTTCCCCTAGGCCATTCCAGTTGTTGGTTTCGAGTATCAGACCAAAGAAAATTTTGATAGTTTCTCAACCATTCCTTAACTTCAAACCCCCAAATCTCGCGAACGGATTGACGAACTCGAGAAATTCCTGCTGCATCTGAAAGTAGAAGCTCGCCCGATTACAACGGTATGTGTATTTTTGCCCTAGGCCATTCCAGTAATTCGTTTCTAGCATCAGAATTGCGATCATTTTGACGGTTTCTCAACCATCTCTTAAATCCAAACTCCGATATTTCGCGAACGGATTGACGAATCGGAGAAATTCCTGTTGTATCTGAGAGTAGAGAGTCGCCCGATTACAACGGTATGTGTATTTTTCCCCTAGGCCATTCCAGTTATTCGTTTCTAGCATCAGAATTGCGAAAATTTTGATGGTTTCTCAACCATCTCTTAAATCCAAACTCCGATATTTCGCGAACGGATTGACGAATCGGAGAAATCCCTGTTGCATCTGAGAGTAGAAAGTCGCCCGATTACAACGCTATGTGTATTTTACCCCTATGCCATTCCGGTTATTCGTTTCTAGCATCAGAATTGCGAAAATTTTGTTGGTTTCTCAACCATTCCTTACATTCAAACTTCCATATCTCGCGAATGGATTGACGGACTCGAGAAGTTCCTCTTGCGTCTGAAAGCAGAAACTCGCCCAATTTCAACTGTATGTGTATTTTTGCCCTAGGCCATTGTAGTTATTGGTTTCGAGTATCAGACTTGCGAAAATTTTGATGGTTTCTCAACCATCCCTTAAATCCAAACTCCGATATTTCCCGAACGGATTGACGAATCCGAGAAATTTTTGTTGCATCTGAAAGCAGAAACACCCCCGATAACAACGGTATGTGTATTTCACCCCTAGGCCATTCCAGTTATTCGTTTCTAGCATCAGAATTGGGAAAATTTTGATGGTTTCTCATCCATTCCTTAACTTCAAACTCCCATATCTCGCGAACGGATTGACGAACTCGCGAAATTCCTGTTGCATCTGAAAGTAGAAACTCCCCCGGTAACAACGGTATGTGTATTTTTGCCCTAGGCCATTGTAGTTATTCGTTTCGAGTATCAGACCTGCGAAAATTTTGATGGTTTCTCAACCATCTCTTAAATCCAAACTCCGATATTTCGCGAACGGATTGACGAACTCGAGAAATTCCTGTTGCATCTGAAAGCAGAAACTCGCCCGATGACAACGGTATGTGTATTTTTGCCCTAGGCCATAGTAGTTATTGGTTTCGAGTATCAGAATTGCGAAAATTTTGACGGTGTCTCAACCATCTCTTAAATCCAAACTCCGATATTTCGCGAACGGATTGAAAAATGGGAGAAATCCCTGTTGCATCTGAGAGTAGAAAGTCGCCCGATTACAACGGTATGTGTATTTTTGCCCTATGCCATTCCAGCTATTCGCTTCTAGCATCAGAATTGCGAAAATTTTGTTGGTTTCTCAACCATTCCTTACATTCAAACTCACATATCTCGCGAATGGATTGACGAACTCGAGAAGTTCCTCTTGCGTCTGAAAGCAGAAACTCGCCCAATTTCAACTGTATGTGTATTTTTGCCCTAGGCCATTGTAGTTATTGGTTTCGAGTATCAGACTTGCGAAAATTTTGATGGTATCTCAACCATTCCTTAACTTCAAACTCCCATATCTCGCGAACGGATTGACGAACTCGAGAAATTCCTGTTGCATCTGAAAGCAGAAACTCGCCCGATTACAACGGTATGTGTATTTTTCACGTAGGCCATTCCAGTTATTCGTTTCGAGTATCAGACTTGCGAAAATTTTGATGGTTTCTCAACCATCTCTTAAATCCAAACTCCGATATTTCGCGAACGGATTGACGAACTCGAGAAATTCCTGTTGCATCTGAAAGCAGAAACTCGCCCGATGACAACGGTATGTGTATTTTTGCCCTAGGCCATAGTAGTTATTGGTTTCGAGTATCAGAATTGCGAAAATTTTGACGGTGTCTCAACCATCTCTTAAATCCAAACTCCGATATTTCTCGAACGGATTGAAGAATCGGAGAAATCCCTGTTGCATCTGAGAGTAGAAAGTCGCCCGATTACAACGGTATGTGTATTTTTCCCCTATGCCATTCCAGTTATTCGTTTCTAGCATCAGAATTGCGAAAATTTTGTTGGTTTCTCAACCATTCCTTACATTCAAACTCCCATATCTCGCGAATGGATTGACGAACTCGAGAAGTTCCTCTTGCGTCTGAAAGCAGAAACTCGCCCGATTACAACGGTATGTGTATTTTTGCGATAGGCCATTCCAGTTATTCGTTACTAGCATCAGAATTGCGAAAATTTTGACGGTTTCTCAACCATCTCTTAAATCCAAACTCCGATATTTCGCGAACGGATTGACGAATCCGAGAAATTTCTGTTGCATCTGAAAGCGGAAACTCGCCCGATTACAACGGTATGTGTTTTTTTTTGTCCTAGGGCATAGTAGTTATTGGTTTCGGGTATCATACTTGCGAAGATTTTGATGGTTTCTCAACCATTCCTTAAATTCAAACTCACATATCTCGCGAATGGATTGACGATCTCGAGAAGTACCTCTTGCGTCTGAAAGCAGAAACTCGCCCGATTACAACGGTATCTGTATTTTTGCCCTAGGCTATAGTAGTTATTGGTTTCGAGTATCAGACTTGCGAAAATTTTGATGGTTTCTCAACCATCTCTTACATCCAAACTCCGATATTTCGCGAACGGATTGACGAACTCGAGAAATTCTTGTTGCATCTGAAAGCAGAAACTCGCCCGATTACAACGGTATGTGTATTTTTGCCCTAGGCCATAGTAGTTATTCGTTTCGAGTATCAGACTTGCGAAAATTTTGATGGTTTCTCAACCATCTCTTAAATCTAAACTCCGATATTTCGCGAACGGATTGACGATCTCGCGAGATTCCTGTTGCATCTGAAAGTAGATACTCCCCTGATAATGACGGTATGTTTATTTCTCCCCTAGGCTATTCCAGTTATTCGTTTCTAGCATCAGAATTGCGAAAATTTTGATGGTTTCTCAACCATTCCTTAAATTAAACTCCCATATCGCGCGAACGGATTGACAAACTCGAGAAATTCCTGTTGCATCTGAAAGCAGAAACTCGCCCGATTAAAACGGTATGTGTATTTTTCCCGTAGGCCATTCCAGATATTCGTTTCTAGCATCAGAATTGCGAAAATTTTGATGGTTTCTCAACCATTCGTTAACTTCAAACTCCCACATCTCGCGAAAGGATTGACGAACTAGAGAAATTCCAGTTGCATCTGAAAGCAGAAACTCGTCCGAATACAATGGTATGTGTAGTTTTCCCCTAGGCCATTCCAGTTGTTGGTTTCGAGTATCAGACCAAAGAAAATTTTGATAGTTTCTCAACCATTCCTTAACTTCAAACCCCCAAATCTCGCGAACGGATTGACGAACTCGAGAAATTCCTGCTGCATCTGAAAGTAGAAGCTCGCCCGATTACAACGGTATGTGTATTTTTGCCCTAGGCCATTCCAGTAATTCGTTTCTAGCATCAGAATTGCGATCATTTTGACGGATTCTCAACCATCTCTTAAATCCAAACTCCGATATTTCATGAACGGATTGACGAATCGGAGAAATTCCTGTTGTATCTGAGAGTAGAGAGTCGCCCGATTACAACGGTATGTGTATTTTTCCCCTAGGCCATTCCAGTTATTCGTTTCTAGCATCAGAATTGCGAAAATTTTGATGGTTTCTCAACCATCCCTTAAATCCAAACTCCGATATTTCCCGAACGGATTGACGTACTCGAGAAATTCCTGTTGCATCTGAAAGCAGAAACTCGCCCGATGACAACGGTATGTGTATTTTTGCCCTAGGCCATAGTAGTTATTGGTTTCGAGTATCAGAATTGCGAAAATTTTGACGGTGTCTCAACCATCTCTGAAATCCAAACTCCGATATTTCGCGAACGGATTGAAGAATCGGAGAAATCCCTGTTGCATCTGAGAGTAGAAAGTTGCCCGATTACAACGGTATGTGTATTTTTGCCCTATGCCATTCCAGCTATTCGTTTCTAGCATCAGAATTGCGAAAATTTTGTTGGTTTCTCAACCATTCCTTACATTCAAACTCCCATATCTCGCGAATGGATTGACGAACTCGAGAAGTTCCTCTTGCGTCTGAAAGCAGAAACTCGCCCAATTTCAACTGTATGTGTATTTTTGCCCTAGGCCATTGTAGTTATTGGTTTCGAGTATCAGACTTGCGAAAATTTTGATGGTTTCTCAACCATTCCTTAACTTCAAACTCCCATATCTCGCAAACGGATTGACGAACTCGAGAAATTCCTGTTGCATCTGAAAGCAGAAACTCGCCCGATTACAACGGTATGTGTATTTTTGCCATAGGCCATTCCAGTTATTCGTTACTAGCATCAGAATTGCGAAAATTTTGACGGTTTCTCAACCATCTCTTAAATCCAAACTCCGATATTTCGCGAACGGATTGACGAAATCGAGAAATTGCTCTTGCGTCCGAAAACAGAAACTCGCCCGATTACAACGGTATGTGTATTTTTGCCCTAGGCCGTTGTAGTTATTGGTTTCCAATATCACACTTGCGAAAATTTTGATGGTTTCTCAACCATTCCTTAACTTCAAACTCCCATATCTCGCGAACGGATTGACGAACTACAGAAATTCCTGTTGCATCTGAAAGCAGAAACTCGCCCGATTACAACGGTATGTGTATTTTTTCCCCTATGCCATTCCAGTTATTCTTTTCTAGCATCAGAATTGCGAAAATTTTGATGGTTTCTCAACCATTCCTTAACTTCAAACTCCCATATCTCGCGAACGGATTGACGAACTCGAGAAATTCCTGTTGCATCTGAAAGCAGAAACTCGCCCGATTACAACGGTATGTGTATTTTTGCCCCAGGCCATTGTAGTTATTGGTTTCGAGTATCAGACTTGCGAAAATTTTGATGGTTTCTCAACCATCTCTTAAATCTAAACTCCGATATTTCGCGAACGGATTGACGATCTCGCGAAATTCCTGTTGCATCTGAAAGTAGAAACTCCCCCGATAATGACGGTATGTGTATTACTCCCCTAGGCTATTCCAGTTATTCGTTTCTAGCACCAGAATTGCGAAAATTTTGATGGTTTCTCTACCATTCCTTAAATTCAAACTCCCATATCGCGCGAACGGATTGACAAACTCGAGAAATTCCTGTTGCATCTGAAAGCAGAAACTCGCACGATTAAAACGGTATGTGTATTTTTCCCGTAGGCCATTCCAGATATTCGTTTCTAGCATCAGAATTGCGAAAATTTTGATGGTTTCTCAACCATTCGTTAACTTCAAACTCCCACATCTCGCGAACGGATTGACGAACTAGAGAAATTCCAGTTGCATCTGAAAGCAGAAACTCGTCCGAATACAATGGTAAGTGTAGTTTTCCCCTAGGCCATTCTAGTTGTTGGTTTCGAGTATCAGACCAAAGAAAATTTTGATAGTTTCTCAACCATTCCTTAACTTCAAACCCCCAAATCTCGCGAACGGATTGACGAACTCGCGAAATTCCTGTTGCATCTGAAAGCAGAAACTAGCCCGATGACAACGGTATGTGTATTTTTGCCCTAGGCCATAGTAGTTATTGGTTTCGAGTATCAGAATTGCGAAAATTTTGACGGTGTCTCAACCATCTCTTAAATCCAAACTCCGATATTTCGCGAACGGATTGAAGAATCGGAGAAATCCCTGTTGCATCTGAGAGTAGAAAGTCGCCCGATTACAACGGTATGTGTATTTTTCCCTATGCCATTCCAGCTATTCGTTTCTAGCATCAGAATTGCGAAAATTTTGTTGGTTTCTCAACCATTCCTAACATTCAAACTCCCATATCTCGCGAATGGATTGACGAACTCGAGAAGTTCCTCTTGCGTCTGAAAGCAGAAACTCGCCCAATTTCAACTGTATGTGTATTTCTGCCCTAGGCCATTGTAGTTATTGGTTTCGAGTATCAGACTTGCGAAAATTTTGATGGTTTCTCAACCATTCCTTAACTTCAAACTCCCATATCTCGCAAACGGATTGACGAACTCGAGAAATTCCTGTTGCATCTGAAGGCAGAAACTCGCCCGATCACAACGGTATGTGTATTTTTGCCATAGGCCATTCCAGTTATTCGTTACTAGCATCAGAATTGCGAAAATTTTGACGGTTTCTCAACCATCTCTTAAATCCAAACTCCGATATTTCGCGAACGGATTGACGAATCCGAGAAATTTCTGTTGCATCTGAAAGCAGAAACTCGCCCGATTACAACGGTATGTGTTTTTTTTGTCCTAGGGCATAGTAGTTATTGGTTTCGAGTATCAGACTTGCGAAAATTTTGATGGTTTCTCAACCATTCCTTAAATTCAAACTCACATATCTCGCGAATGGATTGACGAACTCGAGAAGTACCTCTTGCGTCTGAAAGCAGAAACTCGCCCGATTACAACGGTATCTGTATTTTTGCCCTAGGCTATAGTAGTTATTGGTTTCGAGTATCAGACTTGCGAAAATTTTGATGGTTTCTCAACCATCTCTTAAATCCAAACTCCGATATTTCGCGAACGGATTGACGAACTCGAGAAATTGCTCTTGCATCCGAAAACAGAAACTCGCCCGATTACAACGGTATGTGTATTTTTGCCCTAGGGCGTTGTAGTTATTGGTTTCCAATATCACACTTGCGAAAATTGTGATGGTTTCTCAACCATTCCTTAACTTCAAACTCCCATATCTCGCGAACGGATTGACGAACTCGAGAAATTGCTCTTGCATCCGAAAGCAGAAACTCGCCCGATTACAACGGTATGTGTATTTTTGCCCTAGGGCGTTGTAGTTATTGGTTTCCAATATCACACTTGCGAAAATTGTGATGGTTTCTCAACCATTCCTTAACTTCAAACTCCCATATCTCGCGAACGGATTGACGAACTCCAGAAATTCCTGTTGCATCTTAAAGCAGCAACTCGCCCGATTACAACGGTATGTGTATTTTTTCCCCTATGACATTCCAGTTATTCTGTTCTAGCATCAGAATTGCGAAAATTTTGATGGTTTCTCAACCATTCCTTAACTTCAAACTCCCACATCTCGCGAACGGATTGACGAACTAGAGAAATTCCTGTTGCATCTGAAAGCAGAAACTCGTCCGATGACAATGGTATGTGTAGTTTTCCCCTAGGCCATTCCAGTTACTGGTTTCGAGTATCAGACCAAAGAAAATTTTGATGGTTTCGCAACCATTCCTTAACTTCAAACTCCGATATTTCGCGAACGGATTGACGAATCGGAGAAATTCCTGTTGCACCTGAGAGTAGAAAGTCGCCCGACTACAACGGTATGTGTATTTTTCCCCTATGCCATTCCAGTTATTCGTTTCTAGCATCAGAATTGCGAAAATTTTGATGGTTTCTCAACCACTCCTTAAGTTCAAACTCCCATATCTCGCGAACAGATTGACCTAACCCAAACATTCCTATTGCATCTGAAAGTAGAAACTCGCCCGATTACAACGGTATGTGCATTTTTCCCCTAGGCCATTCTGGTTAAGCGTTTGTAGCAGCAGAATTGCGAAAAATTTCTTGCCTTCTCAACCATTTCTTGGCTTCAAACTCCCATATCTCGCGAACGGATTGACCTAACCTAAAAATTCCTATTGCATCTGAAAGTAGAAACTCGCCTGACTACAACGGTATGCGTATTTTTTCCCTAGGCCATTCTGGTTAAGCGATTGGAGCAGCAGAAGTGCGAAAAATTTGTTGTCTTGTCAACCATTTCTTAGCTTCAAACTCCCATATCTCGCGAACGGATTGACCAAACCCAAAAATTCCTATTGCATCTGAAAGTAGAAACTCGCCCGATTACAACGGTATGTGCATTTTTTCCCTAGGCCATTCTGGTCAAGCGTTTGGAGCAGCAGAATTGCGAAAAATTTTTTGCCTTGTCAACCATTTCTTGGCTTCAAACTCCCATATCTCGCGAACGGATTGACATAACCCAAAATTTCCTGTTGCGTCTGGATGTAGAAACTCGCCCGATTACAACGGTATGTGCATTTTTTCCCTAGGCCATTCTGGTCAAGCGTTTGGAGCAGCAGAATTGCGAAAAATATTTTGCCTTCTCAACCATTTCTTGGCTTCAAACTCCCATAACTCGCGAACGGATTGACCTCACCCAAAAATTCCTATTGCATCTGAAAGTAGAAACTCGCCCGACTACAACGGTATGCGTATTTTTTCCCTAGGCCATTCTGGTTAAGCGATTGGAGCAGCAGAAGTGCGAAAAATTTGTTGTCTTGTCAACCATTTCTTAGCTTCAAACTCCCATATCTCGCGAACGGATTGACCTAACCAAAAATTCCTATTGCATCTGAAAGTAGAAACACGCCCGATTGCAACGGTATGTGTATTTTTTCCCTAGGCCATTCTGGTTAAGCGTTTGGAGCAGCAGAAATGCGAAAAATTTTTTGCCTTCTCTACCATTTCTTGGCTTCATACTCCCATATCTCGCGAACGGATTGACCTAACCCAAAAATTCCTATTGCATCTGAAAGTAGAAACTCGCCCGATTACAAAGGTAAGTGTATTTTTTCCCTGGGTCATTCTGGTTAAGCGTTTGGAGCAGCAGAAGTGCGAGAAATTTGTTGTCTTGTCAACCATTTCTTAGCTTCAAACTCCCATATCTCGCGAACGGATTGACCAAACCCAAAAATTCCTATTGCATCTGAAAGTAGAAACTCGCCCGATTACAACGGTATGTGCATTTTTTCCCTAGGCCATTCTGGTCAAGCGTTTGGAGCAGCAGAATTGCGAAAAATTTTTTGCCTTGTCAACCATTTCTTGGCTTCAAACTCCCATATCTCGCGAACGGATTGACATAACCCAAAAATTCCTGTTGCGTCTGAAAGTAGAAACTCGCACGATTACAACGGTATGTGTATTTTTTCCCTAGGCCATTCTGGTTAAGCGTTTGGAGCAGCAGAAGTGCGAAAATTTTTTGCCTTCTCTACCATTTCTTGGCTTCATACTCCCATATCTCGCGAACGGATTGACCTAACCCAAAAATTCCTATTGCATCTGAATGTAGAAACTCGCCCGATTACAAAGGTAAGTGTATTTTTTCCCTGGGTCATTCTGGTTAAGCGTTTGGAGCAGCAGAAGTGCGAAAAATTTTGTGCCTTCTCAACCATTTCTTGGCTTCAAACTCCCATATCTCGCGAACGGATTGACCCAACCCAAAAATTCCTGTTGCGTCTGAAAGTAAAAACTCGCCCGATTACAACTGTATGTGTATTTTTTCCCTTTGGCATTCTGGTTAAGCGTTTGGAGCAGCAGAATTGCGAAAAATTTTTTACCTTCTCAACCATTTCTTGGCTTCATACTCCCATATCTAACGAACGGATTGACCTAACCCAAAAATTCCTATTGCATCTGATAGTAGAAACTCGCCCGAATACAACGGTACGTGTATTTTTTCCCTATGCCATTCTGGTTAAGCGTTTGGAGCAGCAGAATTGCGAAAAATTTGTTGTCTTCTCTAACATTTCTTATCTTCAAACTCCCATATCTCCCGAACGGATTGACCTAACCCAAAAATTCCTATTGCATCTGAAAGTAGAAACTCGCCCGATTACAACGGTATGCGTATTTTTTCCCTAGGCCATTCTGGTTAAGCGATTGGAGCAGCAGAAGTGCGAAAAATTTGTTGTCCTGTCAACCATTTCTTAGCTTCAAACTCCCATATCTCGCGTACGGATTGACCTAACCCAAAAATTCCTATTGCATCTGATAGTAGAAACTCGCCCGATTACAACGGTACGTGCATTTTTTCCCTAGGCCATTCTGGTTAAGCGATTGGAGCAGCAGAATTGCGAAAAATTTGTTGTCTTGTCAACCATTTCTTAGCTTCAAACTCCCATATCTCGCGAACGGATTGACCTAACCCAAAAATTCCTATTGCATCTGAAAGTAGAAACTCGCCCGATTACAACGGTATGCGTATTTTTTCCCTTGGCCATTCTGGTTAAGCGATTGGAGCAGCAGAAGTGCGAAAAATTTGTTGTCTTGTCAACCATTTCTTAGCTTCAAACTCCCATATCTCGCGAACGGATTGACGAACTCGAGAAATTGCTCTTGCATCCGAAAACAGAAACTCGCCCGATTACAACGGTATGTGTATTTTTGCCCTAGGGCGTTGTAGTTATTGGTTTCCAATATCACACTTGCGAAAATTGTGATGGTTTCTCAACCATTCCTTAACTTCAAACTCCCATATCTCGCGAACGGATTGACGAACTCCAGAAATTCCTGTTGCATCTTAAAGCAGAAACTCGCCCGATTACAACGGTATGTGTATTTTTTCCCCTATGACATTCCAGTTATTCTGTTCTAGCATCAGAATTGCGAAAATTTTGATGGTTTCTCAACCATTCCTTAACTTCAAACTCCCACATCTCGCGAACGGATTGACGAACTAGAGAAATTCCTGTTGCATCTGAAAGCAGAAACTCGTCCGATGACAATGGTATGTGTAGTTTTCCCCTAGGCCATTCCAGTTACTGGTTTCGAGTATCAGACCAAAGAAAATTTTGATGGTTTCGCAACCATTCCTTAACTTCAAACTCCGATATTTCGCGAACGGATTGACGAATCGGAGAAATTCCTGTTGCACCTGAGAGTAGAAAGTCGCCCGACTACAACGGTATGTGTATTTTTCCCCTATGCCATTCCAGTTATTCGTTTCTAGCATCAGAATTGCGAAAATTTTGATGGTTTCTCAACCACTCCTTAAGTTCAAACTCCCATATCTCGCGAACAGATTGACCTAACCCAAACATTCCTATTGCACCTGAGAGTAGAAAGTCGCCCGACTACAACGGTATGTGTATTTTTCCCCTATGCCATTCCAGTTATTCGTTTCTAGCATCAGAATTGCGAAAATTTTGATGGTTTCTCAACCACTCCTTAAGTTCAAACTCCCATATCTCGCGAACGGATTGACATAACCCAAAAATTCCTGTTGCGTCTGGAAGTAGAAACTCGCCCGATTACAACGGTATGTGCATTTTTTCCCTAGGCCATTCTGGTCAAGCGTTTGGAGCAGCAGAATTGCGAAAAATTTTTTGCCTTCTCAACCATTCCTTGGCTTCAAACTCCCATAACTCGCGAACGGAGTGACCTCACCCAAAAATTCCTATTGCATCTGAAAGTAGAAACTCGCCCGACTACAACGGTATGCGTATTTTTTCCCTAGGCCATTCTGGTTAAGCGATTGGAGCAGCAGAAGTGCGAAAAATTTGTTGTCTTGTCAACCATTTCTTAGCTTCAAACTCCCATATCTCGCGAACGGATTGACCAAACCCAAAAATTCCTATTGCATCTGAAAGTAGAAACTCGCCCGATTACAACGGTATGTGCATTTTTTCCCTAGGCCATTCTGGTCAAGCGTTTGGAGCAGCAGAATTGCGAAAAATTTTTTGCCTTGTCAACCATTTCTTGGCTTCAAACTCCCATATTTCGCGAACGGATTGACATAACCCAATAATTCCTGTTGTGTCTGAAAGTAGAAACTCGCCCGATTACAACGGTATGTGCATTTTTTCCCTAGGCCATTCTGGTCAAGCGTTTGGAGCAGCAGAATTGCGAAAAATTTTTTGCCTTCTCAACCATTTCTTGGCTTCAAACTCCCATAACTCGCGAACGGATTGACCTAACCCAAAAATTCCTATTGCATCTGAAAGTAGAAACTCGCCCGACTACAACGGTATGCGTATTTTTTCCTTAGGCCATTCTGGTTAAGCGATTGGAGCAGCAGAATTGCGAAAAATTTGTTGTCTTGTCAACCATTTCTTAGCTTCAAACTCCCATATCTCACGAACGGATTGACCTAACCAAAAATTCCTATTGCATCTGAAAGTAGAAACACGCCCGATTGCAACGGTATGTGTATTTTTTCCCTAGGCCATTCTGGTTAAGCGTTAGGAGCAGCAGAAATGCGAAAAATTTTTTGCCTTCTCTACCATTTCTTGGCTTCATACTCCCATATCTCGCGAACGGATTGACCTAACCCAAAAATTCCTATTGCATCTGAAAGTAGAAACTCGCCCGATTACAAAGGTAAGTGTATTTTTTCCCTGGGTCATTCTGGTTAAGCGTTTGGAGCAGCAGAAGTGCGAGAAATTTGTTGTCTTGTCAACCATTTCTTAGCTTCAAACTCCCATATCTCGCGAACGGATTGACCAAACCCAAAAATTCCTATTGCATCTGAAAGTAGAAACTCGCCCGATTACAACGGTATGTGCATTTTTTCCCTAGGCCATTCTGGTCAAGCGTTTGGAGCAGCAGAATTGCGAAAAATTTTTTGCCTTGTCAACCATTTCTTGGCTTCAAACTCCCATATCTCGCGAACGGATTGACATAACCCAAAAATTCCTGTTGCGTCTGAAAGTAGAAACTCGCACGATTACAACGGTATGTGTATTTTTTCCCTAGGCCATTCTGGTTAAGCGTTTGGAGCAGCAGAAGTGCGAAAATTTTTTGCCTTCTCTACCATTTCTTGGCTTCATACTCCCATATCTCGCGAACGGATTGACCTAACCCAAAAATTCCTATTGCATCTGAATGTAGAAACTCGCCCGATTACAAAGGTAAGTGTATTTTTTCCCTGGGTCATTCTGGTTAAGCGTTTGGAGCAGCAGAAGTGCGAAAAATTTTGTGCCTTCTCAACCATTTCTTGGCTTCAAACTCCCATATCTCGCGTACGGATTGACCTAACCCAAAAATTCCTATTGCATCTGATAGTAGAAACTCGCCCGATTACAACGGTACGTGCATTTTTTCCCTAGGCCATTCTGGTTAAGCGATTGGAGCAGCAGAATTGCGAAAAATTTGTTGTCTTGTCAACCATTTCTTAGCTTCAAACTCCCATATCTCGCGAACGGATTGACCTAACCCAAAAATTCCTATTGCATCTGAAAGTAGAAACTCGCCCGATTACAACGGTATGCGTATTTTTTCCCTTGGCCATTCTGGTTAAGCGATTGGAGCAGCAGAAGTGCGAAAAATTTGTTGTCTTGTCAACCATTTCTTAGCTTCAAACTCCCATATCTCGCGAACGGATTGACGAACTCGAGAAATTGCTCTTGCATCCGAAAACAGAAACTCGCCCGATTACAACGGTATGTGTATTTTTGCCCTAGGGCGTTGTAGTTATTGGTTTCCAATATCACACTTGCGAAAATTGTGATGGTTTCTCAACCATTCCTTAACTTCAAACTCCCATATCTCGCGAACGGATTGACGAACTCCAGAAATTCCTGTTGCATCTTAAAGCAGAAACTCGCCCGATTACAACGGTATGTGTATTTTTTCCCCTATGACATTCCAGTTATTCTGTTCTAGCATCAGAATTGCGAAAATTTTGATGGTTTCTCAACCATTCCTTAACTTCAAACTCCCACATCTCGCGAACGGATTGACGAACTAGAGAAATTCCTGTTGCATCTGAAAGCAGAAACTCGTCCGATGACAATGGTATGTGTAGTTTTCCCCTAGGCCATTCCAGTTACTGGTTTCGAGTATCAGACCAAAGAAAATTTTGATGGTTTCGCAACCATTCCTTAACTTCAAACCCCCAAATCTCGCGAACGGATTGACGAACTCGAGAAATTCCTGCTGCATCTGAAAGTAGAAGCTCGCCCGATTACAACGGTATGTGTATTTTTGCCCTAGGCCATTCCAGTAATTCGTTTCTAGTATCAGAATTGCGATCATTTTGGCGGTTTCTCAACCATCTCTTAAATCCAAACTCCGATATTTCGCGAACGGATTGACGAATCGGAGAAATTCCTGTTGCACCTGAGAGTAGAAAGTCGCCCGACTACAACGGTATGTGTATTTTTCCCCTATGCCATTCCAGTTATTCGTTTCTAGCATCAGAATTGCGAAAATTTTGATGGTTTCTCAACCACTCCTTAAGTTCAAACTCCCATATCTCGCGAACGGATTGACATAACCCAAAAATTCCGGTTGCGTCTGGAAGTAGAAACTCGCCCGATTACAACGGTATGTGCATTTTTTCCCTAGGCCATTCTGGTCAAGCGTTTGGAGAAGCAGAATTGCGAAAAATTTTTTGCCTTCTCAACCATTCCTTGGCTTCAAACTCCCATAACTCGCGAACGGATTGACCTCACCCAAAAATTCCTATTGCATCTGAAAGTAGAAACTCGCCCGACTACAACGGTATGCGTATTTTTTCCCTAGGCCATTCTGGTTAAGCGATTGGGGCAGCAGAAGTGCGAAAAATTTGTTGTCTTGTCAACCATTTCTTAGCTTCAAACTCCCATATCTCGCGAACGGATTGACCAAACCCAAAAATTCCTATTGCATCTGAAAGTAGAAACTCGCCCGATTACAACGGTATGTGCATTTTTTCCCTAGGCCATTCTGGTCAAGCGTTTGGAGCAGCAGAATTGCGAAAAATTTTTTGCCTTGTCAACCATTTCTTGGCTTCAAACTCCCATATTTCGCGAACGGATTGACATAACCCAAAAATTCCTGTTGTGTCTGAAAGTAGAAACTCGCCCGATTACAACGGTATGTGCATTTTTTCCCTAGGCCATTCTGGTCAAGCGTTTGGAGCAGCAGAATTGCGAAAAATTTTTTGCCTTCTCAACCATTTCTTGGCTTCAAACTCCCATAACACGCGAACGGATTGACCTAACCCAAAAATTCCTATTGCATCTGAAAGTAGAAACTCGCCCGACTACAACGGTATGCGTATTTTTTCCTTAGGCCATTCTGGTTAAGCGATTGGAGCAGCAGAATTGCGAAAAATTTGTTGTCTTGTCAACCATTTCTTAGCTTCAAACTCCCATATCTCGCGAACGGATTGACCTAACCAAAAATTCCTATTGCATCTGAAAGTAGAAACACGCCCGATTGCAACGGTATGTGTATTTTTTCCCTAGGCCATTCTGGTTAAGCGTTTGGAGCAGCAGAAATGCGAAAAATTTTTTGCCTTCTCTACCATTTCTTGGCTTCATACTCCCATATCTCGCGAACGGATTGACCTAACCCAAAAATTCCTATTGCATCTGAAAGTAGAAACTCGCCCGATTACAAAGGTAAGTGTATTTTTTCCCTGGGTCATTCTGGTTAAGCGTTTGGAGCAGCAGAAGTGCGAGAAATTTGTTGTCCTGTCAACCATTTCTTAGCTTCAAACTCCCATATCTCGCGAACGGATTGACCAAACCCAAAAATTCCTATTGCATCTGAAAGTAGAAACTCGCCCGATTACAACGGTATGTGCATTTTTTCCCTAGGCCATTCTGGTCAAGCGTTTGGAGCAGCAGAATTGCGAAAAATTTTTTGCCTTGTCAACCATTTCTTGGCTTCAAACTCCCATATCTCGCGAACGGATTGACATAACCCAAAAATTCCTGTTGCGTCTGAAAGTAGAAACTCGCACGATTACAACGGTATGTGTATTTTTTCCCTAGGCCATTCTGGTTAAGCGTTTGGAGCAGCAGAAGTGCGAAAATTTTTTGCCTTCTCTACCATTTCTTGGCTTCATACTCCCATATCTCGCGAACGGATTGACCTAACCCAAAAATTCCTATTGCATCTGAATGTAGAAACTCGCCCGATTACAAAGGTAAGTGTATTTTTTCCCTGGGTCATTCTGGTTAAGCGTTTGGAGCAGCAGAAGTGCGAAAAATTTTGTGCCTTCTCAACCATTTCTTGGCTTCAAACTCCCATATCTCGCGAACGGATTGACCCAACCCAAAAATTCCTGTTGCGTCTGAAAGTAAAAACTCGCCCGATTACAACGGTATGTGTATTTTTTCCCTTTGGCATTCTGGTTAAGCGTTTGGAGCAGCAGAATTGCGAAAAATTTTTTACCTTCTCAACCATTTCTTGGCTTCATACTCCCATATCTAACGAACGGATTGACCTAACCCAAAAATTCCTATTGCATCTGATAGTAGAAACTCGCCCGAATACAACGGTACGTGTATTTTTTCCCTATGCCATTCTGGTTAAGCGTTTGGAGCAGCAGAATTGCGAAAAATTTGTTGTCTTCTCTAACATTTCTTATCTTCAAACTCCCATATCTCCCGAACGGATTGACCTAACCCAAAAATTCCTATTGCATCTGAAAGTAGAAACTCGCCCGATTACAACGGTATGCGTATTTTTTCCCTAGGCCATTCTGGTTAAGCGATTGGAGCAGCAGAAGTGCGAAAAATTTGTTGTCCTGTCAACCATTTCTTAGCTTCAAACTCCCATATCTCGCGAACGGATTGACCTAACCCAAAAATTCCTATTGCATCTGAAAGTAGAAACTCGCCCGATTACAACGGTATGTGTATTTTTCCCCTAGGCCATTCTGGTTAAGCGTTTGTAGCAGCAGAATTGCGAAAAATTTTTTG
Organism: Ptiloglossa arizonensis; assembly: GCF_051014685.1. Classification (NCBI taxonomy): domain Eukaryota; kingdom Metazoa; phylum Arthropoda; class Insecta; order Hymenoptera; family Colletidae; genus Ptiloglossa; species Ptiloglossa arizonensis. The sequence goes on from NW_027478626.1 coordinate 78,532, forward strand.
CCTTCTCAACCATTTCTTGGCTTCAAACTCCCATATCTCGCGAACGGATTGACCTAACCCAAAAATTCCTATTGCATCTGAAAGTAGAAACTCGCCCGACTACAACGGTATGTGTATTTTTCCCCTATGCCATTCCAGTTATTCGTTTCTAGCATCAGAATTGCGAAAATTTTGATGGTTTCTCAACCACTCCTTAAGTTCAAACTCCCATATCTCGCGAACGGATTGACATAACCCAAAAATTCCGGTTGCGTCTGGAAGTAGAAACTCGCCCGATTACAACGGTATGTGCATTTTTTCCCTAGGCCATTCTGGTCAAGCGTTTGGAGAAGCAGAATTGCGAAAAATTTTTTGCCTTCTCAACCATTCCTTGGCTTCAAACTCCCATAACTCGCGAACGGATTGACCTCACCCAAAAATTCCTATTGCATCTGAAAGTAGAAACTCGCCCGACTACAACGGTATGCGTATTTTTTCCCTAGGCCATTCTGGTTAAGCGATTGGGGCAGCAGAAGTGCGAAAAATTTGTTGTCTTGTCAACCATTTCTTAGCTTCAAACTCCCATATCTCGCGAACGGATTGACCAAACCCAAAAATTCCTATTGCATCTGAAAGTAGAAACTCGCCCGATTACAACGGTATGTGCATTTTTTCCCTAGGCCATTCTGGTCAAGCGTTTGGAGCAGCAGAATTGCGAAAAATTTTTTGCCTTGTCAACCATTTCTTGGCTTCAAACTCCCATATTTCGCGAACGGATTGACATAACCCAAAAATTCCTGTTGTGTCTGAAAGTAGAAACTCGCCCGATTACAACGGTATGTGCATTTTTTCCCTAGGCCATTCTGGTCAAGCGTTTGGAGCAGCAGAATTGCGAAAAATTTTTTGCCTTCTCAACCATTTCTTGGCTTCAAACTCCCATAACACGCGAACGGATTGACCTAACCCAAAAATTCCTATTGCATCTGAAAGTAGAAACTCGCCCGACTACAACGGTATGCGTATTTTTTCCTTAGGCCATTCTGGTTAAGCGATTGGAGCAGCAGAATTGCGAAAAATTTGTTGTCTTGTCAACCATTTCTTAGCTTCAAACTCCCATATCTCGCGAACGGATTGACCTAACCAAAAATTCCTATTGCATCTGAAAGTAGAAACACGCCCGATTGCAACGGTATGTGTATTTTTTCCCTAGGCCATTCTGGTTAAGCGTTTGGAGCAGCAGAAATGCGAAAAATTTTTTGCCTTCTCTACCATTTCTTGGCTTCATACTCCCATATCTCGCGAACGGATTGACCTAACCCAAAAATTCCTATTGCATCTGAAAGTAGAAACTCGCCCGATTACAAAGGTAAGTGTATTTTTTCCCTGGGTCATTCTGGTTAAGCGTTTGGAGCAGCAGAAGTGCGAGAAATTTGTTGTCCTGTCAACCATTTCTTAGCTTCAAACTCCCATATCTCGCGAACGGATTGACCAAACCCAAAAATTCCTATTGCATCTGAAAGTAGAAACTCGCCCGATTACAACGGTATGTGCATTTTTTCCCTAGGCCATTCTGGTCAAGCGTTTGGAGCAGCAGAATTGCGAAAAATTTTTTGCCTTGTCAACCATTTCTTGGCTTCAAACTCCCATATCTCGCGAACGGATTGACATAACCCAAAAATTCCTGTTGCGTCTGAAAGTAGAAACTCGCACGATTACAACGGTATGTGTATTTTTTCCCTAGGCCATTCTGGTTAAGCGTTTGGAGCAGCAGAAGTGCGAAAATTTTTTGCCTTCTCTACCATTTCTTGGCTTCATACTCCCATATCTCGCGAACGGATTGACCTAACCCAAAAATTCCTATTGCATCTGAATGTAGAAACTCGCCCGATTACAAAGGTAAGTGTATTTTTTCCCTGGGTCATTCTGGTTAAGCGTTTGGAGCAGCAGAAGTGCGAAAAATTTTGTGCCTTCTCAACCATTTCTTGGCTTCAAACTCCCATATCTCGCGAACGGATTGACCCAACCCAAAAATTCCTGTTGCGTCTGAAAGTAAAAACTCGCCCGATTACAACGGTATGTGTATTTTTTCCCTTTGGCATTCTGGTTAAGCGTTTGGAGCAGCAGAATTGCGAAAAATTTTTTACCTTCTCAACCATTTCTTGGCTTCATACTCCCATATCTAACGAACGGATTGACCTAACCCAAAAATTCCTATTGCATCTGATAGTAGAAACTCGCCCGAATACAACGGTACGTGTATTTTTTCCCTATGCCATTCTGGTTAAGCGTTTGGAGCAGCAGAATTGCGAAAAATTTGTTGTCTTCTCTAACATTTCTTATCTTCAAACTCCCATATCTCCCGAACGGATTGACCTAACCCAAAAATTCCTATTGCATCTGAAAGTAGAAACTCGCCCGATTACAACGGTATGCGTATTTTTTCCCTAGGCCATTCTGGTTAAGCGATTGGAGCAGCAGAAGTGCGAAAAATTTGTTGTCCTGTCAACCATTTCTTAGCTTCAAACTCCCATATCTCGCGAACGGATTGACCTAACCCAAAAATTCCTATTGCATCTGATAGTAGAAACTCGCCCGATTACAACGGTACGTGCATTTTTTCCCTAGGCCATTCTGGTTAAGCGATTGGAGCAGCAGAATTGCGAAAAATTTGTTGTCTTGTCAACCATTTCTTAGCTTCAAACTCCCATATCTCGCGAACGGATTGACCTAACCCAAAAATTCCTATTGCATCTGAAAGTAGAAACTCGCCCGATTACAACGGTATGTGTATTTTTCCCCTAGGCCATTCTGGTTAAGCGTTTGTAGCAGCAGAATTGCGAAAAATTTTTTGCCTTCTCAACCATTTCTTGGCTTCAAACTCCCATATCTCGCGAACGGATTGACCTAACCGAAAAATTCCTATTGCATCTGAAAGTAGAAACTCGCCCGACTACAACGGTATGCGTATTTTTTCCCTAGGCCATTCTGGTTAAGCGATTGGAGCAGCAGAAGTGCGAAAAATTTGTTGTCTTGTCAACCATTTCTTAGCTTCAAACTCCCATATCTCGCGAACGGATTGACCAAACCCAAAAATTCCTATTGCATCTGATAGTAGAAACTCGCCCGATTACAACGGTACGTGCATTTTTTCCCTAGGCCATTCTGGTTAAGCGATTGGAGCAGCAGAATTGCGAAAAATTTGTTGTCTTGTCAACCATTTCTTAGCTTCAAACTCCCATATCTCGCGAACGGATTGACCTAACCCAAAAATTCCTATTGCATATGAAAGTAGAAACTCGCCCGATTACAACGGTATGTGTATTTTTCCCCTAGGCCATTCTGGTTAAGCGTTTGTAGCAGCAGAATTGCGAAAAATTTTTTGCCTTCTCAACCATTTCTTGGCTTCAAACTCCCATATCTCGCGAACGGATTGACCTAACCGAAAAATTCCTATTGCATCTGAAAGTAGAAACTCGCCCGACTACAACGGTATGCGTATTTTTTCCCTAGGCCATTCTGGTTAAGCGATTGGAGCAGCAGAAGTGCGAAAAATTTGTTGTCTTGTCAACCATTTCTTAGCTTCAAACTCCCATATCTCGCGAACGGATTGACCAAACCCAAAAATTCCTATTGCATCTGAAAGTAGAAACTCGCCCGATTACAACGGTATGTGCATTTTTTCCCTAGGCCATTCTGGTCAAGCGTTTGGAGCAGCAGAATTGCGAAAAATTTTTTGCCTTGTCAACCATTTCTTGGCTTCAAACTCCCATATCTCGCGAACGGATTGACATAACCCAAAAATTCCTGTTGCGTCTGGAAGTAGAAACTCGCCCGATTACAACGGTATGTGCATTTTTTCCCTAGGCCATTCTGGTCAAGCGTTTGGAGCAGCAGAATTGCGAAAAATTTTTTGCCTTCTCAACCATTCCTTGGCTTCAAACTCCCATAACTCGCGAACGGATTGACCTAACCCAAAAATTCCTATTGCATCTGAAAGTAGAAACTCGCCCGACTACAACGGTATGCGTATTTTTTCCTTAGGCCATTCTGGTTAAGCGATTGGAGCAGCAGAATTGCGAAAAATTTGTTGTCTTGTCAACCATTTCTTAGCTTCAAACTCCCATATCTCGCGAACGGATTGACCTAACCAAAAATTCCTATTGCATCTGAAAGTAGAAACACGCCCGATTGCAACGGTATGTGTATTTTTTCCCTAGGCCATTCTGGTTAAGCGTTTGGAGCAGCAGAAATGCGAAAAATTTTTTGCCTTCTCTACCATTTCTTGGCTTCATACTCCCATATCTCGCGAACGGATTGACCTAACCCAAAAATTCCTATTGCATCTGAAAGTAGAAACTCGCCCGATTACAAAGGTAAGTGTATTTTTTCCCTGGGTCATTCTGGTTAAGCGTTTGGAGCAGCAGAAGTGCGAGAAATTTGTTGTCTTGTCAACCATTTCTTAGCTTCAAACTCCCATATCTCGCGAACGCATTGACCAAACCCAAAAATTCCTATTGCATCTGAAAGTAGAAACTCGCCCGATTACAACGGTATGTGCATTTTTTCCCTAGGCCATTCTGGTCAAGCGTTTGGAGCAGCAGAATTGCGAAAAATTTTTTGCCTTGTCAACCATTTCTTGGCTTCAAACTCCCATATCTCGCGAACGGATTGACATAACCCAAAAATTCCTGTTGCGTCTGAAAGTAGAAACTCGCACGATTACAACGGTATGTGTATTTTTTCCCTAGGCCATTCTGGTTAAGCGTTTGGAGCAGCAGAAGTGCGAAAATTTTTTGCCTTCTCTACCATTTCTTGGCTTCATACTCCCATATCTCGCGAACGGATTGACCTAACCCAAAAATTCCTATTGCATCTGAATGTAGAAACTCGCCCGATTACAAAGGTAAGTGTATTTTTTCCCTGGGTCATTCTGGTTAAGCGTTTGGAGCAGCAGAAGTGCGAAAAATTTTGTGCCTTCTCAACCATTTCTTGGCTTCAAACTCCCATATCTCGCGAACGGATTGACCCAACCCAAAAATTCCTGTTGCGTCTGAAAGTAAAAACTCGCCCGATTACAACGGTATGTGTATTTTTTCCCTTTGGCATTCTGGTTAAGCGTTTGGAGCAGCAGAATTGCGAAAAATTTTTTACCTTCTCAACCATTTCTTGGCTTCATACTCCCATATCTAACGAACGGATTGACCTAACCCAAAAATTCCTATTGCATCTGATAGTAGAAACTCGCCCGAATACAACGGTACGTGTATTTTTTCCCTATGCCATTCTGGTTAAGCGTTTGGAGCAGCAGAATTGCGAAAAATTTGTTGTCTTCTCTAACATTTCTTATCTTCAAACTCCCATATCTCCCGAACGGATTGACCTAACCCAAAAATTCCTATTGCATCTGAAAGTAGAAACTCGCCCGATTACAACGGTATGCGTATTTTTTCCCTAGGCCATTCTGGTTAAGCGATTGGAGCAGCAGAAGTGCGAAAAATTTGTTGTCCTGTCAACCATTTCTTAGCTTCAAACTCCCATATCTCGCGAACGGATTGACCTAACCCAAAAATTCCTATTGCATCTGATAGTAGAAACTCGCCCGATTACAACGGTACGTGCATTTTTTCCCTAGGCCATTCTGGTTAAGCGATTGGAGCAGCAGAATTGCGAAAAATTTGTTGTCTTGTCAACCATTTCTTAGCTTCAAACTCCCATATCTCGCGAACGGATTTACCTAACCAAAAATTCCTATTGCATCTGAAAGTAGAAACACGCCCGATTACAACGGTATGTGTATTTTTTCCCTACGCCATTCTGGTTAAGCGTTTGGAGCAGCAGAATTGCGAAAAATTTTTTGCCTTCTCTACCATTTCTTGGCTTCATACTCCCATATCTCGCGAACGGATTGACCTAACCCAAAAATTCCTATTGCATCTTAGAATGTAGAAACTCGCCCGATTACAAAGGTAAGTGTATTTTTTCCCTGGGTCATTCTGGTTAAGCGTTTGGAGCAGCAGAAGTGCGAAAAATTTTGTGCCTTCTCAACCATTTCTTGGCTTCAAAACTCCCATATCTCGCGAACGGATTGACCAACCCAAAAATTCCTGTTGCGTCAGAAGTAAAAACTCGCCCGATTACAACGATATGTGTATTTTTTCCCCTTTGGCATTCTGGTTAAGCGTTTGGAGCAGCAGAATTGCGAAAAATTTTTTTACCTTCTCAACCATTTTCTTGGCTTCATACTCCCATATCTAACGAACGGATTGACCTAACCCACCAAAATTTCCTATTGCATCTGATAGTAGAAGACTCGCCAGAATACAACGGTACGTGTATTTTTTTCCCTATGCCATTCTGGTTAAGCGTTTGGCGCAGCAGAAATTGCGAAAAATTTGTTGGTCTTCTCAACATATCTTATCTTCAAACTCCCATATCTCCCGAACGGATTGACCTAAACCCAAAAATTCCTATTGCATCTGAAAGTAGAAACTCGCCCGAATTACAACGGTATGCGTATTTTTTCCCTAGGCCATTCTGGTTAAGCGATTGGAGCAGCAGAAGTGCGAAAAATTTGTTGTCCTGTCAACCATTTCTTAGCTTCAAACTCCCATATCTCGCGAACGGATTGACCTACACCCAAGAAATTCCTATTGCATCTGATAGTAGGAAACTCGCCCGATTACAACGGTACGTGCATTTTTTCCCTAGGCCATTCTGGTTAAGCGATTGGAGCAGCAGAATTGGCGAAAAATTTGTTGTCTTGTCAACCATTTCTTAGCTTCAAACTCCATATCTCGCGAAACGGATTGACCTAACCCAAAAATTCCTATTGCATCTGAAAGTAGAAACTCGCCCCGATTACAACGGTATGCGTATTTTTTCCCTTGGCCATTCTGGTTAAGCGATTGGAGCAGCAGAATTGCGAAAAATTTGTTGTCTTGTCAACCATTTTCTTAGCTTCAAACTCCCATATCTCGCGAACGGATTTACACTAACCAAAAATTCCTATTGCATCTGAAAGTATAACCACGCCCGATTACAACGGTATGTGTATTTTTCCCTACGCCATTCTGGTTAAGAGCGTTTGGAGCAGCAGAATTGCGAAAAATTTTTTGCCTTCTCTACCATTTCTTGGCTTCATACTCCCATATCTCGGGAACGGATTGACCTAACCCAAAAATTCCTATTGCATCGTGAAAGTAGAAACTCGCCCGATTACAACGGTATGTGTATTTTTCCCTGGGCCATTCTGGTTAAGCGTTTGGAGCAGCAGAATTGCGAAAAATTTTTTGCCTTCTCAACATTTTCTTTGTTCAACTCCCATATCTCGCGACGGATTGACCTAACCCAAAATTACTATTGCATCTGAAAGTAGAAACACGCCCGATCACAACGGTATCTGTATTTTTTTCCCTAGGCCTTCTGGTTAAGCGTTTGGAGCAGCAGAATTGCGAAAAATTTTTTGCCTTCTCATCCATTTCTTGGTTCATACTCCCATATCTAGCGAACGGATTGATCTACCCCAAAAATTCCTATTGCATCTGATAGTAGAAACTCGCCCGATTACAACGGTACGTGTATTTTTTCCCTATGCCATTCCGGTTAAGCGTTTGGAGCAGCAGAATTTCCAAAAATTTGTTGTCTTCTCTAACATTTCTTTTCTTCAAACTCCCATATCTCGCGAACGGATTGACCTAACCCAAAAATTCCTATTGCTTCTGAAAGTAGAAACCCGCCCGATTACAACGGTATGCGTATTTTTTCCCTAGGCCATTCTGGTTAAGCGATAGGAGCAGCAGAAGTGCGAAAAATTTGTTGTCCTGTCAACCATTTCATAGCTTCAAACTCCCATATCTCGCGAACGGATTGACCTAATCCAAAAATTCCTATTGCATCTGAAAGCAGAAACTCGCCCGATTACAACGGTATGTGCATTTTTCCCGTAGGCCATTCTGGTTAAGCGTTTGGAGCAGCAGAATTGCGAAAAATTTGTTCTCTTCTCAACCATTTCTTAGTTTCATACTCCCATATCTCGCGAACGGTTTGACCTAACCCAAAAATTCCTATTGCATCTGAAAGTAGAAACTCGCCCGATTACAACGGTATGTGTATTTTTTCCCTATGCCGTTCTGGTTAAGCGTTTGGAGCAGCAGAATTGCGAAAAATTTTTTGCCTTCTCTACCATTTCTTGGCTTCATACTCCCATATCTCGCGAACGGATTGACCTAACCCAAAAATTCCTATTACCTCTGAAAGTAGAAACTCGCACGATTACAACGGTATGTGTATTTTTTCCCTAGGCCATTCTGGCTAAGCGTTTGGAGCAGCAGAATTGCGAAAAATTTTTTGCCTTCTCTACCATTTCTTGGCTTCATACTCCCATATCTCGCGAACGGATTGACCTAACCCAAAAATTCCTATTGCATCTGAAAGTAGAAGCTCGCCCGATTACAACGGTATGTGTATTTTTTCCCTGGGCCATTCTGGTTAAGCGTTTGGAGCAGCAGAATTGCGAAAAATTTTTTGCCTTCTCAACCATTTCTTGATTTCAAACTCCCATATCTCGCGAACGGATTGACCTAACCCAAAAATTACTATTGCATCTGAAAGTAGAAACACGCCCGATTACAACGGTATGTGTATTTTTTCCCTAGGCCATTCTGGTTAAGCGTTTGGAGCAGCAGAATTGCGAAAAATTTTTTGCCTTCTCAACCATTTCTTGGCTTCATACTCCCATATCTAGCGGACGGATTGACCTACCCCAAAAATTCCTATTGCATCTGATAGTAGAAACTCGCCCGATTACAACGGTACGTGTATTTTTTCCCTATGCCATTCTGGTTAAGCGTTTGGAGCAGCAGAATTGCGAAAAATTTGTTGTCTTCTCTAACATTTCTTTACTTCAAACTCCCATATCTCGCGAACGGATTGACCTAACCCAAAAATTCCTATTGCATCTGAAAGTAGAAACTCGCCCGATTACAACGGTATGCGTATTTTTTCCCTAGGCCATTCTGGTCAAGCGTTTGGAGCAGCAGAATTGCGAAAAATTTTTTGCCTTGTCAACCATTTCTTGGCTTCAAACTCCCATATCTCGCGAACGGATTGACATAACCCAAAAATTCCTGTTGCGTCTGAAAGTAAAAACTCGCCCGATTACAACGGTATGTGCATTTTTTCCCTAGGCCATTCTGGTCAAGCGTTTGGAGCAGCAGAATTGCGAAAAATTTTTTGCCTTCTCAACCATTTCTTGGCTTCAAACTCCCATAACTCGCGAACGGATTGACCTAACCCAAAAATTCCTATTGCATCTGAAAGTAGAAACTCGCCCGACTACAACGGTATGCGTATTTTTTCCCTAGGCCATTCTGGTTAAGCGATTGGAGCAGCAGAAGTGTGAAAAATTTGTTGTCTTGTCAACCATTTCTTAGCTTCAAACTCCCATATCTCGCGAACGGATTGACCTAACCAAAAATTCCTATTGCATCTGAAAGTAGAAACACGCCCGATTGCAACGGTATGTGTATTTTTTCCCTAGGCCATTCTGGTTAAGCGTTTGGAGCAGCAGAAATGCGAAAAATTTTTTGCCTTCTCTACCATTTCTTGGCTTCATACTCCCATATCTCGCGAACGGATTGACCTAACCCAAAAATTCCTATTGCATCTGAATGTAGAAACTCGCCCGATTACAAAGGTAAGTGTATTTTTTCCCTGGGTCATTCTGGTTAAGCGTTTGGAGCAGCAGAAGTGCGAAAAATTTTGTGCCTTCTCAACCATTTCTTGGCTTCAAACTCCCATATCTCGCGAACGGATTGACCCAACCCAAAAATTCCTGTTGCGTCTGAAAGTAAAAACTCGCCCGATTACAACGGTATGTGTATTTTTTCCCTTTGGCATTCTGGTTAAGCGTTTGGAGCAGCAGAATTGCGAAAAATTTTTTACCTTCTCAACCATTTCTTGGCTTCATACTCCCATATCTAACGAACGGATTGACCTAACCCAAAAATTCCTATTGCATCTGATAGTAGAAACTCGCCCGAATACAACGGTACGTGTATTTTTTCCCTATGCCATTCTGGTTAAGCGTTTGGAGCAGCAGAATTGCGAAAAATTTGTTGTCTTCTCTAACATTTCTTATCTTCAAACTCCCATATCTCCCGAACGGATTGACCTAACCCAAAAATTCCTATTGCATCTGAAAGTAGAAACTCGCCCGATTACAACGGTATGCGTATTTTTTCCCTAGGCCATTCTGGTTAAGCGATTGGAGCAGCAGAAGTGCGAAAAATTTGTTGTCCTGTCAACCATTTCTTAGTTTCAAACTCCCATATATCGCGAACGGATTGACCCAACCCAAAAATTACTATTGCATCTGAAAGTAGAAACACGTCCGATTACAACGGTATGTGCATTTTTTCCCTAGGCCATTCTGGTTAAGCGATTGGAGCAGCAGAATTGCGAAAAATTTGTTGTCTTGTCAACCATTTCTTAGCTTCAAACTCCCATATCTCGCGAACGGATTGACCCAACCCAAAAATTCCTGTTGCGTCTGAAAGTAAAAACTCGCCCGATTACAACGGTATGTGTATTTTTTCCCTTTGGCATTCTGGTTAAGCGTTTGGAGCAGCAGAATTGCGAAAAATTTTTTACCTTCTCAACCATTTCTTGGCTTCATACTCCCATATCTAACGAACGGATTGACCTAACCCAAAAATTCCTATTGCATCTGATAGTAGAAACTCGCCCGAATACAACGGTACGTGTATTTTTTCCCTATGCCATTCTGGTTAAGCGTTTGGAGCAGCAGAATTGCGAAAAATTTGTTGTCTTCTCTAACATTTCTTATCTTCAAACTCCCATATCTCCCGAACGGATTGACCTAACCCAAAAATTCCTATTGCATCTGAAAGTAGAAACTCGCCCGATTACAACGGTATGCGTATTTTTTCCCTAGGCCATTCTGGTTAAGCGATTGGAGCAGCAGAAGTGCGAAAAATTTGTTGTCCTGTCAACCATTTCTTAGTTTCAAACTCCCATATATCGCGAACGGATTGACCTAACCCAAAAATTCCTATTGCATCTGATAGTAGAAACTCGCCCGATTACAACGGTACGTGCATTTTTTCCCTAGGCCATTCTGGTTAAGCGATTGGAGCAGCAGAATTGCGAAAAATTTGTTGCCTTCTCAACCATTTCTTGGCTTCAAACTCCCATAACTCGCGAACGGATTGACCTAACCCAAAAATTCCTATTGCATCTGAAAGTAGAAACTCGCCCGACTACAACGGTATGCGTATTTTTTCCCTAGGCCATTCTGGTTAAGCGATTGGAGCAGCAGAAGTGTGAAAAATTTGTTGTCTTGTCAACCATTTCTTAGCTTCAAACTCCCATATCTCGCGAACGGATTGACCTAACCAAAAATTCCTATTGCATCTGAAAGTAGAAACACGCCCGATTGCAACGGTATGTGTATTTTTTCCTAGGCCATTCTGGTTAAGCGTTTGGAGCAGCAGAAATGCGAAAAATTTTTTGCCTTCTCTACCATTTCTTGGCTTCATACTCCCATATCTCGCGAACGGATTGACCTAACCCAAAAATTCCTATTGCATCTGAATGTAGAAACTCGCCCGATTACAAAGGTAAGTGTATTTTTTCCCTGGGTCATTCTGGTTAAGCGTTTGGAGCAGCAGAAGTGCGAAAAATTTTGTGCCTTCTCAACCATTTCTTGGCTTCAAACTCCCATATCTCGCGAACGGATTGACCCAACCCAAAAATTCCTGTTGCGTCTGAAAGTAAAAACTCGCCCGATTACAACGGTATGTGTATTTTTTCCCTTTGGCATTCTGGTTAAGCGTTTGGAGCAGCAGAATTGCGAAAAATTTTTTACCTTCTCAACCATTTCTTGGCTTCATACTCCCATATCTAACGAACGGATTGACCTAACCCAAAAATTCCTATTGCATCTGATAGTAGAAACTCGCCCGAATACAACGGTACGTGTATTTTTTCCCTATGCCATTCTGGTTAAGCGTTTGGAGCAGCAGAATTGCGAAAAATTTGTTGTCTTCTCTAACATTTCTTATCTTCAAACTCCCATATCTCCCGAACGGATTGACCTAACCCAAAAATTCCTATTGCATCTGAAAGTAGAAACTCGCCCGATTACAACGGTATGCGTATTTTTTCCCTAGGCCATTCTGGTTAAGCGATTGGAGCAGCAGAAGTGCGAAAAATTTGTTGTCCTGTCAACCATTTCTTAGTTTCAAACTCCCATATATCGCGAACGGATTGACCCAACCCAAAAATTACTATTGCATCTGAAAGTAGAAACACGTCCGATTACAACGGTATGTGCATTTTTTCCCTAGGCCATTCTGGTTAAGCGATTGGAGCAGCAGAATTGCGAAAAATTTGTTGTCTTGTCAACCATTTCTTAGCTTCAAACTCCCATATCTCGCGAACGGATTGACCCAACCCAAAAATTCCTGTTGCGTCTGAAAGTAAAAACTCGCCCGATTACAACGGTATGTGTATTTTTTCCCTTTGGCATTCTGGTTAAGCGTTTGGAGCAGCAGAATTGCGAAAAATTTTTTACCTTCTCAACCATTTCTTGGCTTCATACTCCCATATCTAACGAACGGATTGACCTAACCCAAAAATTCCTATTGCATCTGATAGTAGAAACTCGCCGAATACAACGGTACGTGTATTTTTTCCCTATGCCCATTCTGGTTAAGCGTTTGGAGCAGCAGAATTGCGAAAAATTTGTTGTCTTCTCTACATTTCTTATCTTCAAACTCCCATATCTCCCGAACGGATTGACCTAACCCAAAAATTCCTATTGCATCTGAAAGTAGAAACTCGCCCGATTACAACGGTATGCGTATTTTTTCCCTAGGCCATTCTGGTTAAGCGATTGGAGCAGCAGAAGTGCGAAAAATTTGTTGTCCTGTCAACCATTTCTTAGTTTCAAACTCCCATATATCGCGAACGGATTGACCTAACCCAAAAATTCCTATTGCATCTGATAGTAGAAACTCGCCCGATTACAACGGTACGTGCATTTTTTCCCTAGGCCATTCTGGTTAAGCGATTGGAGCAGCAGAATTGCGAAAAATTTGTTGTCTTGTCAACCATTTCTTAGCTTCAAACTCCCATATCTCGCGAACGGATTGACCTAACCCAAAAATTCCTATTGCATCTGAAAGCAGAAACTCGCCCGATTACAACGGTATGCGTATTTTTTCCCTTGGCCATTCTGGTTAAGCGATTGGAGCAGCAGAAGTGCGAAAAATTTGTTGTCTTGTCAACCATTTCTTAGCTTCAAACTCCCATATCTCGCGAACGGATTTACCTAACCAAAAATTCCTATTGCATCTGAAAGTAGAAACACGCCCGATTACAACGGTATGTGTATTTTTTCCCTACGCCATTCTGGTTAAGCGTTTGGAGCAGCAGAAATGCGAAAAATTTTTTGCCTTCTCTACCATTTCTTGGCTTCATACTCCCATATCTCGCGAACGGATTGACCTAACCCAAAAATTCCTATTGCATCTGAAAGTAGAAACTCGCCCGATTACAACGGTATGTGTATTTTTTCCCTATGCCGTTCTGGTTAAGCGTTTGGAGCAGCAGAATTGCGAAAAATTTTTTGCCTTCTCTACCATTTCTTGGCTTCATACTCCCATATCTCGCGAACGGATTGACCTGACCCAAAAATTCCTATTACCTCTGAAAGTAGAAACTCGCACGATTACAACGGTATGTGTATTTTTTCCCTAGGCCATTCTGGCTAAGCGTTTGGAGCAGCAGAATTGCGAAAAATTTTTTGCCTTCTCTACCATTTCTTGGCTTCATACTCCCATATCTCGGGAACGGATTGACCTAACCCAAAAATTCCTATTGCATCTGAAAGTAGAAGCTCGCCCGATTACAACGGTATGTGTATTTTTTCCCTGGGCCATTCTGGTTAAGCGTTTGGAGCAGCAGAATTGCGAAAAATTTTTTGCCTTCTCAACCATTTCTTGATTTCAAACTCCCATATCTCGCGAACGGATTGACCTAACCCAAAAATTACTATTGCATCTGAAAGTAGAAACACGCCCGATTACAACGGTATGTGTATTTTTTCCCTAGGCCATTCTGGTTAAGCGTTTGGAGCAGCAGAATTGCGAAAAATTTTTTGCCTTCTCAACCATTTCTTGGCTTCATACTCCCATATCTAGCGAACGGATTGACCTACCCCAAAAATTCCTATTGCATCTGATAGTAGAAACTCGCCCGATTACAACGGTACGTGTATTTTTTCCCTATGCCATTCTGGTTAAGCGTTTGGAGCAGCAGAATTGCGAAAAATTTGTTGTCTTCTCTAACATTTCTTTTCTTCAAACTCCCATATCTCGCGAACAGATTGACCTAACCCAAAAATTCCTATTGCATCTGAAAGTAGAAACTCGCCCGTTTACAACGGTATGCGTATTTTTTCCCTAGGCCATTCTGGTCAAGCGTTTGGAGCAGCAGAATTGCGAAAAATTTTTTGCCTTGTCAACCATTTCTTGGCTTCAAACTCCCATATCTCGCGAACGGATTGACATAACCTAAAAATTCCTGTTGCGTCTGAAAGTAAAAACTCGCCCGATTACAACGGTATGTGTATTTTTTCCCTTTGGCATTCTGGTTAAGCGTTTGCAGCAGAATTGCGAAAAATTTGTTGTCTTCTCAAGCATTCCTTAGCTTCAAAGTCCCATATCTCGCGAATGGATTGACCAAACCCAAAAATTCCTGCTGCGTCTGAAAGTCGCAACTCGCACGATTACAACGGTATGTGCATTTTTTCCCTAGACCATTCTGGTCAAGCGTTTGGAGCAGCAGAATTGCGAAAATTTTATTCTCTTCTCAACCATTTCTTAGCTTCTAACTCCCATATCTCGCGAACAGATTGACCTAACCCAAAAATTCCTATTGCATCTGAAAGTAGAAACTCGCCCGATTACAACGGTATGTGTATTTTTCCCCTAGGCCATTCTGGTTAAGCGTTTGTAGCAGCAGAATTGCGAAAAATTTTTTGCCTTCTCAACCATTTCTTGGCTTCATACTCCCACATCTCGCGAACGGATTGACCTAACCCAAAAATTCCTATTGCATCTGAATGTAGAAACACGCCCGATTACAACGGTATGTGTATTTTTTCCCTAGGCCATTCTGGTTAAGCGTTTGGAGCAGCGGAATTGCGAAAAATTTTTTGCCTTCTCTACCATTTCTTGGCTTCATATTCCCATATCTCGCGAACGGATTGACCTAGCCCAAAAATTCCTATTGCATCTGAAAGTAGAAACACGCCCGATTACAACGGTATGTGTATTTTTTCCCTAGGCCATTCTGGTTAAGCTTTTGGAGCAGCAGAAATGCGAAAAATTTTTTGCCTTCTCTACCATTTCTTGGCTTCATACTCCCATATCTCGCGAACGGATTGACCTAACCCAAAAATTCCTATTGCATCTGAAAGTAGAAACTCGCCCGATTACAACGGTAAGTGTATTTTTTCCCTGGGTCATTCTGGTTAAGCATTTGGAGCAGCAGAATTGCGAAAAATTTTTTGCCTTCTCAACCATTTCTTGGTTTCAAACTCCCATATCTCGCGAACGGATTGACCTAACCCAAAAATTACTATTGCATCTGAAAGTAGAAACACGTCCGATTACAACGGTATGTGTATTTTTTCCCTAGGCCATTCTGGTTAAGCGATTGGAGCAGCAGAAGTGCGAAAAATTTGTTGTCTTGTCAACCATTTCTTAGCTTCAAACTCCCATATCTCGCGAACGGATTGACCTAACCCAAAAATTCCTATTGCATCTGAAAGCAGAAACTCGCCCGATTACAACGGTATGTGCATTTTTTCCGTAGGCCATTCTGGTTAAGCGTTTGGAGCAGCAGAATTGCGAAAAATTTGTTCCCTTCTCAACCATTTCTTAGCTTCAAACCCCCATATCTCGCGAACGGATTGACCTAACCCAAAAATTCCTATTGCATCTGAAAGTAGAAACTCGCCCGATTACAACGGTATGTGTACTTTTTCCCTATACCATTCTGGTTAAGCGTTTGTAGCAGCAGAATTGCGAAAAATTTTTTGCCTTCTCAACCATTTCTTGGTTTCAAACTCCCATATCTAGCGAACGGATTGACCTAACCCAAAAATTACTATTGCATCTGAAAGTAGAAACACGCCCGATTACAACGGTATGTGTATTTTTTCCCTAGGCCATTCTGGTTAAGCGTTTGGAGCAGCAGAATTGCGAAAAATTTTTTGCCTTCTCAACCATTTCTTGGCTTCATACTCCCATATCTAGCGAACGGATTGACCAACCCCAAAAATTCCTATTGCATCTGATAGTAGAAACTCGCCCGATTACAACGGTACGTGTATTTTTTCCCTATGCCATTCTGGTTAAGCGTTTGGAGCAGCAGAATTGCGAAAAATTTGTTGTCTTCTCTAACATTTCTTTTCTTCAAACTCCCATATCTCGCGAACGGATTGACATAACCCAAAAATTCCTGTTGCGTCTGAAAGTAGAAACTCGCACGATTACAACGGTATGTGTACTTTTTCCCTATGCCATTCTGGTTAAGCGTTTGTAGCAGCAGAATTGCGAAAAATTTTTTGCCTTCTCAACCACTTCTTGGCTTCAAACTCCCATATCTCGCGAACGGATTGACCTAACCCAAAAATTCCTATTGCATCTGAAAGTAGAAACTCGCCCGATTACAACGGTATGCGTATTTTTTCCCTAGGCCATTCTGGTCAAGCGTTTGGAGCAGCAGAATTGCGAAAAATTTTTTGCCTTGTCAACCATTTCTTGGCTTCAAACTCCCATATCTCGCGAACGGATTGACATAACCCAAAAATTCCTGTTGCGTCTGAAAGTAAAAACTCGCCCGATTACAACGGTATGTGTATTTTTTCCCTTTGGCATTCTGGTTAAGCGTTTGCAGCAGAATTGCGAAAAATTTGTTGTCTTCTCAAGCATTCCTTAGCTTCAAAGTCCCATATCTCGCGAATGGATTGACCAAACCCAAAAATTCCTGCTGCGTCTGAAAGCCGAAACTCGCACGATTACAACGGTATGTGCATTTTTTCCCTAGACCATTCTGGTCAAGCGTTTGGAGCAGCAGAATTGCGAAAATTTTATTCTCTTCTCAACCATTTCTTAGCTTCAAACTCCCATATCTCGCGAACAGATTGACCTAACCCAAAAATTCCTATTGCATCTGAAAGTAGAAACTCGCCCGATTACAACGGTATGTGTATTTTTCCCCTAGGCCATTCTGGTTAAGCGTTTGTAGCAGCAGAATTGCGAAAAATTTTTTGCCTTCTCAACCATTTCTTGGCTTCAAACTCCCATATCTCGCGAACGGATTGACCCAACCCAAAAATTCCTGTTGCGTCTGAAAGTAAAAACTCGCCCGATTACAACGGTATGTGTATTTTTCCCCTAGGCCATTCTGGTTAAGCGTTTGTAGCAGCAGAATTGCGAAAAATTTTTTGCCTTCTCAACCATTTCTTGGCTTCAAACTCCCATATCTCTCGAACGGATTGACCTAACCCAAAAATTCCTATTGCATCTGAAAGTAGAAACTCGCCCGACTACAACGTTATGCGTATTTTTTCCCTAGGCCATTCTGGTTAAGCGATTGGAGCAGCAGAAGTGCGAAAAATTTGTTGTCTTGTCAACCATTTCTTAGCTTCAAACTCCCATATCTCGCGAACGGATTGACCTAGCCCAAAAATTCCTATTGCATCTGAAAGTAGAAACACGCCCGATTACAACGGTATGTGTATTTTTTCCCTAGGCCATTCTGGTTAAGCTTTTGGAGCAGCAGAAATGCGAAAAATTTTTTGCCTTCTCTACCATTTCTTGGCTTCATACTCCCATATCTCGCGAACGGATTGACCTAACCCAAAAATTCCTATTGCATCTGAAAGTAGAAACACGCCCGATTACAACGGTATGTGTATTTTTTCCCTAGGCCATTCTGGTTAAGCTTTTGGAGCAGCAGAAATGCGAAAAATTTTTTGCCTTCTCTACCATTTCTTGGCTTCATACTCCCATATCTAGCGAACGGATTGACCAACCCCAAAAATTCCTATTGCATCTGATAGTAGAAACTCGCCCGATTACAACGGTACGTGTATTTTTTCCCTATGCCATTCTGGTTAAGCGTTTGGAGCAGCAGAATTGCGAAAAATTTGTTGTCTTCTCTAACATTTCTTTTCTTCAAACTCCCATATCTCGCGAACGGATTGACATAACCCAAAAATTCCTGTTGCGTCTGAAAGTAGAAACTCGCACGATTACAACGGTATGTGTACTTTTTCCCTATGCCATTCTGGTTAAGCGTTTGTAGCAGCAGAATTGCGAAAAATTTTTTGCCTTCTCAACCACTTCTTGGCTTCAAACTCCCATATCTCGCGAACGGATTGACCTAACCCAAAAATTCCTATTGCATCTGAAAGTAGAAACTCGCCCGATTACAACGGTATGCGTATTTTTTCCCTAGGCCATTCTGGTCAAGCGTTTGGAGCAGCAGAATTGCGAAAAATTTTTTGCCTTGTCAACCATTTCTTGGCTTCAAACTCCCATATCTCGCGAACGGATTGACATAACCCAAAAATTCCTGTTGCGTCTGAAAGTAAAAACTCGCCCGATTACAACGGTATGTGTATTTTTTCCCTTTGGCATTCTGGTTAAGCGTTTGCAGCAGAATTGCGAAAAATTTGTTGTCTTCTCAAGCATTCCTTAGCTTCAAAGTCCCATATCTCGCGAATGGATTCACCAAACCCAAAAATTCCTGCTGCGTCTGAAAGCCGAAACTCGCACGATTACAACGGTATGTGCATTTTTTCCCTAGACCATTCTGGTCAAGCGTTTGGAGCAGCAGAATTGCGAAAATTTTATTCTCTTCTCAACCATTTCTTAGCTTCAAACTCCCATATCTCGCGAACAGATTGACCTAACCCAAAAATTCCTATTGCATCTGAAAGTAGAAACTCGCCCGATTACAACGGTATGTGTATTTTTCCCCTAGGCCATTCTGGTTAAGCGTTTGTAGCAGCAGAATTGCGAAAAATTTTTTGCCTTCTCAACCATTTCTTGGCTTCAAACTCCCATATCTCGCGAACGGATTGACCCAACCCAAAAATTCCTGTTGCGTCTGAAAGTAAAAACTCGCCCGATTACAACGGTATGTGTATTTTTCCCCTAGGCCATTCTGGTTAAGCGTTTGTAGCAGCAGAATTGCGAAAAATTTTTTGCCTTCTCAACCATTTCTTGGCTTCAAACTCCCATATCTCTCGAACGGATTGACCTAACCCAAAAATTCCTATTGCATCTGAAAGTAGAAACTCGCCCGACTACAACGTTATGCGTATTTTTTCCCTAGGCCATTCTGGTTAAGCGATTGGAGCAGCAGAAGTGCGAAAAATTTGTTGTCTTGTCAACCATTTCTTAGCTTCAAACTCCCATATCTCGCGAACGGATTGACCTAACCAAAAATTCCTATTGCATCTGAAAGTAGAAACACGCCCGATTACAACGGTATGTGTATTTTTTCCCTAGGCCATTCTGGTTAAGCTTTTGGAGCAGCAGAAATGCGAAAAATTTTTTGCCTTCTCTACCATTTCTTGGCTTCATACTCCCATATCTCGCGAACGGATTGACCTAACCCAAAAATTCCTATTGCATCTGAAAGTAGAAACACGCCCGATTACAACGGTATGTGTATTTTTTCCCTAGGCCATTCTGGTTAAGCTTTTGGAGCAGCAGAAATGCGAAAAATTTTTTGCCTTCTCTACCATTTCTTGGCTTCATACTCCCATATCTCGCGAACGGATTGACCTAACCCAAAAATTCCTATTGCATCTGAAAGTAGAAACTCGCCCGATTACAACGGTAAGTGTATTTTTTCCCTGGGTCATTCTGGTTAAGCGTTTGGAGCAGCAGAATTGCGAAAAATTTTTTGCCTTCTCAACCATTTCTTGGTTTCAAACTCCCATATCTCGCGAACGGATTGACCTAACCCAAAAATTACTATTGCATCTGAAAGTAGAAACACGTCCGATTACAACGGTATGTGTATTTTTTCCCTAGGCCATTCTGGTTAAGCGTTTGGAGCAGCAGAATTGCGAAAAATTTTTTGCCTTCTCAACCATTTCTTGGCTTCATACTCCCATATCTAGCGAACGGATTGACCTAACCCAAAAATTCCTATTGCATCTGATAGTAGAAACTCGCCCGATTACAACGGTACGTGTATTTTTTCCCTATGCCATTCTGGTTAAGCGTTTGGAGCAGCAGAAGTGCGAAAATTTTTTGCCTTCTCTACCATTTCTTGGCTTCATACTCCCATATCTCGCGAACGGATTGACCTAACCCAAAAATTCCTATTGCATCTGAATGTAGAAACTCGCCCGATTACAAAGGTAAGTGTATTTTTTCCCTGGGTCATTCTGGTTAAGCGATTGGAGCAGCAGAAGTGCGAAAAATTTGTTGTCTTGTCAACCATTTCTTAGCTTCAAATTCCCATATCTCGCGAACGGATTGACCTAACCAAAAATTCCTATTGCATCTGAAAGTAGAAACACGCCCGATTACAACGGTATGTGTATTTTTTCCCTAGGCCATTCTGGTTAAGCTTTTGGAGCAGCAGAAATGCGAAAAATTTTTTGCCTTCTCTACCATTTCTTGGCTTCATACTCCCATATCTCGCGAACGGATTGACCTAACCCAAAAATTCCTATTGCATCTGAAAGTAGAAACACGCCCGATTACAACGGTATGTGTATTTTTTCCCTAGGCCATTCTGGTTAAGCTTTTGGAGCAGCAGAAATGCGAAAAATTTTTTGCCTTCTCTACCATTTCTTGGCTTCATACTCCCATATCTCGCGAACGGATTGACCTAACCCAAAAATTCCTATTGCATCTGAAAGTAGAAACTCGCCCGACTACAACGTTATGCGTATTTTTTCCCTAGGCCATTCTGGTTAAGCGATTGGAGCAGCAGAAGTGCGAAAAATTTGTTGTCTTGTCAACCATTTCTTAGCTTCAAACTCCCATATCTCGCGAACGGATTGACCTAACCCAAAAATTCCTATTGCATCTGAAAGCAGAAACTCGCCCGATTACAACGGTATGTGCATTTTTTCCGTAGGCCATTCTGGTTAAGCGTTTGGAGCAGCAGAATTGCGAAAAATTTGTTCCCTTCTCAACCATTTCTTAGCTTCAAACTCCCATATCTCGCGAACGGATTGACCTAACCCAAAAATTCCTATTGCATCTGAAAGTAGAAACTCGCCCGATTACAACGGTATGTGTACTTTTTCCCTATGCCATTCTGGTTAAGCGTTTGTAGCAGCAGAATTGCGAAAAATTTTTTGCCTTCTCAACCACTTCTTGGCTTCAAACTCCCATATCTCGCGAACGGATTAACCTAACCCAAAAATTCCTATTGCATCTGAAAGTAGAAGCTCGACCGATTACAACGGTATGTGTATTTTTTCCCTGGGCCATTCTGGTTAAGCGTTTGGAGCAGCAGAATTGCGAAAAATTTTTTGCCTTCTCCACCATTTCTTGGCTTCAAACTCCCATATCTCTCGAACGGATTGACCTAACCCAAAAATTCCTATTGCATCTGAAAGTAGAAACTCGCCCGACTACAACGTTATGCGTATTTTTTCCCTAGGCCATTCTGGTTAAGCGATTGGAGCAGCAGAAGTGCGAAAAATTTGTTGTCTTGTCAACCATTTCTTAGCTTCAAATTCCCATATCTCGCGAACGGATTGACCTAACCAAAAATTCCTATTGCATCTGAAAGTAGAAACACGCCCGATTACAACGGTATGTGTATTTTTACCCTAGGCCATTCTGGTTAAGCTTTTGGAGCAGCAGAAATGCGAAAAATTTTTTGCCTTCTCTACCATTTCTTGGCTTCATACTCCCATATCTCGCGAACGGATTGACCTAACCCAAAAATTCCTATTGCATCTGAAAGTAGAAACACGCCCGATTACAACGGTATGTGTATTTTTTCCCTAGGCCATTCTGGTTAAGCTTTTGGAGCAGCAGAAATGCGAAAAATTTTTTGCCTTCTCTACCATTTCTTGGCTTCATACTCCCATATCTCGCGTACGGATTGACCTAACCCAAAAATTCCTATTGCATCTGAAAGTAGAAACTCGCCCGATTACAACGGTAAGTGTATTTTTTCCCTGGGTCATTCTGGTTAAGCGTTTGGAGCAGCAGAATTGCGAAAAATTTTTTGCCTTCTCAACCATTTCTTGGTTTCAAACTCCCATATCTCGCGAACGGATTGACCTAACCCAAAAATTACTATTGCATCTGAAAGTAGAAACACGTCCGATTACAACGGTATGTGTATTTTTTCCCTAGGCCATTCTGGTTAAGCGTTTGGAGCAGCAGAATTGCGAAAAATTTTTTGCCTTCTCAACCATTTCTTGGCTTCATACTCCCATATCTAGCGAACGGATTGACCTAACCCAAAAATTCCTATTGCATCTGATAGTAGAAACTCGCCCGATTACAACGGTACGTGTATTTTTTCCCTATGCCATTCTGGTTAAGCGTTTCTAGCAGCAGAATTGCGAAAAATTTGTTGTCGTCTCAACCATTTCTTGGCTTCAAACTCCCATATCTCGCGAACGGATTGACCCAACCCAAAAATTCCTGTTGCGTCTGAAAGTAAAAACTCGCCCGATTACAACGGTATGTGTATTTTTTCCCTTTGGCATTCTGGTTAAGCGTTTGCAGCAGAATTGCGAAAAATTTGTTGTCTTCTCAAGCATTCCTTAGCTTCAAAGTCCCATATCTCGCGAATGGATTGACCCAACCCAAAAATTCCTGTTGCGTCTGAAAGTAAAAACTCGCCCGATTACAACGGTATGTGTATTTTTTCCCTATGCCATTCTGGTTAAGCGTTTGTAGCAGCAGAATTGCGAAAAATTTTTTGCCTTCTCAACCACTTCTTGGCTTCAAACTCCCATATCTCGCGAACGGATTAACCTAACCCAAAAATTCCTATTGCATCTGAAAGTAGAAGCTCGCCCGATTACAACGGTATGTGTATTTTTTCCCTGGGCCATTCTGGTTAAGCGTTTGGAGCAGCAGAATTGCGAAAAATTTTTTGCCTTCTCAACCATTTCTTGGCTTCAAACTCCCATATCTCTCGAACGGATTGACCTAACCCAAAAATTCCTATTGCATCTGAAAGTAGAAACTCGCCCGACTACAACGTTATGCGTATTTTTTCCCTAGGCCATTCTGGTTAAGCGATTGGAGCAGCAGAAGTGCGAAAAATTTGTTGTCTTGTCAACCATTTCTTAGCTTCAAATTCCCATATCTCGCGAACGGATTGACCTAACCAAAAATTCCTATTGCATCTGAAAGTAGAAACACGCCCGATTACAACGGTATGTGTATTTTTTCCCTAGGCCATTCTGGTTAAGCTTTTGGAGCAGCAGAAATGCGAAAAATTTTTTGCCTTCTCTACCATTTCTTGGCTTCATACTCCCATATCTCGCGAACGGATTGACCTAACCCAAAAATTCCTATTGCATCTGAAAGTAGAAACACGCCCGATTACAACGGTATGTGTATTTTTTCCCTAGGCCATTCTGGTTAAGCTTTTGGAGCAGCAGAAATGCGAAAAATTTTTTGCCTTCTCTACCATTTCTTGGCTTCATACTCCCATATCTCGCGAACGGATTGACCTAACCCAAAAATTCCTATTGCATCTGAAAGTAGAAACTCGCCCGACTACAACGTTATGCGTATTTTTTCCCTAGGCCATTCTGGTTAAGCGATTGGAGCAGCAGAAGTGCGAAAAATTTGTTGTCTTGTCAACCATTTCTTAGCTTCAAACTCCCATATCTCGCGAACGGATTGACCTAACCCAAAAATTCCTATTGCATCTGAAAGCAGAAACTCGCCCGATTACAACGGTATGTGCATTTTTTCCGTAGGCCATTCTGGTTAAGCGTTTGGAGCAGCAGAATTGCGAAAAATTTGTTCCCTTCTCAACCATTTCTTAGCTTCAAACTCCCATATCTCGCGAACGGATTGACCTAACCCAAAAATTCCTATTGCATCTGAAAGTAGAAACTCGCCCGATTACAACGGTATGTGTACTTTTTCCCTATGCCATTCTGGTTAAGCGTTTGTAGCAGCAGAATTGCGAAAAATTTTTTGCCTTCTCAACCACTTCTTGGCTTCAAACTCCCATATCTCGCGAACGGATTAACCTAACCCAAAAATTCCTATTGCATCTGAAAGTAGAAGCTCGCCCGATTACAACGGTATGTGTATTTTTTCCCTGGGCCATTCTGGTTAAGCGTTTGGAGCAGCAGAATTGCGAAAAATTTTTTGCCTTCTCAACCATTTCTTGGCTTCAAACTCCCATATCTCTCGAACGGATTGACCTAACCCAAAAATTCCTATTGCATCTGAAAGTAGAAACTCGCCCGACTACAACGTTATGCGTATTTTTTCCCTAGGCCATTCTGGTTAAGCGATTGGAGCAGCAGAAGTGCGAAAAATTTGTTGTCTTGTCAACCATTTCTTAGCTTCAAATTCCCATATCTCGCGAACGGATTGACCTAACCAAAAATTCCTATTGCATCTGAAAGTAGAAACACGCCCGATTACAACGGTATGTGTATTTTTACCCTAGGCCATTCTGGTTAAGCTTTTGGAGCAGCAGAAATGCGAAAAATTTTTTGCCTTCTCTACCATTTCTTGGCTTCATACTCCCATATCTCGCGAACGGATTGACCTAACCCAAAAATTCCTATTGCATCTGAAAGTAGAAACACGCCCGATTACAACGGTATGTGTATTTTTTCCCTAGGCCATTCTGGTTAAGCTTTTGGAGCAGCAGAAATGCGAAAAATTTTTTGCCTTCTCTACCATTTCTTGGCTTCATACTCCCATATCTCGCGAACGGATTGACCTGACCCAAAAATTCCTATTGCATCTGAAAGTAGAAACTCGCCCGATTACAACGGTAAGTGTATTTTTTCCCTGGGGCATTCTGGTTAAGCGTTTGGAGCAGCAGAATTGCGAAAAATTTTTTGCCTTCTCAACCATTTCTTGGTTTCAAACTCCCATATCTCGCGAACGGATTGACCTAACCCAAAAATTACTGTTGCATCTGAAAGTAGAAACACGTCCGATTACAACGGTATGTGTATTTTTTCCCTAGGCCATTCTGGTTAAGCGTTTGGAGCAGCAGAATTGCGAAAAATTTTTTGCCTTCTCAACCATTTCTTGGCTTCATACTCCCATATCTAGCGAACGGATTGACCTAACCCAAAAATTCCTATTGCATCTGATAGTAGAAACTCGCCCGATTACAACGGTACGTGTATTTTTTCCCTATGCCATTCTGGTTAAGCGTTTGTAGCAGCAGAATTGCGAAAAATTTGTTGTCTTCTCAACCATTTCTTGGCTTCAAACTCCCATATCTCGCGAACGGATTGACCCAACCCAAAAATTCCTGTTGCGTCTGAAAGTAAAAACTCGCCCGATTACAACGGTATGTGTATTTTTTCCCTTTGGCATTCTGGTTAAGCGTTTGCAGCAGAATTGCGAAAAATTTGTTGTCTTCTCAAGCATTCCTTAGCTTCAAAGTCCCATATCTCGCGAATGGATTGACCCAACCCAAAAATTCCTGTTGCGTCTGAAAGTAAAAACTCGCCCGATTACAACGGTATGTGTATTTTTTCCCTATGCCATTCTGGTTAAGCGTTTGTAGCAGCAGAATTGCGAAAAATTTGTTGTCTTCTCAACCATTTCTTGGCTTCAAACTCCCATATCTCGCGAACGGATTGACCTAACCCAAAAATTCCTATTGCATCTGAAAGTAGAAACTCGCCCGATTACAACGGTATGCGTATTTTTTCCCTAGGCCATTCTGGTCAAGCGTTTGGAGCAGCAGAATTGCGAAAAATTTTTTGCCTTCTCAACCACTTCTTGGCTTCAAACTCCCATATCTCGCGAACGGATTGACCTAACCCAAAAATTCCTATTGCATCTGAAAGTAGAAACTCGCCCGATTACAACGGTATGCGTATTTTTTCCCTAGGCCATTCTGGTCAAGCGTTTGGAGCAGCAGAATTGCGAAAAATTTTTTGCCTTGTCAACCATTTCTTGGCTTCAAACTCCCATATCTCGCGAACGGATTGACATAACCCAAAAATTCCTGTTGCGTCTGAAAGTAAAAACTCGCCCGATTACAACGGTATGTGTATTTTTTCCCTTTGGCATTCTGGTTAAGCGTTTGCAGCAGAATTGCGAAAAATTTGTTGTCTTCTCAAGCATTCCTTAGCTTCAAAGTCCCATATCTCGCGAATGGATTGACCAAACCCAAAAATTCCTGCTGCGTCTGAAAGCCGAAACTCGCACGATTACAACGGTATGTGCATTTTTTCCCTAGACCATTCTGGTCAAGCGTTTGGAGCAGCAGAATTGCGAAAATTTTATTCTCTTCTCAACCATTTCTTAGCTTCAAACTCCCATATCTCGCGAACAGATTGACCTAACCCAAAAATTCCTATTGCATCTGAAAGTAGAAACTCGCCCGATTACAACGGTATGTGTATTTTTCCCCTAGGCCATTCTGGTTAAGCGTTTGTAGCAGCAGAATTGCGAAAAATTTTTTGCCTTCTCAACCATTTCTTGGCTTCAAACTCCCATATCTCTCGAACGGATTGGCCTAACCCAAAAATTCCTATTGCATCTGAAAGTAGAAACTCGCCCGACTACAACGTTATGCGTATTTTTTCCTTAGGCCATTCTGGTTAAGCGATTGGAGCAGCAGAAGTGCGATAAATTTGTTGTCTTGTCAACCATTTCTTAGCTTCAAACTCCCATATCTCGCGAACGGATTGACCTAACCAAATATTCCTATTGCATCTGAAAGTAGAAACACGTCCGATTACAACGGTATGTGTATTTTTTCCCTAGGCCATTCTGGTTAAGCGTTTGGAGCAGCAGAATTGCGAAAAATTTTTTGCCTTCTCAACCATTTCTTGGCTTCATACTCCCATATCTAGCGAACGGATTGACCTAACCCAAAAATTCCTATTGCATCTGAAAGTAGAAACTCGCCCGATTACAACGGTACGTGTATTTTTTCCCTATGCCATTCTGGTTAAGCGTTTGTAGCAGCAGAATTGCGAAAAATTTGTTGTCTTCTCAACCATTTCTTGGCTTCAAACTCCCATATCTCGCGAACGGATTGACCCAACCCAAAAATTCCTGTTGCGTCTGAAAGTAAAAACTCGCCCGATTACAACGGTATGTGTATTTTTCCCCTAGGCCATTCTGGTTAAGCGTTTGTAGCAGCAGAATTGCGAAAAATTTTTTGCCTTCTCAACCATTTCTTGGCTTCAAACTCCCATATCTCTCGAACGGATTGACCTAACCCAAAAATTCCTATTGCATCTGAAAGTAGAAACTCGCCCGACTACAACGTTATGCGTATTTTTTCCCTAGGCCATTCTGGTTAAGCGATTGGAGCAGCAGAAGTGCGAAAAATTTGTTGTCTTGTCAACCATTTCTTAGCTTCAAACTCCCATATCTCGCGAACGGATTGACCTAACCAAAAATTCCTATTGCATCTGAAAGTAGAAACACGCCCGATTACAACGGTATGTGTATTTTTTCCCTAGGCCATTCTGGTTAAGCTTTTGGAGCAGCAGAAATGCGAAAAATTTTTTGCCTTCTCTACCATTTCTTGGCTTCATACTCCCATATCTCGCGAACGGATTGACCTAACCCAAAAATTCCTATTGCATCTGAAAGTAGAAACACGCCCGATTACAACGGTATGTGTATTTTTTCCCTAGGCCATTCTGGTTAAGCGTTTGGAGCAGCAGAATTGCGAAAAATTTTTTGCCTTCTCAACCATTTCTTGGCTTCATACTCCCATATCTAGCGAACGGATTGACCTAACCCAAAAATTCCTATTGCATCTGATAGTAGAAACTCGCCCGATTACAACGGTACGTGTATTTTTTCCCTATGCCATTCTGGTTAAGCGTTTGGAGCAGCAGAAGTGCGAAAATTTTTTGCCTTCTCTACCATTTCTTGGCTTCATACTCCCATATCTCGCGAACGGATTGACCTAACCCAAAAATTCCTATTGCATCTGAATGTAGAAACTCGCCCGATTACAAAGGTAAGTGTATTTTTTCCCTGGGTCATTCTGGTTAAGCGATTGGAGCAGCAGAAGTGCGAAAAATTTGTTGTCTTGTCAACCATTTCTTAGCTTCAAATTCCCATATCTCGCGAACGGATTGACCTAACCAAAAATTCCTATTGCATCTGAAAGTAGAAACACGCCCGATTACAACGGTATGTGTATTTTTTCCCTAGGCCATTCTGGTTAAGCTTTTGGAGCAGCAGAAATGCGAAATTTTTTTGCCTTCTCTACCATTTCTTGGCTTCATACTCCCATATCTCGCGAACGGATTGACCTAACCCAAAAATTCCTGTTGCATCTGAAAGTAGAAACACGCCCGATTACAACGGTATGTGTATTTTTTCCCTAGGCCATTCTGGTTAAGCTTTTGGAGCAGCAGAAATGCGAAAAATTTTTTGCCTTCTCTACCATTTCTTGGCTTCATACTCCCATATCTCGCGAACGGATTGACCTAACCCAAAAATTCCTATTGCATCTGAAAGTAGAAACTCGCCCGATTACAACGGTAAGTGTATTTTTTCCCTGGGTCATTCTGGTTAAGCGTTTGGAGCAGCAGAATTGCGAAAAATTTTTTGCCTTCTCAACCATTTCTTGGTTTCAAACTCCCATATCTCGCGAACGGATTGACCTAACCCAAAAATTACTATTGCATCTGAAAGTAGAAACACGTCCGATTACAACGGTATGTGTATTTTTTCCCTAGGCCATTCTGGTTAAGCGTTTGGAGCAGCAGAATTGCGAAAAATTTTTTGCCTTCTCAACCATTTCTTGGCTTCATACTCCCATATCTAGCGAACGGATTGACCTAACCCAAAAATTCCTATTGCATCTGATAGTAGAAACTCGCCCGATTACAACGGTACGTGTATTTTTTCCCTATGCCATTCTGGTTAAGCGTTTGTAGCAGCAGAATTGCGAAAAATTTGTTGTCTTCTCAACCATTTCTTGGCTTCAAACTCCCATATCTCGCGAACGGATTGACCCAACCCAAAAATTCCTGTTGCGTCTGAAAGTAAAAACTCGCCCGATTACAACGGTATGTGTATTTTTTCCCTTTGGCATTCTGGTTAAGCGTTTGCAGCAGAATTGCGAAAAATTTTTTGCCTTCTCAACCACTTCTTGGCTTCAAACTCCCATATCTCGCGAACGGATTAACCTAACCCAAAAATTCCTATTGCATCTGAAAGTAGAAGCTCGCCCGATTACAACGGTATGTGTATTTTTTCCCTGGGCCATTCTGGTTAAGCGTTTGGAGCAGCAGAATTGCGAAAAATTTTTTGCCTTCTCAACCATTTCTTGGCTTCAAACTCCCATATCTCTCGAACGGATTGAGCTAACCCAAAAATTCCTATTGCATCTGAAAGTAGAAACTCGCCCGACTACAACGTTATGCGTATTTTTTCCCTAGGCCATTCTGGTTAAGCGATTGGAGCAGCAGAAGTGCGAAAAATTTGTTGTCTTGTCAACCATTTCTTAGCTTCAAATTCCCATATCTCGCGAACGGATTGACCTAACCAAAAATTCCTATTGCATCTGAAAGTAGAAACACGCCCGATTACAACGGTATGTGTATTTTTTCCCTAGGCCATTCTGGTTAAGCTTTTGGAGCAGCAGAATTGCGAAAAATTTTTTGCCTTCTCTACCATTTCTTGGCTTCATACTCCCATATCTCGCGAACGGATTGACCTAACCCAAAAATTCCTATTGCATCTGAAAGTAGAAACACGCCCGATTACAACGGTATGTGTATTTTTTCCCTAGGCCATTCTGGTTAAGCTTTTGGAGCAGCAGAAATGCGAAAAATTTTTTGCCTTCTCTACCATTTCTTGGCTTCATACTCCCATATCTCGCGAACGGATTGACCTAACCCAAAAATTCCTATTGCATCTGAAAGTAGAAACTCGCCCGACTACAACGTTATGCGTATTTTTTCCCTAGGCCATTCTGGTTAAGCGATTGGAGCAGCAGAAGTGCGAAAAATTTGTTGTCTTGTCAACCATTTCTTAGCTTCAAACTCCCATATCTCGCGAACGGATTGACCTAACCCAAAAATTCCTATTGCATCTGAAAGCAGAAACTCGCCCGATTACAACGGTATGTGCATTTTTTCCGTAGGCCATTCTGGTTAAGCGTTTGGAGCAGCAGAATTGCGAAAAATTTGTTCCCTTCTCAACCATTTCTTAGCTTCAAACTCCCATATCTCGCGAACGGATTGACCTAACCCAAAAATTCCTATTGCATCTGAAAGTAGAAACTCGCCCGATTACAACGGTATGTGTACTTTCTCCCTATGCCATTCTGGTTAAGCGTTTGTAGCAGCAGAATTGCGAAAAATTTTTTGCCTTCTCAACCACTTCTTGGCTTCAAACTCCCATATCTCGCGAACGGATTAACCTAACCCAAAAATTCCTATTGCATCTGAAAGTAGAAGCTCGCCCGATTACAACGGTATGTGTATTTTTTCCCTGGGCCATTCTGGTTAAGCGTTTGGAGCAGCAGAATTGCGAAAAATTTTTTGCCTTCTCAACCATTTCTTGGCTTCAAACTCCCATA
The DNA here is from genome assembly GCF_051014685.1 of Ptiloglossa arizonensis. Taxonomy (NCBI): domain Eukaryota; kingdom Metazoa; phylum Arthropoda; class Insecta; order Hymenoptera; family Colletidae; genus Ptiloglossa; species Ptiloglossa arizonensis. Next base: position 109,336 of record NW_027478626.1, read on the forward strand.
TCTCTCGAACGGATTGACCTAACCCAAAAATTCCTATTGCATCTGAAAGTAGAAACTCGCCCGACTACAACGTTATGCGTATTTTTTCCCTAGGCCATTCTGGTTAAGCGATTGGAGCAGCAGAAGTGCGAAAAATTTGTTGTCTTGTCAACCATTTCTTAGCTTCAAATTCCCATATCTCGCGAACGGATTGACCTAACCCAAAAATTCCTATTGCATCTGAAAGTAGAAACACGCCCGATTACAACGGTATGTGTATTTTTTCCCTAGGCCATTCTGGTTAAGCTTTTGGAGCAGCAGAAATGCGAAAAATTTTTTGCCTTCTCTACCATTTCTTGGCTTCATACTCCCATATCTCGCGAACGGATTGACCTAACCCAAAAATTCCTATTGCATCTGAAAGTAGAAACTCGCCCGATTACAACGGTAAGTGTATTTTTTCCCTGGGTCATTCTGGTTAAGCGTTTGGAGCAGCAGAATTGCGAAAAATTTTTTGCCTTCTCAACCATTTCTTGGTTTCAAACTCCCATATCTCGCGAACGGATTGACCTAACCCAAAAATTACTGTTGCATCTGAAAGTAGAAACACGTCCGATTACAACGGTATGTGTATTTTTTCCCTAGGCCATTCTGGTTAAGCGTTTGGAGCAGCAGAATTGCGAAAAATTTTTTGCCTTCTCAACCATTTCTTGGCTTCATACTCCCATATCTAGCGAACGGATTGACCTAACCCAAAAATTCCTATTGCATCTGATAGTAGAAACTCGCCCGATTACAACGGTACGTGTATTTTTTCCCTATGCCATTCTGGTTAAGCGTTTGTAGCAGCAGAATTGCGAAAAATTTGTTGTCTTCTCAACCATTTCTTGGCTTCAAACTCCCATATCTCGCGAACGGATTGACCCAACCCAAAAATTCCTGTTGCGTCTGAAAGTAAAAACTCGCCCGATTACAACGGTATGTGTATTTTTTCCCTTTGGCATTCTGGTTAAGCGTTTGCAGCAGAATTGCGAAAAATTTGTTGTCTTCTCAAGCATTCCTTAGCTTCAAAGTCCCATATCTCGCGAATGGATTGACCCAACCCAAAAATTCCTGTTGCGTCTGAAAGTAAAAACTCGCCCGATTACAACGGTATGTGTATTTTTTCCCTATGCCATTCTGGTTAAGCGTTTGGAGCAGCAGAATTGCGAAAAATTTTTTGCCTTCTCAACCACTTCTTGGCTTCAAACTCCCATATCTCGCGAACGGATTAACCTAACCCGAAAATTCCTATTGCATCTGAAAGTAGAAGCTCGCCCGATTACAACGGTATGTGTATTTTTTCCCTGGGCCATTCTGGTTAAGCGTTTGGAGCAGCAGAATTGCGAAAAATTTTTTGCCTTCTCAACCATTTCTTGGCTTCAAACTCCCATATCTCTCGAACGGATTGACCTAACCCAAAAATTCCTATTGCATCTGAAAGTAGAAACTCGCCCGACTACAACGTTATGCGTATTTTTTCCCTAGGCCATTCTGGTTAAGCGATTGGAGCAGCAGAAGTGCGAAAAATTTGTTGTCTTGTCAACCATTTCTTAGCTTCAAATTCCCATATCTCGCGAACGGATTGACCTAACCAAAAATTCCTATTGCATCTGAAAGTAGAAACACGCCCGATTACAACGGTATGTGTATTTTTTCCCTAGGCCATTCTGGTTAAGCTTTTGGAGCAGCAGAAATGCGAAAAATTTTTTGCCTTCTCTACCATTTCTTGGCTTCATACTCCCATATCTCGCGAACGGATTGACCTAACCCAAAAATTCCTATTGCATCTGAAAGTAGAAACACGCCCGATTACAACGGTATGTGTATTTTTTCCCTAGGCCATTCTGTTTAAGCTTTTGGAGCAGCAGAAATGCGAAAAATTTTTTGCCTTCTCTACCATTTCTTGGCTTCATACTCCCATATCTCGCGAACGGATTGACCTAACCCAAAAATTCCTATTGCATCTGAAAGTAGAAACTCGCCCGATTACAACGGTAAGTGTATTTTTTCCCTGGGTCATTCTGGTTAAGCGTTTGGAGCAGCAGAATTGCGAAAAATTTTTTGCCTTCTCAACCATTTCTTGGTTTCAAACTCCCATATCTCGCGAACGGATTGACCCAACCCAAAAATTACTATTGCATCTGAAAGTAGAAACACGTCCGATTACAACGGTATGTGTATTTTTTCCCTAGGCCATTCTGGTTAAGCGTTTGGAGCAGCAGAATTGCGAAAAATTTTTTGCCTTCTCAACCATTTCTTGGCTTCATACTCCCATATCTAGCGAACGGATTGACCTAACCCAAAAATTCCTATTGCATCTGATAGTAGAAACTCGCCCGATTACAACGGTACGTGTATTTTTTCCCTATGCCATTCTGGTTAAGCGTTTGTAGCAGCAGAATTGCGAAAAATTTGTTGTCTTCTCAACCATTTCTTGGCTTCAAACTCCCATATCTCGCGAACGGATTGACCCAACCCAAAAATTCCTGTTGCGTCTGAAAGTAAAAACTCGCCCGATTACAACGGTATGTGTATTTTTTCCCTTTGGCATTCTGGTTAAGCGTTTGCAGCAGAATTGCGAAAAATTTGTTGTCTTCTCAAGCATTCCTTAGCTTCAAAGTCCCATATCTCGCGAATGGATTGACCAAACCCAAAAATTCCTGCTGCGTCTGAAAGTCGAAACTCGCACGATTACAACGGTATGTGCATTTTTTCCCTAGACCATTCTGGTCAAGCGTTTGGAGCAGCAGAATTGCGAAAATTTTATTCTCTTCTCAACCATTTCTTAGCTTCAAACTCCCATATCTCGCGAACGGATTGACCTAACCAAAAATTCCTATTGCATCTGAAAGTAGAAACTCGCCCGATTACAACGGTATGTGTACTTTTTCCCTATGCCATTCTGGTTAAGCGTTTGTAGCAGCAGAATTGCGAAAAATTTTTTGCCTTCTCAACCACTTCTTGGCTTCAAACTCCCATATCTCGCGAACGGATTGACCTAACCCAAAAATTCCTATTGCATCTGAAAGTAGAAACTCGCCCGATTACAACGGTATGCGTATTTTTTCCCTAGGCCATTCTGGTCAAGCGTTTGGAGCAGCAGAATTGCGAAAAATTTTTTGCCTTGTCAACCATTTCTTGGCTTCAAACTCCCATATCTCGCGAACGGATTGACATAACCCACAAATTCCTGTTGCGTCTGAAAGTAAAAACTCGCCCGATTAGAACGGTATGTGTATTTTTTCCCTTTGGCATTCTGGTTAAGCGTTTGTAGCAGCAGAATTGCGAAAAATTTTTAGCCTTCTCAACCATTTCTTGGCTTCAAACTCCCATATCTCTCGAACGGATTGACCTAACCCAAAAATTCCTATTGCATCTGAAAGTAGAAACTCGCCCGACTACAACGTTATGCGTATTTTTTCCCTAGGCCATTCTGGTTAAGCGATTGGAGCAGCAGAAGTGCGAAAAATTTGTTGTCTTGTCAACCATTTCTTAGCTTCAAACTCCCATATCTCGCGAACGGATTGACCTAACCAAAAATTCCTATTGCATCTGAAAGTAGAAACACGCCCGATTACAACGGTATGTGTATTTTTTCCCTAGGCCATTCTGGTTAAGCTTTTGGAGCAGCAGAAATGCGAAAAATTTTTTGCCTTCTCTACCATTTCTTGGCTTCATACTCCCATATCTCGCGAACGGATTGACCTAACCCAAAAATTCCTATTGCATCTGAAAGTAGAAACACGCCCGATTACAACGGTATGTGTATTTTTTCCCTAGGCCATTCTGGTTAAGCTTTTGGAGCAGCAGAAATGCGAAAAATTTTTTGCCTTCTCTACCATTTCTTGGCTTCATACTCCCATATCTCGCGAACGGATTGACCTAACCCAAAAATTCCTATTGCATCTGAAAGCAGAAACTCGCCCGATTACAACGGTAAGTGTATTTTTTCCCTGGGTCATTCTGGTTAAGCGTTTGGAGCAGCAGAATTGCGAAAAATTTTTTGCCTTCTCAACCATTTCTTGGTTTCAAACTCCCATATCTCGCGAACGGATTGACCTAACCCAAAAATTACTATTGCATCTGAAAGTAGAAACACGTCCGATTACAACGGTATGTGTATTTTTTCCCTAGGCCATTCTGGTTAAGCGTTTGGAGCAGCAGAATTGCGAAAAATTTTTTGCCTTTTCAACCATTTCTTGGCTTCATACTCCCATATCTAGCGAACGGATTGACCTAACCCAAAAATTCCTATTGCATCTGTTAGTAGAAACTCGCCCGATTACAACGGTACGTGTATTTGTTCCCTCTGCCATTCTGGTTAAGCGTTTGTAGCAGCAGAATTGCGAAAAATTTGTTGTCTTCTCAACCATTTCTTGGCTTCAAACTCCCATATCTCGCGAACGGATTGACCTAACCCAAAAATTCCTATTGCATCTGAAAGTAGAAACTCGCCCGACTACAACGGTATGCGTATTTTTTCCCTAGGCCATTCTGGTTAAGCGATTGGAGCAGCAGAAGTGCGAAAAATTTGTTGTCTTGTCAACCATTTCTTAGCTTCAAACTCCCATATCTCGCGAACGGATTGACCTAACCCAAAAATTCCTATTGCATCTGAAAGCAGAAACTCGCCCGATTACAACGGTATGTGCATTTTTTCCGTAGGCCATTCTGGTTAAGCGTTTGGAGCAGCAGAATTGCGAAAAATTTGTTCCCTTCTCAACCATTTCTTAGCTTCAAACTCCCATATCTCGCGAACGGATTGACCTAACCCAAAAATTCCTATTGCATCTGAAAGTAGAAACTCGCCCGATTACAACGGTATGTGTACTTTTTCCCTATGCCATTCTGGTTAAGCGTTTGTAGCAGCAGAATTGCGAAAAATTTTTTGCCTTCTCAACCACTTCTTGGCTTCAAACTCCCATATCTCGCGAACGGATTAACCTAACCCAGAAATTCCTATTGCATCTGAAAGTAGAAGCTCGCCCGATTACAACGGTATGTGTATTTTTTCCCTGGGCCATTCTGGTTAAGCGTTTGGAGCAGCAGAATTGCGAAAAATTTTTTGCCTTCTCAACCATTTCTTGGTTTCAAACTCCCATATCTCGCGAACGGATTGACCTAACCCAAAAATTACTATTGCATCTGAAAGTAGAAACACGCCCGATTACAACGGTATGTGTATTTTTTCCCTAGGCCATTCTGGTTAAGCGTTTGGAGCAGCAGAATTGCGAAAAATTTTTTGCCTTCTCAACCATTTCTTGGCTTCATACTCCCATATCTAGCGAACGGATTGACCTACCCCAAAAATTCCTATTGCATCTGATAGTAGAAACTCGCCCGATTACAACGGTGCGTGTATTTTTTCCCTATGCCATTCTGGTTAAGCGTTTGGAGCAGCAGAATTGCGAAAAATTTGTTGTCTTCTCTAACATTTCTTTTCTTCAAACTCCCATATCTCGCGAACGGATTGACCTAACCCAAAAATTCCTATTGCATCTGAAAGTAGAATCTCGCCCGATTACAACGGTATGCGTATTTTTTCCCTAGGCCATTCTGGTCAAGCGTTTGGAGCAGCAGAATTGCGAAAAATTTTTTGCCTTGTCAACCATTTCTTGGCTTCAAACTCCCATATCTCGCGAACGGATTGACATAACCCAAAAATTCCTGTTGCGTCTGAAAGTAGAAACTCGCACGATTACAACGGTATGTGTATTTTTTCCCTAGGCCATTCTGGTTAAGCGTTTGGAGCAGCAGAAGTGCGAAAAATTTTGTGCCTTCTCAACCATTTCTTGGCTTCAAACTCCCATATCTCGCGAACGGATTGACCCAACCCAAAAATTCCTGTTGCGTCTGAAAGTAAAAACTCGCCCGATTACAACGGTATGTGTATTTTTTCCCTTTGGCATTCTGGTTAAGCGTTTGCAGCAGAATTGCGAAAAATTTGTTGTCTTCTCAAGCATTCCTTAGCTTCAAAGTCCCATATCTCGCGAATGGATTGACCAAACCCAAAAATTCCTGCTGCGTCTGAAAGTCGAAACTCGCACGATTACAACGGTATGTGCATTTTTTCCCTAGACCATTCTGGTCAAGCGTTTGGAGCAGCAGAATTGCGAAAATTTTATTCTCTTCTCAACCATTTCTTAGCTTCAAACTCCCATATCTCGCGAACGGATTGACCTAACCAAAAATTCCTATTGCATCTGAAAGTAGAAACACGCCCGATTACAACGGTATGTGTATTTTTTCCCTAGGCCATTCTGGTTAAGCTTTTGGTGCAGCAGAAATGCGAAAAATTTTTTGCCTTCTCTACCATTTCTTGGCTTCATACTCCCATATCTCGCGAACGGATTGACATAACCCAAAAATTCCTATTGCATCTGAAAGTAGAAACTCGCCCGATTACAACGGTAAGTGTATTTTTTCCCTGGGTCATTCTGGTTAAGCGTTTGGAGCAGCAGAATTGCGAAAAATTTTTTGCCTTCTCAACCATTTCTTGGTTTCAAACTCCCATATCTCGCGAACGGATTGACCTAACCCAAAAATTACTATTGCATCTGAAAGTAGAAGCTCGCCCGATTACAACGGTATGTGTATTTTTTCCCTGGGCCATTCTGGTTAAGCGTTTGGAGCAGCAGAATTGCGAAAAATTTTTTGCCTTGTCAACCATTTCTTGGCTTCAAACTCCCATATCTCGCGAACGGATTGACATAACCCAAAAATTCCTGTTGCGTCTGAAAGTAGAAACTCGCACGATTACAACGGTATGTGTATTTTTTCCCTAGGCCATTCTGGTTAAGCGTTTGGAGCAGCAGAACTGCGAAAAATTTTTTGCCTTCTCAACCACTTCTTGGCTTCAAACTCCCATATCTCGCGAACGGATTGACCTGACCCAAAAACTCCTATTGCATCTGAAAGTAGAAACTCGCCCGATTACAACGGTATGCGTATTTTTTCCCTTGGCCATTCTGGTTAAGCGATTGGAGCAGCAGAAGTGCGAAAAATTTGTTGTCTTGTCAACCATTTCTTAGCTTCAAACTCCCATATCTCGCGAACGGATTGACCTAACCAAAAATTCCTATTGCATCTAAAAGTAGAAACACGCCCGATTACAACGGTATGTGTATTTTTTCCCTAGGCCATTCTGGTTAAGCGTTTGGAGCAGCAGAATTGCGAAAAATTTTTTGCCTTCTCTACCATTTCTTGGCTTCATACTCCCATATCTCGCGAACGGATTGACCTAACCCAAAAATTCCTATTGCATCTGAAAGTAGAAACTCGCACGATTACAACGGTATGTGTATTTTTTCCCTGAGCCATTCTGGTTAAGCGTTTGGAGCAGCAGAAATGCGAAAAATTTGTTCTCTTCTCAACCATTTCTTAGCTTCAAACTCTCATATCTCGCGAACGGATTGACCTAACCCAAAAATTCCTGTTGCGTCTGAAAGTAGAAACACGCACGATTACAACGGTATGCGTATTTTTTCCCTAGGCCATTCTGGTTAAGCGATTGGAGCAGCAGAATTGCGAAAAATTTTTTGCCTCCTCAACCATTTCTTGGCTTCATACTCCCATATCTAGCGAACGGATTGACCTAACCCAAAAACTCCTATTGCATCTGAAAGTAGAAACTCGCCCGATTACAACGGTATGTGTACTTTTTCCCTATGCCATTCTGGTTAAGCGTTTGTAGCAGCAGAACTGCGAAAAATTTTTTGCCTTCTCAACCACTTCTTGGCTTCAAACTCCCATATCTCGCGAACGGATTGACCTAACCCAAAAATTCCTATTGCATCTGAAAGTAGAAACTCGCCCGATTACAACGGTATGCGTATTTTTTCCCTTGACCATTCTGGTTAAGCGATTGGAGCAGCAGAAGTGCGAAAAATTTGTTGTCTTGTCAACCATTTCTTAGATTCAAACTCCCATATCTCGCGAACGGATTGACCTAACCAAAAATTCCTATTGCATCTAAAAGTAGAAACACGCCCGATTACAACGGTATGTGTATTTTTTCCCTAGGCCATTCTGGTTAAGCGTTTGGAATAGCAGAATTGCGAAAAATTTTTTGCCTTGTCAACCATTTCCTGGTTTCAAACTCCCATATCTCGCGAACGGATTGACATAACCCAAAAATTCCTGTTGCGTCTGAAAGTAGAAACTCGCACGATTACAACGGTATGCGTATTTTTTCCCTTGACCATTCTGGTTAAGCGATTGGAGCAGCAGAAGTGCGAAAAATTTGTTGTCTTGTCAACCATTTCTTAGGTTCAAACTCCCATATCTCGCGAACGGATTGACCTAACCCAAAAATACCTATGGCATCTGAAAGTAGAAACTCGCCCGATTACAACGGTATGCGTATTTTTTCCCAAGGCCATTCTGGTTAAGCGATTGGAGCAGCAGAAGTGCGAAAAAGTGGTTGTCTTGTCAACCATTTCTTAGCTTCAAACTCCCATATCTCGCGAACGGATTGACCTAACCCAAAAATTCCTATTGCATCTGAAAGTAGATACTCGCCCGATTACAACGGTATGTGTACTTTTTCCCTAGGCTATTCTGGTTTCGCGTTTGGAGCATCAGAATTGCTTAAAAGTTTTTGCCTTGTCAACCATTTCTTGGCTTCAAACTCCTATATCTCGCGAACAGATTGACATAACCCAAAAATTCCTGTTGCGTCTGAAAGCAGAAACTCGCACGATTACAACGGTATGCGTATTTTTTCCCTAGGCCATCCTGGTTAAGCGATTGGAGCAGCAGAAGTGCGAAAAATTTGTTGTTTTGTCAACCATTTCTTAGCTTCAAACTCCCATAACTCGCGAACGGATTGACGTAACCCAAAAATTCCTATTGCATCTGAAAGTAGGAACTCGCCCGATTACCACGGTATGTGTATTTTTTCCCTAGGCCATTCTGGTTAAGCGTTTGGAGCAGCAGAATTGCGAAAAATTTTTTGCCTTCTCTACCATTTCTTGGCTTCATACTCCCATATCTCGCGAACGGATTGACCTAACCCAAAAATTCCTATTGCATCTGAAAGTAGAAACTCGCACGATTACAACGGTATGTGTATTTTTTCCCTGAGCCATTCTGGTTAAGCGTTTGGAGCAGCAGAAATGCGAAAAATTTGTTCTCTTCTCAACCATTTCTTAGCTTCAAACTCTCATATCTCGCGAACGGATTGACCTAACCCAAAAATTCCTGTTGCGTCTGAAAGTAGAAACACGCACGATTACAACGGTATGCGTATTTTTTCCCTAGGCCATTCTGGTTAAGCGATTGGAGCAGCAGAATTGCGAAAAATTTTTTGCCTCCTCAACCATTTCTTGGCTTCATACTCCCATATCTAGCGAACGGATTGACCTAACCCAAAAACTCCTATTGCATCTGAAAGTAGAAACTCGCCCGATTACAACGGTATGTGTACTTTTTCCCTATGCCATTCTGGTTAAGCGTTTGTAGCAGCAGAACTGCGAAAAATTTTTTGCCTTCTCAACCACTTCTTGGCTTCAAACTCCCATATCTCGCGAACGGATTGACCTAACCCAAAAATTCCTATTGCATCTGAAAGTAGAAACTCGCCCGATTACAACGGTATGCGTATTTTTTCCCTTGACCATTCTGGTTAAGCGATTGGAGCAGCAGAAGTGCGAAAAATTTGTTGTCTTGTCAACCATTTCTTAGATTCAAACTCCCATATCTCGCGAACGGATTGACCTAACCAAAAATTCCTATTGCATCTAAAAGTAGAAACACGCCCGATTACAACGGTATGTGTATTTTTTCCCTAGGCCATTCTGGTTAAGCGTTTGGAATAGCAGAATTGCGAAAAATTTTTTGCCTTGTCAACCATTTCCTGGTTTCAAACTCCCATATCTCGCGAACGGATTGACATAACCCAAAAATTCCTGTTGCGTCTGAAAGTAGAAACTCGCACGATTACAACGGTATGCGTATTTTTTCCCTTGACCATTCTGGTTAAGCGATTGGAGCAGCAGAAGTGCGAAAAATTTGTTGTCTTGTCAACCATTTCTTAGGTTCAAACTCCCATATCTCGCGAACGGATTGACCTAACCCAAAAATACCTATGGCATCTGAAAGTAGAAACTCGCCCGATTACAACGGTATGCGTATTTTTTCCCAAGGCCATTCTGGTTAAGCGATTGGAGCAGCAGAAGTGCGAAAAAGTGGTTGTCTTGTCAACCATTTCTTAGCTTCAAACTCCCATATCTCGCGAACGGATTGACCTAACCCAAAAATTCCTATTGCATCTGAAAGTAGATACTCGCCCGATTACAACGGTATGTGTACTTTTTCCCTAGGCTATTCTGGTTTCGCGTTTGGAGCATCAGAATTGCTTAAAAGTTTTTGCCTTGTCAACCATTTCTTGGCTTCAAACTCCTATATCTCGCGAACCGATTGACATAACCCAAAAATTCCTGTTGCGTCTGAAAGCAGAAACTCGCACGATTACAACGGTATGCGTATTTTTTCCCTAGGCCATCCTGGTTAAGCGATTGGAGCAGCAGAAGTGCGAAAAATTTGTTGTTTTGTCAACCATTTCTTAGCTTCAAACTCCCATAACTCGCGAACGGATTGACGTAACCCAAAAATTCCTATTGCATCTGAAAGTAGGAACTCGCCCGATTACCACGGTATGTGCATTTTTTCCCTAGGCCATTCTGCTTAAGCGTTTGGAGCAGCAGAATTGCGAAAAATTTGTTCTCTTCTCATCCATTTCTTAGCTTCGAACTCCCATATCTCGCGAACGGAGTGACCTAACGCAAAAATTCCTACTGCATCTGAAAGTAGAAACTCGCCCGATTACAACAGTAGGTGTATTTTTTCCCTAGGCCATTCTGGTTAAGCGTTTGGAGCAGCAGAATTGCGAAAAATTTTTTGCCTTCTCAACCATTTCTTGGCTTAAAACTGCCATATCTCGCGAACGGATTGACCTAACCCAAAAATTCCTGTTGCGTCTGAAAGTAGAAACTCGCCCGATTACAATGGTAAGTGTATTTTTTCCCTAGGCCATTCTGGTTAAGCGTTTGGAGCAGCAGAATTGCGAAAAATTTTTTGCCTTCTCAACCATTTCTTGGACTCAAACTCCCATATCTCGCGAACTGATTGACATAACCAAAAATTCCTGTTGCGTCTGAAAGTAGAAACTCGCACGATTACAACGGTATGCGTATTTTTTCCCTAGGCCATTCTGGTTAAGCGATTGGAGCAGCAGAAGAGCGAACAATTTGTTGTCTTGTCAACCATTACTTAGCTTCAAACTCCCATATCTCGCGAACGGATTGACCTAACCCAAAAATACCTATTGCATCTGAAAGTAGAAACTCGGCCGATTACAACGGTATGTGTATTTTTTCCCTAGGTCATTCTGGTTAACCGTTTGGAGCAGCAGAATTGCGAAAAATTTTTTGCGTTCTCAACCATTTCTTGGCTTCAAGCTCCCATATCTCGCGAACGGATTGACCAAACCCAAATATTCCTGCTGCGTCTGAAAGTCGAAACTCGCCCGATTACAACGGTATGTGCATTTTTTCCCTAGGCCATTCTGGTTAAGCGTTTGGAGAAGCAGAATTGCGAAAAATTTATTCTCTTCTCAACCATTTCTTAGCTTCAAACTCCCATATCTCGCGAACGGATTGACCTAACCCAAAAATTCCTATTGCATCTGAAAGTAGAAACTCGCCCGATTACAACGGTATGTGTACTTTTTCCCTAGGCGATTCTGGTTAAGCGTTTGGAGCAGCAGAATTGCGAAAAATTTTTTGCCTTCTCAACCATTTCTTGGCTTCAAACTGCCATATCTCGCGAACGAATTGACCTAACCCAAAAATTCCTGTTGCGACTGAAAGTAGAAACTCGCCCGATTACAATGGTATGTGTATTTTTTCCCTAGGCCATTCTGGTTAAGCGTTTGGAGCAGCAGAATTGCGAAAAATTTTTTGCCCTCTCAACCATTTCTTGGCTTCAAACTGCCATATCTCGCGAACGAATTGACCTAACCCAAAAATTCCTGTTGCGTCTGAAAGTAGAAACTCGCCCGATTACAATGGTATGTGTATTTTTTCCCTAGGCCATTCTGGTTAAGCGATTGCAGCAGCAGAATTGCGAAAAATTTTTTGCCTTCTCAACCATTTCTTGGCTTCATACTCCCATATCTAGCGAACGGATTGACCTAACCCAAAAATTCCTATTGCATCTGAAAGTAGAAACTCGCCCGATTACAACGGTATGTGTACTTTTTCCCTATGCCATTCTGGTTAAGCGTTTGTAGCAGCAGAACTGCGAAAAATTTGTTGCCTTCTCAACCACTTCTTGGCTTCAAACTCCCATATCTCGCGAACGGATTGACCTAACCCAAAAATTCCTATTGCATCGGAAAGTAGAAACTCGCCCGATTACAACGGTATGCGTATTTTTCCCTTGGCCATTCTGGTTAAGCGATTGGAGCAGCAGAAGTGCGAAAAATTTGTTGTCTTGTCAACCATTTCTTAGCTTCAAACTCCCATATCTCGCGAACGGATTGACCTAACCAAAAATTCCTATTGCATCTAAAAGTAGAAACACGCCCGATTACAACGGTATGTGTATTTTTGCCCTAGGCCATTCTGGTTAAGCGTTTGGAGCAGCAGAATTGCGAAAAATTTTTTGCCTTCTCTACCATTTCTTGGCTTCATACTCCCATATCTCGCGAACGGATTGACCTAACCCAAAAATTCCTATTGCATCTGAAAGTACAAACTCGCACGATTACAACGGTATGTGTATTTTTTCCCTGAGCCATTCTGGTTAAGCGTTTCGAGCAGCAGAAATGCGAAAAATTTGTTCTCTTCTCAACCATTTCTTAGCTTCAAACTCTCATATCTCGCGAACGGATTGACATAACCCAAAAATTCCTGTTGCGTCTGAAAGTAGAAACACGCACGATTACAACGGTATGCGTATTTTTTCCCAAGGCCATTCTGGTTAAGCGATTGGAGCAGCAGAAGTGCGAAAAAGTGGTTGTCTTGTCAACCATTTCTTAGCTTCAAACTCCCATATCTCGCGAACGGATTGACCTAACCCAAAAATTCCTATTGCATCTGAAAGTAGATACTCGCCCGATTACAACGGTATGTGTACTTTTTCCCTAGGCTATTCTGGTTTCGCGTTTGGAGCATCAGAATTGCTTAAAAGTTTTTGCCTTGTCAACCATTTCTTGGCTTCAAACTCCTATATCTCGCGAACAGATTGACATAACCCAAAAATTCCTGTTGCGTCTGAAAGTAGAAACTCGCACGATTACAACGGTATGCGTATTTTTTCCCTAGGCCATCCTGGTTAAGCGATTGGAGCAGCAGAAGTGCGAAAAATTTGTTGTTTTGTCAACCATTTCTTAGCTTCAAACTCCCATAACTCGCGAACGGATTGACGTAACCCAAAAATTCCTATTGCATCTGAAAGTAGGAACTCGCCCGATTACCACGGTATGTGCATTTTTTCCCTAGGCCATTCTGCTTAAGCGTTTGGAGCAGCAGAATTGCGAAAAATTTGTTCTCTTCTCATCCATTTCTTAGCTTCGAACTCCCACATCTCGCGAACGGAGTGACCTAACGCAAAAATTCCTACTGCATCTGTAAGTAGAAACTCGCCCGATTACAACAGTAGGTGTATTTTTTCCCTAGGCCATTCTGGTTAAGCGTTTGGAGCAGCAGAATTGCGAAAAATTTTTTGCCTTCTCAACCATTTCTTGGCTTCAAACTGCCATATCTCGCGAACGGATTGACCTAACCCAAAAATTCCTGTTGCGTCTGAAAGTAGAAACTCGCCCGATTACAATGGTATGTGTATTTTTTCCCTAGGCCATTCTGGTTAAGCGTTTGGAGCAGCAGAATTGCGAAAAATTTTTTGCCTTCTCAACCATTTCTTGGACTCAAACTCCCATATCTCGCGAACTGATTGACCTAACCCAAAAATTCCTGTTGCGTCTGAAAGTAGAAACTCGCCCGATTACAATGGTGTGTGTATTTTTTCCCTAGGCCATTCTGGTTAAGCGTTTGGAGCAGCAGAATTGCGAAAAATTTTTTGCCTTCTCAACCATTTCTTGGACTCAAACTCCCATATCTCGCGAACTGATTGACATAACCAAAAATTCCTGTTGCGTCTGAAAGTAGAAACTCGCACGATTACAACGGTATGCGTATTTTTTCCCTAGGCCATTCTGGTTAAGCGATTGGAGCAGCAGAAGAGCGAAAAATTTGTTGTCTTGTCAACCATTACTTAGCTTCAAACTCCCATATCTCGCGAACGGATTGACCTAACCCAAAAATACCTATTGCATCTGAAAGTAGAAACTCGCCCGATTACAACGGTATGTGTATTTTTTCCCTAGGTCATTCTGGTTAACCGTTTGGAGCAGCAGAATTGCGAAAAATTTTTTGCGTTCTCAACCATTACTTGGCTTCAAGCTCCCATATCTCGCGAACGGATTGACCAAACCCAAATATTCCTGCTGCGTCTGAAAGTCGAAACTCGCCCGATTACAACGGTATGTGCATTTTTTCCCTAGGCCATTCTGGTTAAGCGTTTGGAGAAGCAGAATTGCGAAAAATTTATTCTCTTCTCAACCATTTCTTAGCTTCAAACTCCCATATCTCGCGAACGGATTGACCTAACCCAAAAATTCCTATTGCATCTGAAAGTAGAAACTCGCCCGATTACAACGGTATGTGTATTTTTTCCCTAGGCCATTCTGGTTAAGCGTTTGGAGCAGCAGAATTGCGAAAAATTGTTTGCTTTCTCAACCATTTCTTGGACTCAAACTCCCATATCTCGCGAACTGATTGACATAACCAAAAATTCCTGTTGCGTCTGAAAGTAGAAACTCGCACGATTACAACGGTATGCGTATTTTTTCCCTAGGCCATTCTGGTTAAGCGATTGGAGCAGCAGAAGAGCGAAAAATTTTTTGAATTCTCAACCATTTCTTGGATTCAAACTCCCATGTCTCGCGAACGGATTGACCTAACCCAAAAATTCCTGTTGCCTATGAAAGTAGAAACTCGCCCGATTACAACGGTATGTGTATTTTTTCCCTAGGCCATTCTGGTTAAGGGATTGGAGCAGCAGAAGTGCGAAAAATTTGTTGTCTTCTCAACCATTTCTTCGCTTCAAACTACCATATCTCGCGAACGGATTGACCAAACCCAAAAACTCCTACTGCGTCCGAAATTAGAAACTCGCCCGATTACAATGGTTTGCGTATTTTTTCCCTAGGCTATTCTGGTTAAGCGTTTGGGGCAGCAGAAATGCGAAAAATTTGTTGTCTTCGCAACCATTTCTTGGCTTCATACTCCCATATCTAGCGAACGGATTGAACTAACACAAAAATTCCTATTGCATCTGATAGTAGAAACTCGCCCGATTACAACGGTACGTCTATTTTTTCCCTTTGCCATTCTGGTTAAGCGTTTGGAGCAGCAGAATTGCGAAAAATTTGTTGTCTTCTCAACCATTTCTTATCTTCAAACTCCCATATCTCGCGAACGGATTGACCAAACCCAAAAACTCCTAGTGCGTCCGAAATTAGAAACTCGCCCGATTACAATAGTTTGCGTATTTTTTCCCTAGGCTATTCTGGTTAAGCGTTTGGAGCCGCAGAAGTGCGAAAAATTTGTTGTCTTGTCAACCATTTCTTAGCTTCAAACTCCCATATCTCGCGAACGGATTGACCTAACCCAAAAATTCCTATTGCATCTGAAAGTAGAAACTCGCCCGATTACAACGGTATGCGTATTTTTTCCCAAGGCCATTCTGGTTAAGCGTTTGGAGCTGCAGAAGTGCGAAAAATTTTGTGCCTTCTCAACCATTTCTTCGCTTCAAACTACAATATCTCGCGAACCGATTGACCAAACCCAAAAACTCCTACTGCGTCCGAAATTAGAAACTCGCCCGATTACAATGGTTTGCGTATTTTTTCCATAGGCTATTCTGGTTAAGCGTTTGGAGCAGCAGAAGTGCGAGAAATTTGTTCTCTTCTCAACCATTTCATAGCTTGAAACTCTCATATCTCGCGAACGGATTGACCTAACCCAAAAATTCCTGTTGCGTCTGAAAGTAGAAACTCGCACGATTACAACGGTATGCGTATTTTTTCACTAGGCCATTCTGGTTAAGCGATTGGAGCAGTAGAATTGCAAAAAATTTTTTGCCGTGTCAACCATTTCTTGGCTTCAAACTCCCATATCTCGCGAACGGATTGACATAACCCAAAAATTCCTGTTGCGTCTGAAAGTAGAAACTCGCACGATTACAACGGTATGCGTATTTTTTCCCTAGGCCATTCTGGTTAAGCGATTGGAGCAGCAGAAGTGCGAAAAATTTGTTGTCTTGTCAACCATTTCTTAGCTTCAATCTCCCATATCTCGCGAACGGATTGACCTAACCCAAAAATTCCTATTGCATCTGAAAGTAGAAACTCGCCCGATTATAACGGTATGCGTATTTTTTCCCTACGCCATTCTGGTTAAGCGATTGGAGCAGCAGAAGTGCGAAAAATTTATTCTCTTCTCAACCATTTCTTAGCTTCAAACTCCCATATCTCGCGAACGGATTTACCTAACCCAAAAATTCCTATTGCATCTGAAAGTAGAAACTCGCCCGATTACAACGGTAGGTGTATTTTTTCCCTATGCCATTCTGGTTAAGCGTTCGGAGCAGCAGAATTGCGAAAAATTTTTTGCCGTGTCAACCATTTCTTGGCTTCAAACTCCCATATCTCGCGAACGGATTGACATAACCCAAAAATTCCTGTTGCGTCTGAAAGTAGAAACTCGCCGGATAACAACGGTGTGTGTATTTTTTCCCTAGTCCATTCTGGTTAAGCGTTTGGAGCAGCAGAATTGCGAAAAATTTTTTGCGTTCTCAACCATTTCTTGGCTTCAAACTCCCATATCTCGCGAATGGATTGACCTAACCCAAAAATTCCTATTGCATCTGAAAGTAGAAACTCGCCCGATTACAATGGTATGTGTATTTTTTCCCTAGGCCATTCTGGTTAAGCGTTTGGAGCAGCAGAATTGCGAAAAATTTTTTGCGTTCTCAACCATTTCTTGGCTTCAACCTCCCATATCTCGCGAACGGATTGACCTAACCCAAAAATTCCTATTGCATCTGAAAGTAGAAACTCGCCCTATTACAACGGTATGTGTATTTTTTCCCTAGGCCATTCTGGTTAAGCGTTTGGAGCAGCAGAATTGCGAAAAATTTTTTGCGTTCTCAACCATTTCTTCGCTTCAAACTCCCATATCTCGTGAACGGATTGACCAAACACAAAAACTCCTACTGCGTCCGAAATTAGAAACTCGCCCGATTACAATGGTTTGCGTATTTTTTCCCTAGGACATTCTGGTGAAGCGTTTGGAGCAGCAGAAATGCCAAAAATTTGTTCTCTTCTCAACCATTTCTTAGCTTCAAACTCTCATATCTCGCGAACGGATCGACCTAACCCAATAATTCCTATTGCATTTGAAAGTAGAAACTCGCCCGATTACAAAGGTATTCGTATTTTTTCCCTAGGCCGTTTTGGTGAAGCGATTGGAGAAGCAGAAGTGCGAAAAATTTGTTGTCTTGTCAACCATTTCTTAGCTTCAAACTCCCGTATCTCGCGAACGGATTGACCCAACCCAAAAATTCCTGTTGCGTCTGAAAGTAGAAACTCGCCCGATTACAACGGTATGTGTACTTTTTCCCTAGGCCATTCTGGTTTCGCGTTTGGAGCAGCAGAATTGCGAAAAATTTTTTGCCTTGACAACCATTTCTTAGCTTCAAACTCCCATAACTCGCGAACGGATTGACTAACCCAAAAATTCCTATTGCATCTGAAAGTAGAAACTCGCCCGATTACCACGGTATGTGCATTTTTTCCCTACGCCATTCTGGTTAAGCGTTTGGAGCAGCAGAATTGCGAAAAATTTGTTCTCTTCTCAACCATTTCTTAGCTTCAAACTCCCATATCTCGCGAACGGATTGACCAAACCCAAAAACTCCTACTGCGTCCGAAATTAGAAACTCGCCCGATTACAACGGTATGTGTATTTTTTCCCTAGGCCATTCTGGTTAAGCGATTGGAGCAGCAGAAGTGCGAAAAATTTGTTGTCTTGTCAACCATTTCTTAGCTTCAAACTCTCATATCTCGCGAACGGATCCACCTAACCCAATAATTCCTATTGCATTTGAAAGTAGAAACTCGCCCGATTACAAAGGTATTCGTATTTTTTCCCTAGGCCGTTTTGGTGAAGCGATTGGAGAAGCAGAAGTGCGAAAAATTTGTTGTCTTGTCAACCATTTCTTAGCTTCAAACTCCCGTATCTCGCGAACGGATTGACCCAACCCAAAAATTCCTGTTGCGTCTGAAAGTAGAAACTCGCCCGATTACAACGGTATGTGTACTTTTTCCCTAGGCCATTCTGGTTTCGCGTTTGGAGCAGCAGAATTGCGAAAAATTTTTTGCCTTGACAACCATTTGTTCGCTTCAAACTCCTATATCTCGCGAACGGATTGACATAACCCAAAAATTCCTGTTGCGTCTGAAAGTAGAAACTCGCCCGATTACAACGGTATGGGTATTTTTTCCCTATGCCATTCTGGTTAAGCGTTTGGAGCAGCAGAATTGCGAAAAATTTGTTGTCTTCTCAACCATTCCTTAGCTTCAAAGTCCCATATCTCGCGAACGGATTGACCAAACCAAAAATTCCTGTTGCGTCTGAAAGTAGAAACTCGCCCGATTACAACGGTATGTGTATTTTTTCCCTATGCCATTCTGGTTAAGCGTTTGGAGCAGCAGAATTGCGAAAAATTTGTTGTCTTCTCAACCATTCCTTAGCTTCAAAGTCCCATATCTCGCGAACGGATTGACCCAACCCAAAAATTCCTGTTGCGTCTGAAAGTAGAAACTCGCCCGATTACAACGGTATGTGTACTTTTTCCCTAGGCCATTCTGGTTTCGCGTTTGGAGCAGCAGAATTGCGAAAAATTTTTTGCCTTGACAACCATTTCTTAGCTTCAAACTCCCATAACTCGCGAACGGATTGACTAACCCAAAAATTCCTATTGCATCTGAAAGTAGAAACTCGCCCGATTACCACGGTATGTGCATTTTTTCCCTACGCCATTCTGGTTAAGCGTTTGGAGCAGCAGAATTGCGAAAAATTTGTTCTCTTCTCAACCATTTCTTAGCTTCAAACTCCCATATCTCGCGAACGGATTGACCAAACCCAAAAACTCCTACTGCGTCCGAAATTAGAAACTCGCCCGATTACAACGGTATGTGTATTTTTTCCCTAGGCCATTCTGGTTAAGCGATTGGAGCAGCAGAAGTGCGAAAAATTTGTTGTCTTGTCAACCATTTCTTAGCTTCAAACTCTCATATCTCGCGAACGGATCCACCTAACCCAATAATTCCTATTGCATTTGAAAGTAGAAACTCGCCCGATTACAAAGGTATTCGTATTTTTTCCCTAGGCCGTTTTGGTGAAGCGATTGGAGAAGCAGAAGTGCGAAAAATTTGTTGTCTTGTCAACCATTTCTTAGCTTCAAACTCCCGTATCTCGCGAACGGATTGACCCAACCCAAAAATTCCTGTTGCGTCTGAAAGTAGAAACTCGCCCGATTACAACGGTATGTGTACTTTTTCCCTAGGCCATTCTGGTTTCGCGTTTGGAGCAGCAGAATTGCGAAAAATTTTTTGCCTTGACAACCATTTGTTCGCTTCAAACTCCTATATCTCGCGAACGGATTGACATAACCCAAAAATTCCTGTTGCGTCTGAAAGTAGAAACTCGCCCGATTACAACGGTATGGGTATTTTTTCCCTATGCCATTCTGGTTAAGCGTTTGGAGCAGCAGAATTGCGAAAAATTTGTTGTCTTCTCAACCATTCCTTAGCTTCAAAGTCCCATATCTCGCGAACGGATTGACCAAACCAAAAATTCCTGTTGCGTCTGAAAGTAGAAACTCGCCCGATTACAACGGTATGTGTATTTTTTCCCTATGCCATTCTGGTTAAGCGTTTGGAGCAGCAGAATTGCGAAAAATTTGTTGTCTTCTCAACCATTCCTTAGCTTCAAAGTCCCATATCTCGCGAACGGATTGACCAAACCAAAAATTCCTGTTGCGTCCGAAAGTAGAAACTCGCCCGATTACAACGGTACGTGTATTTTTTCCCTAGGCCATTCTGGTTAAGCGTTAGGAACAGCAGAAGTGCGAAAAATGTTGTGCCTTCTCAACCATTTCTTGGCTTCAAACTCCCATATCTCGCGAACGGATTGACCCAACCCAAAAATTCCTGTTGCGTCCGAAAGTAGAAACTCGCCCGATTACAACGGTACGTGTATTTTTTCCCTAGGCCATTCTGGTTAAGCGTTTGGAGCAGCAGAATTGCGAAAAATTTATTCTCTTCTCAACCATTTCTCAGCTTCAAACTCCCATATCTCGCGAACGGATTGACCTAACCCAAAAATTCCTATTGCGTCTGAAAGTAGAAACTCGCCCGATTACAACGGTATGTGTACCTTTTCCCTATGCCATTCTGGTTAAGCGTTTGGAGCAGCAGAATTGCGAAAAATTTGTTGTCTTCTCAACCATTCCTTAGCTTCAAAGTCCAATATCTCGCGAACGGATTGACCAAACCCAAAAATTCCTGCTGCGTCTGAAAGTCGAAACTCGCCCGATTACAACGGTATGTGAATTTTTTCCCTATGCCATTCTGGTTAAGCGTTTGGAGCAGCAGAATTGCGAAAAATTTATTCTCTTCTCAACCATTTCTCAGCTTCAAACTCCCATATCTCGCGAACGGATTGACCTAATCCAAAAATTCCTATTGCGTCTGAAAGTAGAAACTCGCCCGATTACAACGGTATGTGTACCTTTTCCCTATGCCGTTCTGGTTAAGCGTTTGGAGCAGCAGAAATGCGAAAAATTTGTTCTCTTCTCAACCATTTCTTAGCTTCAAACTTCCATATCTCGCGAACGGATTGACCTAACCCAAAAATTCCTGTTGCGTATGAAAGTAGAAACTCGCCCGATTACAACGGTATGTGTACCTTTTCCCTATGCCATTCTGGTTAAGCGATTGGAGCAGCAGAAGTGCGTAAAATTTGTTGTCTTCTCAACCATTTCTTCGCTTCAAACTCCCGTATCTCGCGAACGGATTGACCAAACCAAAAATTCCTGCTGCGTCTGAAAGTCGAAACTCGCCCGATTGCAACGGTATGCTTATTTTTTCCCTAGGCCAGTCTGGTTATGCGATTGGAGCAGCAGAAGTGCGAAAAATTTGTTGTCTTCTCAACCATTTCTCAGCTTCAAACTCCCATATCTCGCGAACGGATTGACCTAATCCAAAAATTCCTATTGCGTCTGAAAGTAGAAACTCGCCCGATTACAACGGTATGTGTACCTTTTCCCTATTCCATTCTGGTTAAGCGTTTGGAGCAGCAGAATTGCGAAAAATTTGTTGTCTTCTCAACCATTTCTTCGCTTCAAACTCCCATATCTCGCGAACGGATTGACCAAACACAAAAACTCCTGCTGCGTCCGAAATTAGAAACTCGCCCGATTACAATGGTTTGCGTATTTTTTCAATATGCCATTCTGGTTAAGCGTTTGGAGCAGCAGAATTGCGAAAAATTTGTTGTCTTCTCAACCATTCCTTAGCTTCAAAGTCCCATATCTCGCGAACGGATTGACCAAACCCAAAAATTCCTGCTGCGTCTGAAAGTCGAAACTCGCCCGATTACAACGGTATGTGAATTTTTTCCCTAGGCCATTCTGGTTAAGCGTTTGGAGCAGCAGAATTGCGAAAAATTTATTCTCTTCTCAACCATTTCTCAGCTTCAAACTCCCATATCTCGCGAACGGATTGACCTAATCCAAAAATTCCTATTGCGTCTGAAAGTAGAAACTCGCCCGATTACAACGGTATGTGTACCTTTTCCCTATGCCGTTCTGGTTAAGCGTTTGGAGCAGCAGAAATGCAAAAAATTTGTTGTCTTCTCAACCATTCCTTAGCTTCAAAGTCCCATATCTCGCGAACGGATTGACCAAACCAAAAATTCCTGCTGCGTCTGAAAGTCGAAACTCACCCGATTGCAACGGTATGCTAATTTTTTCCCTAGGCCAGTCTGGTTAAGCGATTGGAGCAGCAGAAGTGTGAAAAATTTGTTGTCTTGTCAACCATTTCTTAGCTTCAAACTCCCATATCTCGCGAACGGATTGACCTAACCCAAAAATTCCTATTGCATCTGAAAGTAGAATCTCTCCCGATTACAACGGTATGTGCATTTTTTCCGTAGGCCATTCTGGTTAAGCGTTTGGAGCAGCAGAATTGCGAAAAATTTGTTCTCTTCTCAACCATTTCTCAGCTTCAAACTTCCATATCTCGCGAACGGATTGGCCTAACCCAAAAATTCCTATTGCATCTGAAAGTAGAAACTCGCCCGATTACAAAGGTATTCGTATTTTTTCCCTAGGCCATTCTGGTTAAGCGATTGGAGCAGCAGAAGTGCGAAAAATTTGTTGTCTTCTCAACCATTTCTTCGCTTCAAACTCCCATATCTCGCGAACGGATTGACCAAACACAAAAACTCCTACTGTGTCCGGAATTACAAACTCGCCCGATTACAACGGTATGTGTATTTTTTCCCTAGGCCATTCTGGTTAAGCGATTGGAGCAGCAGAAGTGCGAAAAATTTGTTGTCTTCTCAACCATTTCTTCGCTTCAAACTCCCATATCTCGCGAACGGATTGACCAAACACAAAAACTCCTACTGTGTCCGGAATTAGAAACTCGCCCGATTACAATGGTTTGCGTATTTTTTCCCTAGGCCGTTCTGGTGAAGCGATTGGAGAAGCAGAAGTGCGAAAAATTTGTTGTCTTGTCAACCATTTCTTAGCTCAAACTCCCGTCTCTCGCGAACGGATTGACCCAACCCAAAAATTCCTGTTGCGTCTGAAAGTAGAAACACGCCCGATTACAACGGTATGTGTACTTTTTCCCTAGGACATTCTGGTTTCGCGTTTGGAGCAGCAGAATTGCGAAAAATTTTTACCTTGACAACCATTTGTTGGCTTCAAACTCCAAGATCTCGCGAACGGATTGACATAACCCAAAAATTCCTGTTGCGTCTGAAAGTAGAAACTCGCCCGATTACAACGGTATGTGCATTTTTTCCGTAGGCCATTCTGGTTAAGCGTTTGGAGCAGCAGAATTGCGAAAAATTTGTTCTCTTCTCAACCATTTCTTAGCT
Organism: Ptiloglossa arizonensis; assembly: GCF_051014685.1. Taxonomy (NCBI): domain Eukaryota; kingdom Metazoa; phylum Arthropoda; class Insecta; order Hymenoptera; family Colletidae; genus Ptiloglossa; species Ptiloglossa arizonensis. The sequence goes on from NW_027478626.1 coordinate 132,657, forward strand.
TCAAACTTCCATATATCGCGAACGGATTGACCTAACCCAAAAATTCCTGTTGCGTATGAAAGTAGAAACTCGCCCGATTACAACGGTATGTGTATTTTTTCCCTAGGCCATTCTGGTTAAGCGATTGGAGCAGCAGAAGTGCGAAAAATTTGTTGTCTTCTCAACCATTTCTCCGCTTCAAACTCCCATATCTCGCGAACGGATTGACCAAACACAAAAACTCCTACTGTGTCCGGAATTACAAACTCGCCCGATTACAACGGTATGTGTATTTTTTCCCTAGGCCATTCTGGTTAAGCGATTGGAGCAGCAGAAGTGCGAAAAATTTGTTGTCTTCTCAACCATTTCTTCGCTTCAAACTCCCATATCTCGCGAACGGATTGACCAAACACAAAAACTCCTATTGCATCTGAAAGTAGAAACTCGCCCGATTACAACGGTATGTGTATTTTTTCCCTAGGCCATTCTGGTTAAGCGATTGGAGCAGCAGAAGTGCGAAAAATTTGTTGTCTTCTCAACCATTTCTTCGCTTCAAACTCCCATATCTCGCGAACGGATTGACCAAACACAAAAACTCCTACTGTGTCCGGAATTACAAACTCGCCCGATTACAACGGTATGTGTATTTTTTCCCTAGGCCATTCTGGTTAAGCGATTGGAGCAGCAGAAGTGCGAAAAATTTGTTGTCTTCTCAACCATTTCTTCGCTTCAAACTCCCATATCTCGCGAACGGATTGACCAAACACAAAAACTCCTACTGTGTCCGGAATTAGAAACTCGCCCGATTACAATGGTTTGCGTATTTTTTCCCTAGGCCGTTCTGGTGAAGCGATTGGAGAAGCAGAAGTGCGAAAAATTTGTTGTCTTGTCAACCATTTCTTAGCTCAAACTCCCGTCTCTCGCGAACGGATTGACCCAACCCAAAAATTCCTGTTGCGTCTGAAAGTAGAAACACGCCCGATTACAACGGTATGTGTACTTTTTCCCTAGGACATTCTGGTTTCGCGTTTGGAGCAGCAGAATTGCGAAAAATTTTTACCTTGACAACCATTTGTTGGCTTCAAACTCCAAGATCTCGCGAACGGATTGACATAACCCAAAAATTCCTGTTGCGTCTGAAAGTAGAAACTCGCCCGATTACAACGGTATGTGCATTTTTTCCGTAGGCCATTCTGGTTAAGCGTTTGGAGCAGCAGAATTGCGAAAAATTTGTTCTCTTCTCAACCATTTCTTAGCTTCAAACTTCCATATATCGCGAAAGGATTGACCTAACCCAAAAATTCCTGTTGCGTATGAAAGTAGAAACTCGCCCGATTACAACGGTATGTGTATTTTTTCCCTAGGCCATTCTGGTTAAGCGATTGGAGCAGCAGAAGTGCGAAAAATTTGTTGTCTTCTCAACCATTTCTCCGCTTCAAACTCCCATATCTCGCGAACGGATTGACCAAACACAAAAACTCCTACTGTGTCCGGAATTACAAACTCGCCCGATTACAACGGTATGTGTATTTTTTCCCTAGGCCATTCTGGTTAAGCGATTGGAGCAGCAGAAGTGCGAAAAATTTGTTGTCTTCTCAACCATTTCTTCGCTTCAAACTCCCATATCTCGCGAACGGATTGACCAAACACAAAAACTCCTACTGTGTCCGGAATTAGAAACTCGCCCGATTACAATGGTATGTGTATTTTTTCCCTAGGCCATTCTGGTTAAGCGTTTGGAGCAGCAGAAGTGCGAAAAATTTGTGGCCTTCTCAACCATTTCTTGGCTTCAATCTCCCTTATCTTGCGAAGGGATTGACCTAACCCAAAAATTGCTATTGCATCTGAAAGTAGAAACTCGCCCGATTACAACGGTATGTGTATTTATTCCCTATGCCATTCTGGTTAAGCGTTTGGAGCAGCAGGATTGCGAAAAATTATTTGCCTTCTCAACCATTTCTTGGCTTCAAACTCCCATATCTCGCGAACGGATTGCCCTAACAAAAAATTCCTGTTGCGCATGAAAGTACAAACTCGCCCAATTACAACGGTATGTGTATTTTTTCCCTATGCCATTCTGGTTTAGCGTTTGGAGCAGCAGAATTGCGAAAAATTTTTTGCCTTCTCAACCATTTCTTGGCTTCATAATGCCTTATCTCGCGAACGGATTGACATAACCCAAAAATTCTTATTGCATCTGAAAGTAGAAACTCGCTCGATTAGAACTGATGCGTATTTTTCCCTAGGCCATTCTGGATAAGCGCTTGGAGCAGCAGAATTGCGAAAAATTTGTTGTCTTCTCAACCATTTCTTAGCTTCAAACTCCCATATCTCGCGAACGGATTGGCCTAACCCGAAAATTCCTATTGCATCTGAACGTAGAAGCTCGCCCGATTACAACGGTATGTGTATTTTTTCCCTAGGCCATTCTGGTAGAGCGTTTGGAGCAGCAGAATTGCGAAAAATTTGTTGTCTTCTCAACCATTTCTTAGCTTCAAAGTCCCATATCTCGCGAACGGATTGACCAAACCTAAAAATTCCTGCTGCGTCTGAAAGTAGAAACTCGCCCGATTACAACGGTATGCGTATTTTTTCCCTAGGCCATTCTGGTTAAGTGATTGGAGCAGCAGAAGTGCGAAAAATTCGTTGTCTTGTCAACCATTTCTTAGCTTCAAACTCCCATTTTTTGCGATCGGATTGACCCAACCCAAAAATTCCTGTTGCGTCTGAAAGTAGAAACTCGGCCGATTACAACGGTATGTGTATTTTTACTCTTGGCCATTCTGGTTAAACGTTTGGAGCAGCAGAATTGCGAAAATTTTTTTGCCTGATCAACCATTTCTTTGACCTCATAATGCCCTATCTCGCGAACGGATTGTCCTAACCCAAAAATTCTTATTGCATCTGAAAGTAGAAACTCGCCCGATTACAACGGTACGTGTACTTTTTCCCTAGGACATTCTGGTTTCGCGTTTGGAGCAGCAGAATTGCGAAAAATTTGTTCTCTTCTCAACCATTTCTTAGCTTCAAACTTCCATATATCGCGAACGGATTGACCTAACCCAAAAATTCCTGTTGCGTATGAAAGTAGAAACTCGCCCGATTACAACGGTATGTGTATTTTTTCCCTAGGCCATTCTGGTTAAGCGATTGGAGCAGCAGAAGTGCGAAAAATTTGTTGTCTTCTCAACCATTTCTCCGCTTCAAACTCCCATATCTCGCGAACGGATTGACCAAACACAAAAACTCCTACTGCGTCCGAAATTAGAAACTCGCCCGATTACAATGGTTTGCGTATTTTTTCTCTAGGCCATTCTGGTTAAGCGTTTGGAGCAGCAGAAATGCGAAAAATTTGTTCTCTTCTCAACCATTTCTTAGCTTCAAACTCTCATATCTCGCGAACGGATTGACCTAACCCAAAAATTCCTATTGCATTTGAAAGTAGAAACTCGCCCGATTACAACGGTATTCGTATTTTTTCCCTAGGCCATTCTGGTTAAGCGATTGGAGAAGCAGAAGTGCGAAAAATTTGTTGTCTTGTCAACCATTTCTTAGCTTCAAACTCCCATATCTCGCGAACGGATTGACCTAACCCAAAAATTCCTGTTGCGTATGAAAGTAGAAACTCGCCCGATTACAACGGTATGTGTATTTTTTCCCTAGGCCATTCTGGTTAAGCGATTGGAGCAGCAGAAGTGCGAAAAATTTGTTGTCTTCTCAACCATTTCTTCGCTTCAAACTCCCATATCTCGCGAACGGATTGACCAAACACAAAAACTCCTACTGCGTCCGGAATTAGAAACTCGCCCGATTACAATGGTTTGCGTATTTTTTCCCTAGGCCATTCTGGTTAAGCGTTTGGAGCAGCAGAAATGCGAAAAATTTGTTCTCTTCTCAACCATTTCTTAGCTTCAAACTTCCATATATCGCGAACGGATTGACCTAACCCAAAAATTCCTGTTGCGTATGAAAGTAGAAACTCGCCCGATTACAACGGTATGTGTATTTTTTCCCTAGGCCATTCTGGTTAAGCGATTGGAGCAGCAGAAGTGCGAAAAATTTGTTGTCTTCTCAACCATTTCTCCGCTTCAAACTCCCATATCTCGCGAACGGATTGACCAAACACAAAAACTCCTACTGCGTCCGAAATTAGAAACTCGCCCGATTACAATGGTTTGCGTATTTTTTCTCTAGGCCATTCTGGTTAAGCGTTGGGAGCAGCAGAAATGCGAAAAATTTGTTCTCTTCTCAACCATTTCTTAGCTTCAAACTCTCATATCTCGCGAACGGATTGACCTAACCCAAAAATTCCTATTGCATTTGAAAGTAGAAACTCGCCCGATTACAACGGTATTCGTATTTTTTCCCTAGGCCATTCTGGTTAAGCGATTGGAGAAGCAGAAGTGCGAAAAATTTGTTGTCTTGTCAACCATTTCTTAGCTTCAAACTCCCATATCTCGCGAACGGATTGACCTAACCCAAAAATTCCTGTTGCGTATGAAAGTAGAAACTCGCCCGATTACAACGGTATGTGTATTTTTTCCCTAGGCCATTCTGGTTAAGCGATTGGAGCAGCAGAAGTGCGAAAAATTTGTTGTCTTCTCAACCATTTCTTCGCTTCAAACTCCCATATCTCGCGAACGGATTGACCAAACACAAAAACTCCTACTGCGTCCGGAATTAGAAACTCGCCCGATTACAATGGTTTGCGTATTTTTTCCCTAGGCCATTCTGGTTAAGCGTTTGGAGCAGCAGAAATGCGAAAAATTTGTTCTCTTCTCAACCATTTCTTAGCTTCAAACTTCCATATATCGCGAACGGATTGACCTAACCCAAAAATTCCTGTTGCGTATGTAAGTAGAAACTCGCCCGATTACAACGGTATGTGTATTTTTTCCCTAGGCCATTCTGGTTAAGCGATTGGAGCAGCAGAAGTGCGAAAAATTTGTTGTCTTCTCAACCATTTCTCCGCTTCAAACTCCCATATCTCGCGAACGGATTGACCAAACACAAAAACTCCTACTGCGTCCGAAATTAGAAACTCGCCCGATTACAATGGTTTGCGTATTTTTTCTCTAGGCCATTCTGGTTAAGCGTTTGGAGCAGCAGAAATGCGAAAAATTTGTTCTCTTCTCAACCATTTCTTAGCTTCAAACTCTCATATCTCGCGAACGGATTGACCTAACCCAAAAATTCCTATTGCATTTGAAAGTAGAAACTCGCCCGATTACAACGGTATTCGTATTTTTTCCCTAGGCCATTCTGGTTAAGCGATTGGAGAAGCAGAAGTGCGAAAAATTTGTTGTCTTGTCAACCATTTCTTAGCTTCAAACTCCCATATCTCGCGAACGGATTGACCAAACCCTAAAATTCCTGCTGCGTCTGAAAGTAGAAACTCGCCCGATTACAATGGTATGCGTATTTATTACCTAGGCCATTCTGGTTAAGCGATTGGAGCAGCAGAAGTGCGAAAAATTTGTTGTCTTGTCAACCATTTCTTAGCTTCAAACTCCCATATCTTGCGAACGGATTGACCTAACCCAAAAATTCCTATTGCATCTGAAAGTAGAAACTCACCCGATTACAACGGTATGTGTATTTTTTCCCTAAAACATTCTGGTTAAGCGTTTGGAGCAGCAGAAATGCGAAAAATTTGTTCTCTTCTCAACCATTTCTTAGCTTCAAACTTCCATATATCGCGAACGGATTGACCTAACCCAAAAATTCCTGTTGCGTATGAAAGTAGAAACTCGCCCGATTACAACGGTATGTGTATTTTTTCCCTAGGCCATTCTGGTTAAGCGATTGGAGCAGCAGAAGTGCGAAAAATTTGTTGTCTTCTCAACCATTTCTCCGCTTCAAACTCCCATATCTCGCGAACGGATTGACCAAACACAAAAACTCCTACTGCGTCCGAAATTAGAAACTCGCCCGATTACAATGGTTTGCGTATTTTTTCTCTAGGCCATTCTGGTTAAGCGTTTGGAGCAGCAGAAATGCGAAAAATTTGTTCTCTTCTCAACCATTTCTTAGCTTCAAACTCTCATATCTCGCGAACGGATTGACCTAACCCAAAAATTCCTATTGCATTTGAAAGTAGAAACTCGCCCGATTACAACGGTATTCGTATTTTTTCCCTAGGCCATTCTGGTTAAGCGATTGGAGAAGCAGAAGTGCGAAAAATTTGTTGTCTTGTCAACCATTTCTTAGCTTCAAACTCCCATATCTCGCGAACGGATTGACCTAACCCAAAAATTCCTGTTGCGTATGAAAGTAGAAACTCGCCCGATTACAACGGTATGTGTATTTTTTCCCTAGGCCATTCTGGTTAAGCGATTGGAGCAGCAGAAGTGCGAAAAATTTGTTGTCTTCTCAACCATTTCTTCGCTTCAAACTCCCATATCTCGCGAACGGATTGACCAAACACAAAAACTCCTACTGCGTCCGGAATTAGAAACTCGCCCGATTACAATGGTTTGCGTATTTTTTCCCTAGGCCATTCTGGTTAAGCGTTTGGAGCAGCAGAAATGCGAAAAATTTGTTCTCTTCTCAACCATTTCTTAGCTTCAAACTTCCATATATCGCGAACGGATTGACCTAACCCAAAAATTCCTGTTGCGTATGAAAGTAGAAACTCGCCCGATTACAACGGTATGTGTATTTTTTCCCTAGGCCATTCTGGTTAAGCGATTGGAGCAGCAGAAGTGCGAAAAATTTGTTGTCTTCTCAACCATTTCTCCGCTTCAAACTCCCATATCTCGCGAACGGATTGACCAAACACAAAAACTCCTACTGCGTCCGAAATTAGAAACTCGCCCGATTACAATGGTTTGCGTATTTTTTCTCTAGGCCATTCTGGTTAAGCGTTTGGAGCAGCAGAAATGCGAAAAATTTGTTCTCTTCTCAACCATTTCTTAGCTTCAAACTCTCATATCTCGCGAACGGATTGACCTAGCCCAAAAATTCCTATTGCATTTGAAAGTAGAAACTCGCCCGATTACAACGGTATTCGTATTTTTTCCCTAGGCCATTCTGGTTAAGCGATTGGAGAAGCAGAAGTGCGAAAAATTTGTTGTCTTGTCAACCATTTCTTAGCTTCAAACTCCCATATCTCGCGAACGGATTGACCAAACCCTAAAATTCCTGCTGCGTCTGAAAGTAGAAACTCGCCCGATTACAATGGTATGCGTATTTATTACCTAGGCCATTCTGGTTAAGCGATTGGAGCAGCAGAAGTGCGAAAAATTTGTTGTCTTGTCAACCATTTCTTAGCTTCAAACTCCCATATCTCGCGAACGGATTGACCTAACCCAAAAATTCCTATTGCATCTGAAAGTAGAAACTCACCCGATTACAACGGTATGTGTATTTTTTCCCTAAACCATTCTGGTTAAGCGTTTGGAGCAGCAGAATTGCGAAACATTTTTTGCCTTCTCAACCATTTCTTGGCTTCAAACTCCCATATCTCGCGAACGGATTGACCTAACCCAGAAATTCCTATTGCATCTGAAAGTAGAAACTCGCCCGATTACAACGGTATGAGTATTTTTACTCTAGGCCATTCTGGTTAAGCGTTTGGAGCAGCCGAATTGCAAAAAATTTGATCTCTTCTCAACCATGTCTTAGCTTCAAACTCTCATATCTCGCGAACGGATTGAACTAACCCAAAAATTCCTATTGCATCTGAAAGTAGAAACTCGCCCGATTACAACGGTACGTGTATTTTTTCCCTATGCCATTCTGGTTAAGCGTTTGGAGCAGCAGAATTGCGAAAAATTTGTTGTCTTCTCAACCATTTCTTAGATTCATACTCCCATATCTCGCGAACGGATTGACCTAACCCAAATATTCCTATTGCATCTGAAAGTAGAAACTCGCTCGATTACAACGCTATGTGCATTTTTTCCGTAGGCCATTCTGGTTAAGCGTTTGGAGCAGCAGAATTGCGAAAAATTTCTTCTCTTCTCAACCATTTCTTAGCTTCAAACTCCCATATCTCGCGAACGGATTGACCTTACCCAAAAATTCCTATTGCATCTGAAAGTAGAAACTCGCCCGATTACAACGGTATGTGTATTTTTTCCCTAGGCCATTCTGGTTAAGCGATTGGAGCAGCAGAAGTGCGAAAAATTTGTTGTCTTCTCAACCATTTCTTCGCTTCAAACTCCCATATCTCGCGAACGGATTGACCAAACACAAAAACTCCTACTGCGTCCGGAATTAGAAACTCGCCCGATTACAATGGTTTGCGTATTTTTTCCCTAGGCCATTCTGGTTAAGCGTTTGGAGCAGCAGAAATGCGAAAAATTTGTTCTCTTCTCAACCATTTCTTAGCTTCAAACTTCCATATATCGCGAACGGATTGACCTAACCCAAAAATTCCTGTTGCGTATGAAAGTAGAAACTCGCCCGATTACAACGGTATGTGTATTTTTTCCCTAGGCCATTCTGGTTAAGCGATTGGAGCAGCAGAAGTGCGAAAAATTTGTTGTCTTCTCAACCATTTCTCCGCTTCAAACTCCCATATCTCGCGAACGGATTGACCAAACACAAAAACTCCTACTGCGTCCGAAATTAGAAACTCGCCCGATTACAATGGTTTGCGTATTTTTTCTCTAGGCCATTCTGGTTAAGCGTTTGGAGCAGCAGAAATGCGAAAAATTTGTTCTCTTCTCAACCATTTCTTAGCTTCAAACTCTCATATCTCGCGAACGGATTGACCTAACCCAAAAATTCCTATTGCATTTGAAAGTAGAAACTCGCCCGATTACAACGGTATTCGTATTTTTTCCCTAGGCCATTCTGGTTAAGCGATTGGAGAAGCAGAAGTGCGAAAAATTTGTTGTCTTGTCAACCATTTCTTAGCTTCAAACTCCCATATCTCGCGAACGGATTGACCAAACCCTAAAATTCCTGCTGCGTCTGAAAGTAGAAACTCGCCCGATTACAATGGTATGCGTATTTATTACCTAGGCCATTCTGGTTAAGCGATTGGAGCAGCAGAAGTGCGAAAAATTTGTTGTCTTGTCAACCATTTCTTAGCTTCAAACTCCCATATCTCGCGAACGGATTGACCTAACCCAAAAATTCCTATTGCATCTGAAAGTAGAAACTCACCCGATTACAACGGTATGTGTATTTTTTCCCTAAACCATTCTGGTTAAGCGTTTGGAGCAGCAGAATTGCGAAACATTTTTTGCCTTCTCAACCATTTCTTGGCTTCAAACTCCCATATCTCGCGAACGGATTGACCTAACCCAGAAATTCCTATTGCATCTGAAAGTAGAAACTCGCCCGATTACAACGGTATGAGTATTTTTACTCTAGGCCATTCTGGTTAAGCGTTTGGAGCAGCCGAATTGCAAAAAATTTGATCTCTTCTCAACCATGTCTTAGCTTCAAACTCTCATATCTCGCGAACGGATTGAACTAACCCAAAAATTCCTATTGCATCTGAAAGTAGAAACTCGCCCGATTACAACGGTACGTGTATTTTTTCCCTATGCCATTCTGGTTAAGCGTTTGGAGCAGCAGAATTGCGAAAAATTTGTTGTCTTCTCAACCATTTCTTAGATTCATACTCCCATATCTCGCGAACGGATTGACCTAACCCAAATATTCCTATTGCATCTGAAAGTAGAAACTCGCTCGATTACAACGCTATGTGCATTTTTTCCGTAGGCCATTCTGGTTAAGCGTTTGGAGCAGCAGAATTGCGAAAAATTTCTTCTCTTCTCAACCATTTCTTAGCTTCAAACTCCCATATCTCGCGAACGGATTGACCTTACCCAAAAATTCCTATTGCATCTGAAAGTAGAAACTCGCCCGATTACAACGGTATGTGTATTTTTTACCGAGGCCATTCTGATTAAGCGTTTGGAGCAGCAGAATTGCGAAAATTTTTTTGCCTTCTCAACCATTTCTTGGCTTCAAACTCCCATATTTCGCGAACGGATTGACCTAACCCAAAAATTCCTATTGCAACTGAAAGTAGAAGCTCGCCCGATTACAATGGTATGTGTATTTTTTCCCTAGGCCATTCTGGTTAAGCGTTTGGAGCAGCAGAAGTGCGAAAAATTTGTGGCCTTCTCAACCATTTCTTGGCTTCAATCTCCCTTATCTTGCGAAGGGATTGACCTAACCCAAAAATTGCTATTGCATCTGAAAGTAGAAACTCGCCCAATTACAACGGTATGTGTATTTTTTCCCTATGCCATTCTGGTTTAGCGTTTGGAGCAGCAGAATTGCGAAAAATTTTTTGCCTTCTCAACCATTTCTTGGCTTCATAATGCCTTATCTCGCGAACGGATTGACATAACCCAAAAATTCTTATTGCATCTGAAAGTAGAAACTCGCTCGATTAGAACTGATGCGTATTTTTCCCTAGGCCATTCTGGATAAGCGCTTGGAGCAGCAGAATTGCGAAAAATTTGTTGTCTTCTCAACCATTTCTTAGCTTCAAACTCCCATATCTCGCGAACGGATTGGCCTAACCCGAAAATTCCTATTGCATCTGAACGTAGAAGCTCGCCCGATTACAACGGTATGTGTATTTTTTCCCTAGGCCATTCTGGTAGAGCGTTTGGAGCAGCAGAATTGCGAAAAATTTGTTGTCTTCTCAACCATTTCTTAGCTTCAAAGTCCCTTATCTCGCGAACGGATTGACCAAACCTAAAAATTCCTGCTGCGTCTGAAAGTAGAAACTCGCCCGATTACAACGGTATGCGTATTTTTTCCCTAGGCCATTCTGGTTAAGTGATTGGAGCAGCAGAAGTGCGAAAAATTCGTTGTCTTGTCAACCATTTCTTAGCTTCAAACTCCCATTTTTTGCGATCGGATTGACCCAACCCAAAAATTCCTGTTGCGTCTGAAAGTAGAAACTCGGCCGATTACAACGGTATGTGTATTTTTACTCTTGGCCATTCTGGTTAAACGTTTGGAGCAGCAGAATTGCGAAAATTTTTTTGCCTGATCAACCATTTCTTTGACCTCATAATGCCCTATCTCGCGAACGGATTGTCCTAACCCAAAAATTCTTATTGCATCTGAAAGTAGAAACTCGCCCGATTACAACGGTATGTGTATTCTTTCCCTAGACCATTCTGGTTAAGCGTTTGGAGCAGCAGAATTGCGAAACATTTTTTGCCTTCTCAACCATTTCTTGGCTTCAAACTCCCATATCACCCGAACGGATTGACCTAACCCAAAAGTGCCTGCTGCGTCTGAAAGTAGAAACTCGCCCGATTACAATGGTATGTGTATTTTTTCCCTAGGCCATTCTGGTTAAGCGTTTGGAGCAGCAGAAGTGCGAAAAATTTGGTATCTTCTGAACCATTTCTTGGCTTCAAACTCCCATATCTCGCGAACGGATTGACCTAATCCAGAAATTCCTATTGCATCTGAAAGTAGAAACTCGCCCGATTACAACGGTATGTGTATTTTTACTCTAGGCCATTCTGGTGAAGCGTTTGGAGCAGCAGAATTGCAAAAAATTTGATCTCTTCTCAACCATTTCTTAGTTTCAAACTCTCATATCTCGCGAACGGATTGAACTAACCCAAAAATTCCTATTGCATCTGGAAGTAGAAACTCGCCCGATTACAACGGTGCGTGTATTTTTTCCCTATGCCATTCTGGTTAAGCGTTTGGAGCAGCAGAATTGCGAAAAATTTGTTGTCTTCTCAACCATTTCTTAGCTTCACACTCCCATATCTGGCGAACGGATTGACCTAACCCAAAAATTCCTATTGCATCTGAAAGTAGATACTCGCCCGATTACAACGGTATGCGTATTTTTTCCCTAGGCCATTCTGGTTAAGCGATTCGAGCAGCAGAATTGCGACAAAATTTGTTGTCTTGTCAACCATTTCTTAGCTTCACACTCCCATATCTGGCGAACGGATTGACGTAACCCAAAAATTCCTATTGCATCTGAAAGTAGAAACTCGCCCGATTACAACGGTATGTGCATTTTTTCCGTAGGCCATTCTGGTTAAGCGTTTGGAGCAGCAGAATTGCGAAAAATTTCTTCTCTTCTCAACCATTTCTTAGCTTCAAACTCCCATATCTCGCGAACGGATTGACCTAACCCAAAAATTCCTATTGCACCTGAAAGTAGAAACTCGCCCGATTACAACGGTATGTGTATTTTTTACCGAGGCCATTCTGGTTAAGCGTTTGGAGCAGCAGAATTGCGAAAAATTTTTTGCCTTCTAAACCATTTCTTGGCTTCAAACTCCCATATTTCGCGAACGGATTGACCTAACCCAAAAATTCCTATTGCATCTGAAAGTAGAAACTCGCCCGATTACAATGGTATATGTATTTTTTCCCTAGGCCATTCTGGTTAAGCGATTGGAGCAGCAGAAGTGCCAAAAATTTGTTGTCTTGTCAACCATTTCTTAGCTTCAAACTCCCATATCTCGCGAACGGATTGACCTAACCCAGAAATTCCTATTGCATCTGAAAGTAGAAACTCGCCCGATTACAACGGTATGTGTATTTTTTCCCTAGGCCATTCTGGTTAAGCGTTTGGAGCACCAGAAGTGCGAAAAATTTGTGGCCTTCTCAACCATTTCTTGGCTTCAATCTCCCTTATCTTGCGAAGGGATTGACCTAACCCAAAAATTGCTATTGCATCTGAAAGTGGAAACTCGCCCCATTACAAAGGTAGGTGTATTTATTCCCTATGCCATTCTGGTTAAGCGTTTGGAGCAGCAGGATTGCGAAAAATTTTTTGCCTTCTCAACCATTTCTTGGCTTCAATCTCCCTTATCTTGCGAAGGGATTGACCTAACCCAAAAATTGCTATTGCATCTGAAAGTGGAAACTCGCCCCATTACAACGGTAGGTGTATTTTTGCCCTAGGCCATTCTGGTTAAGCGTTTGGAGCAGCAGAATTGCGAAAAATTTGTTGTCTTCTCAACCATTTCTTGGCTTCAAACTCCCATATCTCGCGAACGGATTGACATAACTCAAAAATTCCTATTGCATCTGAAAGTAGAAACTCGCCCGATTACAATGGTATGTGTATTTTTTCCCTAGGCCATTCTGGTTAAGCGATTGGAGCAGCAGAAGTGCCAAAAATTTGTTGTCTTGTCAACCATTTCTTAGCTTCAAACTCCCATATCTCGCGAACGGATTGACCTAACCCAGAAATTCCTATTGCATCTGAAAGTAGAAACTCGCCCGATTACAACGGTATGTGTATTTTTTCCCTAGGCCATTCTGGTTAAGCGATTGGAGCAGCAGAAGTGCCAAAAATTGTTTGCCTTCTCAACCATTTCTTGGCTTCAAACTCCCATATCTCGCGCACGGATTGACCTAACAAAAAATTCCTGTTGCGCATGAAAGTACAAACTCGCCCGATTACAACGGTATGTGTACTTTTTCCCTATGCCATTCTGGTTAAGCGTTTGGAGCAGCAGAATTGCGAAAAATTTTTTGCCTTCTCAACCATTTCTTGGCTTCATAATGCCTTATCTCGCGAACGGATTGACCTAACCCAAAAATTCTTATTGCATCTGAAAGTAGAAACTCGCCCGATTAGAACTGATGCGTATTTTTCCCTAGGCCATTCTGGATAAGCGTTTGGAGCATCAGAATTGCGAAAAATTTGTTGTCTTCTCAACCATTTCTTAGCTTCAAACTCCCATATCTCGCGAACGGATTGGCCTAACCCGAAAATTCCTATTGAATCTGAAAGTAGAAACTCGCCTGATTACAAAGGTATGTGCATTTTTTCCCTAGGCCATTCTGGTTAAGCGTTTGGAGCAGCAGAATTTCGAAATATTTGTTGTCTTCTCAACCATTTCTTAGCTTCAAAGTCCCATACCTCGCGAAAGGATTGACATAACCCAAAAATTCCTATTGCATCTGAAAGTAGAAACTCGCCCGATTACAACGGTATGCGTATTTTTTCCCTAGGCCATTCTGGTTAAGTGATTGGAGCAGCAGAAGTGCAAAAAATTTGTTGTCTTGTCAACCATTTCTTAGCTTCAAACTCCCATTTTTTGCGATCGGATTGACCTAACCGAAAAATTCCTATTGCATCTGAAAGTAGAAACTCGCCCGATTACAATGGTATGTGTATTTTTTCCCTAGGCCATTCTGGTTAAGCGTTTGGAGCAGCAGAATTGCGAAAAATTTTTTGCGTTCTCAACCATTTCTTGTCTTCAACCTCCCATATCTCGCGAACGGATTGACCCAACCCCAAAATTCCTGTTGCGTCTGAAAGTAGAAACTCGGCCGATTACAACGGTATGTGTATTTTTACTCTAGGCCATTCTGGTTAAGCGTTTGGAGCAGCAGAATTGCGAAAAATTTTTTGCCTTCTCAACCATTTCCTGGCTTCATAATGCCCTATCTCGCGAACGGATTGTCCTAACCCAAAAATTCTTATTGCATCTGAAAGTAGAAACTCGCCCGATTAGAACTGTATGCGTATTTTTCCCGTAGGCCATTCTGGATAAGCGTTTGGAGCAGAAGAATTGCGAAAAATTTGTTGTCTTCTCAACCATTTCTTAGCTTCAAACTCCCATATCTCGCGAACGGATTGGCCTAACCCGAAAATTCCTATTGCATCTGAAAGTAGAAACTCGCCCGATTACAATGGTATGTGTATTTTTTCCCTAGGCCATTCTGGTAAAGCGTTTGGAGCAGCAGAATTGCGAAAAATTTGTTGTCTTCTCAACCATTTCTTAGCTTCAAAGTCCCATATCTCGCGAACGGATTGACCAAACCTAAAAATTCCTATTGCATTTGAAAGTAGAAACTCGCCCGATTACAACGGTATTCGTATTTTTTCCATAGGCCATTCTGGTTAAGTGATTGGAGCAGCAGAATTGCGAAAAATTTTTTGCCTTCTCAACCATTTCTTGGCTTCAAACTCCCATATTTCGCGAACGGATTGACCTAACCCAAAAATTCCTATTGCAACTGAAAGTAGAAACTCGCCCGATTACAATGGTATGTGTATTTTTTCCCTAGGCCATTCTGGTAAAGCGTTTGGAGCAGCAGAATTGCGAAAAATTTGTTGTCTTCTCAACCATTTCTTAGCTTCAAAGTCCCATATCTCGCGAACGGATTGACCAAACCTAAAAATTCCTGCTGGGTCTGAAAGTAGAAACTCGCCCGATTACAACGGTATGCGTATTTTTTCCCTAGGCCAATCTGGTTAAGTGATTGGAGCAGCAGAAGTGCAAAAAATTTGTTGTCTTGTCAACCATTTCTTAGCTTCAAACTCCCTTATCTTGGGAACGGATTGACCTAACCCAAAAATTGCTATTGCATTTGAAAGTAGAAACTCGCCCGATTACAACGGTATGTGCATTTTTTCCCTAGGCCATTCTGGATAAGCGTTTGGAGCAGCAGAATTGCGAAAAATTTGTTGTCTTCTCAACCATTTCTTAGCTTCAAAGTCCCATATCTCGCGATCGGATTGACCAAACCCAAAAATTCCTGCTGCGTCTGAAAGTAGAAACTCGCCCGATTACAACGGTATGCGTATTTTTTCCCTAGGCCTTTCTGGTTAAGTGATTGGAGCAGCAGAAGTGCGAAAAATTTGTTGTCTTGTCAACCATTTCTTGGCTTCATAATGCCCTACCTCGCGAACGGATTGACCTAACCCAAAAATTCTTATTGCATCTGAAAGTAGAAACTCGCCCGTTTAGAACTGTATGCGTATTTTTCCCCTAGGCCATTCTGGATAAGCTTTTGGAGCAGCAGAATTGCGAAAAATTTGTTGTCTTCTCAACCATTTCTTAGATTCAAACTCCCATATCTCGCGAACGGATTGGCCTAACCCGAAAATTCCTATTGCATCTGAAAGTAGAAACTCGCCCGATTACAAAGGTATGTGCATTTTTTCCCTAGGCCATTCTGGTTAAGCGTTTGGAGCAGCAGAATTTCGAAAAATTTGTTGTCTTCTCAACCATTTCTTAGCTTCAAAGTCCCATATCTCGCGAACGAATTGACCAAACCCAAAAATTCCTGCTGCGTCTGAAAGTAGAAACTCGCCCAATTACACAGGTATGTGCATTTTTTCCCTAGGCCATTCTGGTTAAGCGTTTGGAGCAGCAGAATTTCGAAAAATTTGTTGTCTTCTCAACCATTTCTTAGCTTCAAACTCTCATATCTCGCGAACGGATTGACCTAACCCAAAAATTCCTATTGCATCTGAAAGTAGAAACTCGCCCGATTAGAACTGTATGCGTATTTTTCTCCTAGGCCACTCTGGATAAGCTTTTGGAGCAGCAGAATTGCGAAAAATTTGTTGTCTTCTCAACCATTTCTTAGCTTCAAACTCCCATATCTCGTGAACGGATTGACCTAACCCGAAAATTCCTATTGCATCTGAAAGTAGAAACTCGCCCGATTACAACGGTATGTGCATTTTTTCCCTAGGCCATTCTGGTTAAGCGTTTGGAGCAGCAGAATTTCGAAAAATTTGTTGTCTTCTCAACCATTTCTTAGATTCAAAGTCCCATATCTCGCGAACGGATTGACCAAACCCAAAAATTCCTACTGCGTCTGAAAGTAGAAACTCGCCCGATTACAACGGTATGTGTATTTTTTCCCTAGGCCATTCTGGTTAAGCGTTTGGAGCAGCAGAATTGCCAAAAATTTGTTCTCTTCTCAACCATTTCTTAGCTTCAAACTCTCATATCTCGCGAACGGATTGACCTAACCCAAAAATTCCTATTGCATTTGAAAGTAGAAACTCGCCCGATTACAACGGTGTACGTATTTTTTCCCTAGGCCATTCTGGTTAAGCGATTGGAGAAGCAGAATTGCGAAAAATTTGTTCTCTTTTCAACCATTTCTTAGCTTCAAACTCCCATATCTCGCGAACGGATTGGCCTAACCCGAATATTCCTATTGCATCTGAAAGTAGAAACTCGCCCGATTACAACGGTATGTGCATTTTTTCCCTAGGCCATTCTGGTTAAGCGTTTGGAGCAGCAGAATTTCGAAAAATTTGTTGTCTTCTCAACCATTTCTTAGCTTCAAAGTCCCATATCTCGCGAACGGATTGACCAAACCCGAAAATTCCTACTGCGTCTGAAAGTAGAAACTCGCCCGATTACACAGGTATGTGCATTTTTTCCCTAGGCCATTCTGGTTAAGCGTTTGGAGCAGCAGAATTTCGAAAAATTTGTTGTCTTCTCAACCATTTCTTAGCTTCAAAGTCCCATATCTCGCGAACGAATTGACCAAACCCAAAAATTCCTGCTGCGTCTGAAAGTAGAAACTCGCCCGATTACAACGGTATGTGCATTTTTTCCCTAGGCCATTCTGGTTAAGCGATTGGAGAAGCAGAATTGCGAAAAATTTGTTCTCTTTTCAACCATTTCTTAGCTTCAAACTCCCATATCTCGCGAACGGATTGACGTAACCCAAAAATTCCTGTTGCATCTGAAAGTAGAAACTCGCCCGGTTACAACGGTATGTGTATTTTTTCCCTAGGCCATTCTGGTTAAGCGTTTGGAGCAGCTGAATTTCGAAAAATTTGTAGTCTTCTCAACCATTTCTTAGCTTCAAAGTCCCATATCTCGCGAACGGATTGACCAAACCCAAAAATTCCTACTGCGTCTGAGAGTAGAAACTCGCCCGATTACAACGGTATGTGCATTTTTTCCCTAGGCCATTCTGGTTAAGCGTTTGGAGCAGCAGAATTGCCAAAAATTTGTTCTCTTCTCAACCATTTGTTAGTTTCAAACTCTCATATCTCGCGAACGGATTGACCTAACCCAAAAATTCCTATTGCATTTGAAAGTAGAAACTCGCCCGATTACAACGGTGTTCGTATTTTTTCCCTAGGCCATTCTGGTTAAGCGATTGGAGAAGCAGAATTGCGAAAAATTTGTTCTCTTTTCAACCATTTCTTAGCTTCAAACTCCCATATCTCGCGAACGGATTGGCCTAACCCGAAAATTGCTATTGCATCTGAAAGTAGAAACTCGCCCGATTACAACGGAATGTGCATTTTTGTCCTAGGCCATTCTGGTTAAGCGTTTGGAGCAGCAGAATTTCGAAAAATTTGTTGTCTTCTCAACCATTTCTTAGCTTCAAAGTCCCATATCTCGCGAACGGATTGACCAAACCCAAAAATTCCTACAGCGTCTGAAAGTAGAAACTCGTCCGATTACAACGGTATGTGCATTTTTTCCCTAGGCCATTCTGGTTAAGCGTTTGGAGCAGCAGAATTGCCAAAAATTTGTTCTCTTCTCAACCATTTCTTAGCTTCAAACTCTCATATCTCTCGAACGGATTGACCTAACCCAAAAATTCCTATTGCATTTGAAAGTAGAAACTCGCCCGATTACAACGGTGTTCGTATTTTTTCCCTAGGACATTCTGGTTAAGCGATTGGAGAAGCAGAATTGCGAAAAATTTGTTCTCTTTTCAACAATTTCTTAGCTTCAAACTCCCATATCTCGCGAACGGATTGACATAACCCAAAAATTCCTGTTGCATCTGAAAGTAGAAACTCGCCCGGTTACAACGCTATGTGTATTTTTTCCCTAGGCCATTCTGGTTAAGCGTTTGGAGCAGCAGAATTGCGACAAATTTTTTGCCTTCTCAACCATTTCTTGGCTTCAAACTCCCATATCTCGCGAACGGATTGACCTAACCCAAAAATTGCTATTGCATCTGAAAGTAGAAACTCGCCCGATTACAACGGTATGTGTATTTTTACTCTAGGCCATTATGGTTAAGCGTTTGGAGCAGCATAATTGCGAAAAATTTGTTCTCTTCTCAACCATTCCTTAGCTTCAAACTCATATCTCGCGAACGGATTGACCTAACCCAAAATTTCCTATTGCATCTGAAAGTAGAAACTCGCCCTATTACAATGGTATGTGTATTTTTTCCCTAGGCCATTCTGGTTAAGCGTTTGGAGCAGCAGAATTGCCAAAAATTTGTTCTCTTCTCAACCATTTCTTAGCTTCAAACTCTCATATCTCGCGAACGGATTGTCCTAACCCAAAAATTCCTATTGCATCTGAAAGTAGAAATTCGCCCTATTACAATGGTATGTGTATTTTTTCCCCAGGCCATTCTGGTTAAGCGTTTGGAGCAGCAGAATTGCGAAAAATTTTTTGCGTTCTCAACCATTTCTTGGCTTCAACCTCCCGTATCTCGCGAACGGATTGACCCAACCCAAAAATTCCTGTTGCGTCTGAAAGTAGAAACTCGCCCGATTACAACGGTATGCGTATTTATTCCCTAGGCCATTCTGGTTAAGCGATTGGAGCAGCAGAAGTGCGAAAAATTTTTTGCCTTCTCAACCATTTCTTAGCTTCAAACTCCCATATCTCGCGAACGGATTGACATAACCCAAAAATTCCTGTTGCATCTGAAAGTAGAAACTCGCCCGGTTACAACGGTATGTGTATTTTTTCCCTAGGCCATTCTGGTTAAGCGTTTGGAGCAGCAGAATTGCGAAAAATTTTTTGCCTTCTCAACCATTTCTTCGCTTCAAACTCCCATATCTCGCGAACGGAATGAACTAACCCAAAAATTGCTATTGCATCTGCAAGTAGAAACTCGCCCGATTACAACGGTATGTGTATTTTTACTCTAGGCCATTCTGGTTAAGCGTTTGGAGCAGCAGAATTGCGAAAAATTTGTTGTCTTGTCTACCATTTCTTAGCTTCAAAGTCCCACATCTCGCGAACGGATTGACCAAACCCAGAAATTCCTGCTGCGTTTGAAAGTAGAAACCCGCCCGATTACAAAGGTATGCGTATTTATTCCCTAGGCCATTCTGGTTAAGCGATTGGAGCAGCAGAAGTGCGAAAAATTTTTTGCCTTCTCAACCATTTCTTAGCTTCAAACTCCCATATCTCGCGAACGGATTGACATAACCCAAAAATTCCTGTTGCATCTGAAAGTAGAAACTCGCCCGGTTACAACGGTATGTGTATTTTTTCCCTAGGCCATTCTGGTTAAGCGTTTGGAGCAGCAGAATTGCGACAAATTTTTTGCCTTTGTGGCGGCACTACCCACGCTTGCCACCAGAGGGAAACTCACCATCAACCGTTTCCCGCAAGTTCCCGTACCTGCTCCGATCACTATATATACGACCTCTTACCGATCTTCCAATGTCCCGGCGTATAAGGCAGGGCCTGCTAGGATGCCTTACTGACGAGTCCACTAGCAGGCCCGGGATGAAACGCTTATCCCCACTTCCTTATACATCCGTTTTCCCTTCCTCACATACTTTAAAATAGCGCCGCCAAAGTGGTGACCCCGTCTAGTAACACGCAACCTTCTGGACAACAGCACAGCAGCAGTAGAGGTGCAGCACAAGACGATGGATGGAACGCAACGTGTAAAGGCCGATTTTTCGTAAATCCCCCTCTCCGAGGGTTGACTCCTTTACCTGCCAGCGACGATATGACGCTATACTTCCGGCTAACCATCAGGATCAACCCCAGGAGGACAGCAGGCAGCTTTAGTCGACATTATTCACCGACCACAGGGATGCGTTTCATAAGTACCGGTACGCTCACGCATCAACGTCGGACAACAAGTAAAATCGCGGCTTGAGCATACAAGGCTCGCCATGCGTATTTCGTAATCGACAGCAGCTGGGCCTTACTACGAAAAGGAACCATTCCTCTCGTCCACTACTCTAGACAACCTCCTCCTGTGCCTTGTTGTGCCACCGAACAACGGAACAAATACCTACGCCACTGGGACATCAGGACGGAACTTCAAAGTATCGTTTACCACTGGCAAGGGGGTTATGTGGCGGCACTACCCACGCTTGCCACCAGAGGGAAACTCACCATCAACCGTTTCCCGCAAGTTCCCGTACCTGCTCCGATCACTATATATACGACCTCTTACCGATCTTCCAATGTCCCGGCGTATAAGGCAGGGCCTGCTAGGATGCCTTACTGACGAGTCCACTAGCAGGCCCGGGATGAAACGCTTATCCCCACTTCCTTATATTTCCGTTTTCCCTTCCTCACATACTTTAAAATAGCGCCGCCAAACCTTCTCAACCATTTCTTGGCTTCAAACTCCCATATCTCGCGAACGGATTGACCTAACCCAAAAATTGCTATTGCATCTGAAAGTAGAAACTCGCCCGATTACAACGGTATGTGTATTTTTACTCTAGGCCGTTCTGGTTAAGCGTTTGGAGCAGCAGAATTGCGAAAAATTTGGTCTCTTCTCAAGCATTTCTTAGCTTCAAGCTCTCATATTTCGCGAACGGATTGACCTAACCCAAAAATTCCTATTGCATCTGAAAGTAGAAACTCGCCCGATTACAGCGGTATGTGCATTTTTTCCCTAGGCCATTCTGGTTAAGCGATTGGAGCAGCAGAAGTGCGAAAAATTTTTTGCCTTCTCAACCATATCTTGACTTCAAACTCTCATATCTCGCGAACGGATTGACCTAACCCAAAAATTCCTATTGCATCTGAAAGTAGAAACTCGCCCGATTACAACGGCATGTGTATTTTTTCCCTAGGCCAGTCTGGTTAAGCGATTGGAGCAGCAGAAGTGCGAAAAATTTGTTGTCTTCTCAACCATTTCTTCGCTTCAAACTCCCATATCTCGCGAACGGATTGACCAAACCCAAAAATTCCTACTGCGTCCGAAATTAGAAACTCGCCCGATTAGAATGGTTTGCGTATTTTTTCCATAGGCCATTCTGGTTAAGCGTTTGGAGCAGCAGAATTGCGTAAAATTTTTTGCCTTCTCAACCATTTCTTGGCTTCAAACTCCCATATCTCGCGAACGGATTGACGTAACCCAAAAATTCCTATTGCCTCTGAAAGTAGAAACTCGCCCGATTACAATGGTATGTGTATTTTTTCCCTAGGCCATTCTGGTTAAGCGTTTGGAGCAGCAGAATTGCGAAAAATTTTTTGCCTTCTCAACCATTTCTTGGTTTCAAACTCCCATATCTCGCGAACGGATTGACGTAACCCAAAAATTCCTATTGCATCTGAAAGTAGAAACTCGCCCGATTACAATGGTATGTGTATTTTTTCCCTAGGCCATTCTGGTTAAGCGTTTGCAGCAGCAGAATTTCGAAAAATTTGTTGTCTTCTCAACCATTTCTTAGCTTCAAACTCACATATCTCGCGAACGGATTGACCTAACCCAAAAATTCCTATTGCATTTGAAAGTAGAAACTCGCCCGATTACAAAGGTATTCGTATTTTTTCCCTAGGCCATTCTGGTTAAGCGATTGGAGAAGCTGAAGTGCGAAAAATTTGTTCTCTTTTCAACCATTTCTTAGCTTCAAACTCCCATATCTCGCGAACGGATTGACATAACCCAAAAATTCCTGTTGCGTCTGAAAGTAGAAACTCGCACGATTACAACGGTATGTGTATTTTTACTCTAGGCCATTCTGGTTAAGCGTTTGGAGCAGCAGAATTGCAAAAAATTTGATCTCTTCTCAACCATTTCGTAGCTTCAAACTCCCATATCTCGCGAACGGATTGACCTAACCCAAAAATTCCTATTGCATCTGAAAGTAGAAACTCGCCCGATTACAACGGTATGTAAATTTTTTCCCTAGGCCATTCTGGTTAAGCGTTTGGAGCAGCAGAATTGCGAAAAATTTGATCTCTTCTCAACCATTTCGTAGCTTCAAACTCCCATATCTCGCGAACGGATTGACCTAACCCAAAAATTCCTATTGCATCTGAAAGTAGAAACTCGCCCGATTACAACGGTATGTATATTTTTTCCCTAGGCCATTCTGGTTAAGCGTTTGGAGCAGCAGAATTGCGAAAAATTTTTTACCTTCTCAACCATTTCTTGGCTTCAAACTCCCATATCTCGCGGACGGATTGACCTAACCCAAAAATTCCTGTTGCAACTGAAATTAGAAAGTCGCCCGATTACAATGGTATGTGTATTTTTTCCTTAGGCCATTCTGGTTAAGCGTTTGGAGCAGCAGAATTGCGAAAAAGTTTTTGCGTTCTCAACCATTTCTTGGCTTCAACCTCCCGTATCTCGCGAACGGATTGACCCATCCCAAAAATTGCTATTGCATCTGAAAGTAGAAACTCGCCCGATTACAACGGTATGTGTATTTTTACTCTAGGCCATTCTGGTTAAGCGTTTGGAGCAGCAGAATTGCGAAAAATTTTTTGCCTTCTCAACCATTTCTTGGCTTCATAATACACTATCTCGCGAACGGATTGACCTAACCCAAAAATTCCTATTGCATCTGAAAGTAGAAACTCGCCCGATTACAACGGTATGAGTATTTTTTCCCTAGGCTATTCTGGTTAAGCGATTCGAGCAGCAGAAGTGCGAAAAATTTTTTGCCTTCTCAACCATTTCTCGGCTTCAAACTCCCATATCTAGCGAACGGATTGACCTAACCCAAAAATTCCTGTTGCGTATGAAAGTAGAAACTCGCGCGATTACAACGGTAAGTGTATTTTTTCCCTAGGCCATTCTGGTTAAGCGATTGGAGCAGCAGAATTGCGAAAAATTTGTTGTCTCCTCAACCATTTCTTCGCTTCAAACTCCCATATCTCGCGAACGGATTGACCTAACCCAAAAATTCCTACTGCATCTGAAAGTAGAAAATCGCCCAATTACAACGGTATGTATATTTTTTCCCTAGGCCATTCTGGTTAAGCGTTTGGAGCAGCAGAATTGCGAAAAATTTTTTGCCCTCTCAACCATTTCTTGGCTTCATAATACCCTATCTCGCGAACGGATTGACCTAACCCAAAAGTTCGTATTGCATCTGAAAGTAGAAACTCGCCCGATTACAACGGTATGTGTATTTTTTCCCTATGCCATTCTGGTTAAGCGTTCGGAGCAGCAGAATTGCAAAAAATTTTTTTCCTTCTCAACCATTTCTTGGCTTCAAACTCCCATATCTCGCGAACGGATTGACCTAACCCAAAAATTTCTGTTGCAACTGAAAGTAGAAACTCGCCCGATTACAATGGTATGTGTATTTTTTCCCTAGGCCATTCTGGTTAAGCGTTTGGAGCAGCAGAAGTGCGAAAAATTTGTGGCCTTCTCAACCATTTCTTGGCTTCAATCTCCCTTATCTTGCGAACGGATTGACCTAACCCAAAAATTGCTGTTGCATCTGAAAGTAGAAACTCGCCCGATTACAACGGTATGTGTATTTTTACTCTAGGCCATTCTGGTTAAGCGTTTGGAGCAGCAGAATTGCGAAAAATTTTTTGCCTTCTCAACCATTTCTTGGCTTCATAATACACTATCTCGCGAACGGATTGACCTAACCCAAAAATTCCTATTGCGTCTGAAAGTAGAAACTCGCCCGATTACAACGGTATGCGTATTTTTTCCCTAGGCCATTCTGGTTAAGCGATTGGAGCAGCCGAATTGCGAAAAATTTTTTGCCTTGTCAACCATTTCTCGGCTTCAAATTCCCATATCTCGCGAACGGATTGACCTAACCCAAAAATTCCTGTTGCGTATGAAAGTAGAAACTCGCCCGATTACAACGGTATGTGTATTTTTTCCCTAGGCCATTCTGGTTAAGCGATTCGAGCAGCAGAAGTGCGAAAAATTTTTTGCCTTCTCAACCATTTCTCGGCTTCAAACTCCCATATCTCGCGAACGGATTGACGTAACCCAAAAATTCCTATTGCATCTGAAAGTAGAAACTCGCCCGATTACAATGGTATGTGTATTTTGTCCCTAGGCCATTCTGGTTAAGCGATTGGAGAAGCAGAAGTGCGAAAAATTTGTTCTCTTTTCAACCATTTCTTAGCTTCAAACTCCCATATCTCGCTAACGGATTGGCCTAACCCAAAAATTCCTATTGCATCTGAATGTAGAAACTCGCCCGATTACAACGGTATGCGTATTTATTCCCTAGGCCATTCTGGTTAAGCGATTGGAGCAGCAGAAGTGCGAAAAATTAGTTGTCTTGTCAACCATTTCTTAGCTTCAAAATCTCATATCTCGCGAACGGATTGACCTAACCCAAAAATTCCTATTGCATTTGAAAGTAGAAACTCGCCCGATTACAAAGGTATTCGTATTTTTACTCTAGGCCATTCTGGTTAAGCGTTTGGAGCAGCAGAATTGCGAAAAATTTGTTCTCTTCTCAACCATTTCTTAGCTTCAAACTCTCATATCTCGCGAACGGATTGACCTAACCCAAAAATTCCTATTGCATTTGAAAGTAGAAACTCGCCCGATTACAAAGGTATTCGTATTTTTTCCCTAGGCCATTCTGTTTAAGCGATTGGAGAAGCAGAAGTGCGAAAAATTTGTTCTCTTTTCAACCATTTCTTAGCTTCAAACTCTCATATCTCGCGAACGGATTGACCTAACCCAAAAATTCCTATTGCAACTGAAAGTAGAAACTCGCCCGATTACAATGGTATGTGTATTTTTTCCCTAGGCCATTCTGGTTAAGCGATTGGAGCATCAGAAGTGCGAAAAATTTGTTGTCTTCTCAAACATTTCTTAGCTTCAAACTCCCATATCTCGCGAACAGATTGACCTAACCCAAAAATTCCTACTGCATCTGAAAGTAGAAACTCGCCCGATTACAACGGTATGTGCATTTTTTCCCTAGACCATTCTGGTTAAGCGTTTGGAGCAGCAAAATTGCGAAAAATTTTTTGCCCTCTCAACCATTTCTTGGCTTCATAATACCCTATCTCGCGAACGGATTGACCTAACCCAAAAATTCGTATTGCATCTGAAAGTAGAAACTCGCCCGACTACAACGGTATGTGTATTTTTTCCCTATGCCATTCTGGTTAAGCGTTCAGAGCAGCAGAATTGCAAAAAATTTTTTTCCTTCTCAACCATTTCTTGGCTTCAAACTCCCATATCTCGCGAACGGATTGACCTAACCCAAAAATTTCTGTTGCAACTGAAAGTAGAAACTCGCCCGATTACAATGGTATGTGTATTTGTTCCCTAGGCCATTCTGGTTAAGCGTTTGGAGCAGCAGAAGTGCGAAAAATTTGTGGCCTTCTCAACCATTTCTTGGCTTCAATCTCCCTTATCTTGCGAACGGATTGACCTAACCCAAAAATTGCTGTTGCATCTGAAAGTAGAAACTCGCCCGATTACAACGGTATGTGTATTTTTACTCTAGGCCATTCTGGTTAAGCGTTTGGAGCAGCAGAATTGCGAAAAATTTTTTGCCTTCTCAACCATTTCTTGGCTTCATAATACACTATCTCGCGAACGGATTGACCTAACCCAAAAATTCCTATTGCGTCTGAAAGTAGAAACTCGCCCGATTACAACGGTATGCGTATTTTTTCCTTAGGCCATTCTGGTTAAGCGATTGGAGCAGCCGAAGTGCGAAAAATTTTTTGCCTTGTCAACCATTTCTCGGCTTCAAACTCCCATATCTCGCGAACGGATTGACCTAACCCAAAAATTCCTGTTGCGTATGAAAGTAGAAACTCGCCCGATTACAACGGTATGTGTATTTTTCCCCTAGGCCATTCTGGTTAAGCGATTCGAGCAGCAGAAGTGCGAAAAATTTTTTGCCTTCTCAACCATTTCTCGGCTTCAAACTCCCATATCTCGCGAACGGATTGACGTAACCCAAAAATTCCTATTGCATCTGAAAGTAGAAACTCGCCCGATTACAATGGTATGTGTATTTTGTCCCTAGGCCATTCTGGTTAAGCGATTGGAGAAGCAGAAGTGCGAAAAATTTGTTCTCTTTTCAACCATTTCTTAGCTTCAAACTCCCATATCTCGCTAACGGATTGGCCTAACCCAAAAATTCCTATTGCATCTGAATGTAGAAACTCGCCCGATTACAACGGTATGCGTATTTATTCCCTAGGCCATTCTGGTTAAGCGATTGGAGCAGCAGAAGTGCGAAAAATTAGTTGTCTTGTCAACCATTTCTTAGCTTCAAAATCTCATATCTCGCGAACGGATTGACCTAACCCAAAAATTCCTATTGCATTTGAAAGTAGAAACTCGCCCGATTACAAAGGTATTCGTATTTTTACTCTAGGCCATTCTGGTTAAGCGGTTGGAGCAGCAGAATTGCGAAAAATTTGTTCTCTTCTCAACCATTTCTTAGCTTCAAACTCTCATATCTCGCGAACGGATTGACCTAACCCAAAAATTCCTATTGCATTTGAAAGTAGAAACTCGCCCGATTACAAAGGTATTCGTATTTTTTCCCTAGGCCATTCTGTTTAAGCGATTGGAGAAGCAGAAGTGCGAAAGATTTGTTCTCTTTTCAACCATTTCTTAGCTTCAAACTCTCATATCTCGCGAACGGATTGACCTAACCCAAAAATTCCTATTGCAACTGAAAGTAGAAACTCGCCCAATTACAATGGTATGTGTATTTTTTCCCTAGGCCACTCTGGTTAAGCGTTTGGAGCAGCAGAAGTGCGATAAAAATTTGTGGCCTTCTCAACCATTTCTTGGCTTCAATCTCCCTTATCTTGCGAACGGATTGACCTAACCCAAAAATTGCTATTGCATCTGAAAGTAGAAACTCGCCCGATTACAACGGTATGTGTATTTTTACTCTGGGCCATTCTGGTTAAGCGTTTGGAGCAGCAGAATTGCGAAAAATTTTTTGCCTTCTCAACCATTTCTTGGCTTCATAATACACTATCTCGCGAACGGATTGACCTAACCCAAAAATTCCTATTGCATCTGAAAGTAGAAACTCGCCCGATTACAACGGTATGTGTATTTTTTCCCTATTCCATTCTGGTTAAGCGTTTGGGCAGCAGAATTGCGAAAAATTTTTTGCCTTCTCAACCATTTCTCGGCTTCAAACTCCCATATCTCGCGAACGGATTGACCTAACCCAAAAATTCCTGTTGCGTATGAAAGTAGAAACTCGCCCGATTACAACGGTATGTGTATTTTTTTCCCTAGGCCATTCTGGTTAAGCGTTTGGAGCAGCAGAAGTGCGAAATATTTGTTGTCTTCTCAACCATTTCTTAGCTTCAAACTCCCATATCTCGCGAACGGATTGACCAAACCCAAAAATTCCTACTGCGTCCGAAATTAGAAACTCGCCCGATTACAATGGTATGTGTATTTTTTCCATAGGCCATTCTGGTTAAGCGTTTGGAGCAGCACAATTGCGAAAAATTTTTTGCCTTCTCAACCATTTCTTCGCTTCAAACTCCCATATCTCGCGAACGGAATGACCTAACCCAAAAATTGCTATTGCATCTGAAAGTAGAGACTCGCCCGATTACAATGGTATGCGTATTTATTCCCTAGGCCATTCTGGTTAAGCGATTGGAGCAGCAGAAGTGCGAAAAATTTGTTGTCTTCTCAACCATTTCTTAGCTTCAAACTCCCATATCTCGCGAACGGATTGACCTAACCCAAAAATTCCTATTGCATCTGAATATAGAAACTCGCCCGATTACAACGGTATGTGCATTTTTTCCCTGGGCCATTCTGGTTAAGCATTTGGAGCAGCAGAATTGCGAAAAATTTTTTGCCTTCTCAACCATTTCTTGGCTTCAAACTCCCATATCTCGCGAACGGATTGACGTAACCCAAAAATTCCTGTTGCATCTGAAAGTAGAGACTCGCCCGATTACAATGGTATGTGTATTTTGTCCCTAGGCCATTTTGGTTAAGCGTTTGGAGCAGCAGAATTTCGAAAAATTTGTTGTCTTCTCAACCATTTCTTAGCTTCAAACTCCCATATCGTGCGAACGGATTGACCTAACCCAAAAATTGCTATTGCATCTGAAAGTAGAAACTCGCCCGATTACAACGGTATGTGTATTTTTACTCTAGGCCATTCTGGTTAAGCGTTTGGAGCAGCAGAATTGCGAAAAATTTGTTCTCTTCTCAACCATTTCTTAGCTTCAAAATCTCATATCTCGCGAACGGATTGACCTAACCCAAAAATTCCTATTGCATTTGAAAGTAGAAACTCGCCCGATTACAAAGGTATTCGTATTTTTACTCTAGGCCATTCTGGTTAAGCGTTTGGAGCAGCAGAATTGCGAAAAATTTGTTCTCTTCTCAACCATTTCTTAGCTTCAAACTCTCATATCTCGCGAACGGATTGACCTAACCCAAAAATTCCTATTGCATTTGAAAGTAGAAACTCGCCCGATTACAAAGGTATTCGTATTTTTTCCCTAGGCCATTCTGTTTAAGCGATTGGAGAAGCAGAAGTGCGAAAAATTTGTTCTCTTTTCAACCATTTCTTAGCTTCAAACTCTCATATCTCGCGAACGGATTGACCTAACCCAAAAATTCCTATTGCAACTGAAAGTAGAAACTCGCCCGATTACAATGGTATGTGTATTTTTTCCCTAGGCCATTCTGGTTAAGCGTTTGGAGCAGCAGAATTGCGAAAAATTTGTTCTCTTCTCAACCATTTCTTAGCTTCAAACTCTCATATCTCGCGAACGGATTGACCTAACCCAAAAATTCCTATTGCATTTGAAAGTAGAAACTCGCCCGATTACAAAGGTATTCGTATTTTTTCCCTAGGCCATTCTGGTTAAGCGATTGGAGAAGCAGAAGTGCGAAAAATTTGTTCTCTTTTCAACCATTTCTTAGCTTCAAACTCTCATATCTCGCGAACGGATTGACCCAACCCAAAAATTCCTATTGCAACTGAAAATAGAAACTCGCCCGATTACAATGGTATGTGTATTTTTTCCCTAGGGCATTCTGGTTAAGCGTTTGGAGCAGCAGAAGTGCGAAAAATTTGTGGCCTTCTCAACCATTTCTTGGCTTCAATCTCCCTTATCTTGCGAACGGATTGACCTAACCCAAAAATTGCTATTGCATCTGAAAGTAGAAACTCGCCCGATTACAACGGTATGTGTATTTTTACTCTGGGCCATTCTGGTTAAGCGTTTGGAGCAGCAGAATTGCGAAAAATTTTTTGCCTTCTCAACCATTTCTTGGCTTCATAATACACTATCTCGCGAACGGATTGACCTAACCCAAAAATTCCTATTGCATCTGAAAGTAGAAACTCGCCCGATTACAACGGTATGTGTATTTTTTCCCTATTCCATTCTGGTTAAGCGTTTGGAGCAGCAGAATTGCGAAAATTTTATTGTCTTCTCAACCATTTCTTGGCTTCAAACTCCCATATCTCGCGAACGGATTGACCTAACCCAAAAATTCCTATTGCATCTGAAAGTAGAAACTCGCCCGATTACAACGGTATGTGTATTTTTTCCCTATGCCATTCTGGTTCAGCGTTTGGAGCAGCAGAATTGCAAAAAATTTTTTTCCTTCTCAACCATTTCTTGGCTTCAAACTCCCATATCTCGCGAACGGATTGACCTAACCCAAAAATTCCTGTTGCGCATGAAAGTAGAAACTCGCCCGATTGCAACGGTATGTGTATTTTTTCCCTAGGCCATTCTGGTTAAGCGATTGGAGCAGCAGAAGTGCGAAAAATTTGTTGTCTTCTCAACCATTTCTTAGCTTCAAACTCCCATATCTCGCGAACAGATTGACCTAACCCAAAAATTCCTACTGCATCTGAAAGTAGAAACTCGCCCGATTACAACGGTATGTGTATTTTTTCCCTAGGCCATTCTGGTTAAGCGATTGGAGCAGCAGAAGTGCGAAAAATTTGTTGTCTTCTCAACCATTTCTTCGCTTCATAGTCCCATATCTCGCGAACGGATTGACCAAACCCAAAAATTCCTGCTGCGTCTGAAAGTAGAAACTCGCCCGATTACAACTGTACGCGTATTTTCTCCCTAGGCCATTCTGGTTATGCGTTTGGTGCAGCAGAAGTGCGAAAAATTTGCTCTCATCTCAACCATTTCGTAGCTTCAAACTCCCATATCTCGCGAACGGATTGACCTAACCCAGAAATTCCTATTGCATCTGAAAGTAGAAACCCGCCCGATTACTACGGTATGTGCATTTTTTCCTAGGCCATTCTGGTTAAGCGTTTGGAGCAGCAGAAGTGCGAAAAATTTGTTGTCTTCTCAACCAATTCTTCGCTTCATAGTCCCGTATCTCGCGAACCGATTGACGAAACCCAAAAATTCCTACTGCGTCTGAAAGTAGAATCTCGCCCGATTACAACTGTATGCGTATTTTTTCCCTAGGTCATTCTGGTTATGCGTTTGGAGCAGCAGAATTGCGAAAAATTTGTGCTCTTCTCAACCATTTCTAAGCTTCAAACTCCCATATCTCGCGAACGGATTGACCTAATCCACAAATTCCTATTGCATCTGAAAGTAGAAACTCGCCCGATTACAACAGTATGTGTATTTTTTCCCTAGGCCATTCTGGTTAAGCGTTTGAAGAAGCAGAAGTGCGAAATATTTGTGGCCTTCTTAACCATTTCTTGGCTTCAAACTCCCATATCACGCGAACGGATTGACCTAACCCATAAATTCCTATTGCACTTGAAAGTAGAAACTC
Organism: Ptiloglossa arizonensis; assembly: GCF_051014685.1. Lineage (NCBI taxonomy): Eukaryota > Metazoa > Arthropoda > Insecta > Hymenoptera > Colletidae > Ptiloglossa > Ptiloglossa arizonensis. Next base: position 164,004 of record NW_027478626.1, read on the forward strand.
GTCCGATTACAATGGTATGTGTATTTTTTCCCTAGGCCATTCTGGTTAAGCGATTGGAGCAGCAGAAGTGCGAAAAATTTGTTGTCTTGTCAACCATTTCTTAGCTTCAAAGTCCCATATCTCGCGAACCGATTGAACTAACCCAAAAATTCCTATTGCAGCTGAAAGTAGAAACTCGCCCGATTACAACGGTATGTGTATTTTTTCCCTAGGCCATTCTGGTTAAGCGATTGGAGCAGCAGAAGTGCGAAAAAATTGTTCTCTTCTCAACCATTTCTTGAATTCATAATACCCTATCTCGCGAACGGATTGACCTAACCCAAAAATTCCTATCGCATCTGAAAGTAGAAACTCGCCCGATTACAACGGTATGTGTATTTTTTCCCTATGCCATTCTGGTTAAGCGTTCGGAGCAGCAGAATTGCAAAAAATTTTTTTCCTTCTCAACCATTTCATGGCTTCAAACTCCTATATCTCGCGAACGGATTGAGCTAACCCAAAAATTCCTGTTGCGCATGTAAGTAGAAACTCGCCCGATTACAATGGTATGTGTATTTTTTCCCTAGGCCATTCTGGTTAAGCGATTGGAGCAGCAGAAGTGCGAAAAATTTGTTGTCTTCTCAACCATTTCTTAGCTTCAAACTCCCATATCTCGCGAACAGATTAACCTAACCCAAAAATTCCTACTGCATCTGAAAGTAGAAACTCGCCCGATTACAACGGTATGTGTATTTTTTCCCTAGGTCATTCTGGTTATGCGTTTGGAGCAGCAGAATTGCGAAAAATTTGTTCTCTTCTCAACCATTTCTAAGCTTCAAACTCCCATATCTCGCGAACGGATTGACCTAATCCACAAATTCCTATTGCATCTGAAAGTAGAAACTCGCCCGATTACAACAGTATGTGTATTTTTTCCCTAGGCCATTCTGGTTAAGCGTTTGAAGAAGCAGAAGTGCGAAATATTTGTGGCCTTCTTAACCATTTCTTGGCTTCAAACTCCCATATCACGCGAACGGATTGACCTAACCCATAAATTCCTATTGCACCTGAAAGTAGAAACTCGCCCGATTACAACAGTATGTGTATTTTTTCCCTAGGCCATTCTGGTTAAGCGATTGGAGCAGCAGAAGTGCGAAAAATTTGTTGTCTTCTCAACCATTTCTTAGCTTCAAACTCCCATATCTCGCGAACAGATTGACCTAACCCAAAAATTCCTACTGCATCTGAAAGTAGAAACTCGCCCGATTACAACGGTATGTGTATTTTTTCCCTAGGCCATTCTGGTTAAGCGATTGGAGCAGCAGAAGTGCGAAAAATTTGTTGTCTTCTCAACCATTTCTTCGCTTCATAGTCCCATATCTCGCGAACGGATTGACCAAACCCAAAAATTCCTGCTGCGTCTGAAAGTAGAAACTCGCCCGATTACAACTGTACGCGTATTTTCTCCCTAGGCCATTCTGGTTATGCGTTTGGTGCAGCAGAAGTGCGAAAAATTTGCTCTCATCTCAACCATTTCGTAGCTTCAAACTCCCATATCTCGCGAACGGATTGACCTAACCCAGAAATTCCTATTGCATCTGAAAGTAGAAACCCGCCCGATTACTACGGTATGTGCATTTTTTCCTAGGCCATTCTGGTTAAGCGTTTGGAGCAGCAGAAGTGCGAAAAATTTGTTGTCTTCTCAACCAATTCTTCGCTTCATAGTCCCGTATCTCGCGAACCGATTGACCAAACCCAAAAATTCCTACTGCGTCTGAAAGTAGAATCTCGCCCGATTACAACTGTATGCGTATTTTTTCCCTAGGTCATTCTGGTTATGCGTTTGGAGCAGCAGAATTGCGAAAAATTTGTTCTCTTCTCAACCATTTCTAAGCTTCAAACTCCCATATCTCGCGAACGGATTGACCTAATCCACAAATTCCTATTGCATCTGAAAGTAGAAACTCGCCCGATTACAACAGTATGTGTATTTTTTCCCTAGGCCATTCTGGTTAAGCGTTTGAAGAAGCAGAAGTGCGAAATATTTGTGGCCTTCTTAACCATTTCTTGGCTTCAAACTCCCATATCACGCGAACGGATTGACCTAACCCATAAATTCCTATTGCACCTGAAAGTAGAAACTCGTCCGATTAAAATGGTATGTGTATTTTTTCCCTAGGCCATTCTGGTTAAGCGATTGGAGCAGCAGAAGTGCGAAAAATTTGTTGTCTTGTCAACCATTTCTTAGCTTCAAAGTCCCATATCTCGCGAACGGATTGAACTAACCCAAAAATTCCTATTGCAGCTGAAAGTAGAAACTCGCCCGATTACAACGGTATGTGTATTTTTTCCCTAGGCCATTCTGGTTAAGCGATTGGAGCAGCAGAAGTGCGAAAAAATTGTTCTCTTCTCAACCATTTCTTGGCTTCATAATACCCTATCTCGCGAACGGATTGACCTAACCCAAAAATTCCTATCGCATCTGAAAGTAGAAACTCGCCCGATTACAACGGTATGTGTATTTTTTCCCTATGCCATTCTGGTTAAGCGTTCGGAGCAGCAGAATTGCAAAAAATTTTTTTCCTTCTCAACCATTTCATGGCTTCAAACTCCTATATCTCGCGAACGGATTGAGCTAACCCAAAAATTCCTGTTGCGCATGTAAGTAGAAACTCGCCCGATTACAATGGTATGTGTATTTTTTCCCTAGGCCATTCTGGTTAAGCGATTGGAGCAGCAGAAGTGCGAAAAATTTGTTGTCTTCTCAACCATTTCTTAGCTTCAAACTCCCATACCTCGCGAACAGATTAACCTAACCCAAAAATTCCTACTGCATCTGAAAGTAGAAACTCGCCCGATTACAACGGTATGTGTATTTTTTCCCTAGGTCATTCTGGTTATGCGTTTGGAGCAGCAGAATTGCGAAAAATTTGTTCTCTTCTCAACCATTTCTAAGCTTCAAACTCCCATATCTCGCGAACGGATTGACCTAATCCACAAATTCCTATTGCATCTGAAAGTAGAAACTCGCCCGATTACAACAGTATGTGTATTTTTTCCCTAGGCCATTCTGGTTAAGCGTTTGAAGAAGCAGAAGTGCGAAATATTTGTGGCCTTCTTAACCATTTCTTGGCTTCAAACTCCCATATCACGCGAACGGATTGACCTAACCCATAAATTCCTATTGCACCTGAAAGTAGAAACTCGCCCGATTACAATGGTATGTGTATTTTTTCCCTAGGCCATTCTGGTTAAGCGATTGGAGCAGCAGAAGTGCGAAAAATTTGTTGTCTTGTCAACCATTTCTTAGCTTCAAAGTCCCATATCTCGCGAACGGATTGAACTAACCCAAAAATTCCTATTGCAGCTGAAAGTAGAAACTCGCCCGATTACAACGGTATGTGTATTTTTTCCCTAGGCCATTCTGGTTAAGCGATTGGAGCAGCAGAAGTGCGAAAAAATTGTTCTCTTCTCAACCATTTCTTGGCTTCATAATACCCTATCTCGCGAACGGATTGACCTAACCCAAAAATTCCTATTGCATCTGAAAGTAGAAACTCGCCCGATTACAATGGTATGTGTATTTTGTCCCTAGGCCATTTTGGTTAAGCGTTTGGAGCAGCAGAATTTCGAAAAATTTGTTGTCTTCTCAACCATTTCTTAGCTTCAAACTCCCATATCTTGCGAACGGATTGACCTAACCCAAAAATTGCTATTGCATCTGAAAGTAGAAACTCGCCCGATTACAACGGTATGTGTATTTTTACTCTAGGCCATTCTGGTTAAGCGTTTGGAGCAGCAGAATTGCGAAAAATTTGTTCTCTTCTCAACCATTTCTTAGCTTCAAAATCTCATATCTCGCGAACGGATTGACCTAACCCAAAAATTCCTATTGCATTTGAAAGTAGAAACTCGCCCGATTACAAAGGTATTCGTATTTTTACTCTAGGCCATTCTGGTTAAGCGTTTGGAGCAGCAGAATTGCGAAAAATTTGTTCTCTTCTCAACCATTTCTTAGCTTCAAACTCTCATATCTCGCGAACGGATTGACCTAACCCAAAAATTCCTATTGCATTTGAAAGTAGAAACTCGCCCGATTACAAAGGTATTCGTATTTTTTCCCTAGGCCATTCTGGTTAAGCGATTGGAGAAGCAGAAGTGCGAAAAATTTGTTCTCTTTTCAACCATTTCTTAGCTTCAAACTCTCATATCTCGCGAACGGATTGACCTAACCCAAAAATTCCTATTGCAACTGAAAGTAGAAACTCGCCCGATTACAATGGTATGTGTATTTTTTCCCTAGGCCATTCTGGTTAAGCGTTTGGAGCAGCAGAAGTGCGACAAATTTGTGGCCTTCTCAACCATTTCTTGGCTTCAATCTCCCTTATCTTGCGAACGGATTGACCTAACCCAAAAATTGCTATTGCATCTGAAAGTAGAAACTCGCCCGATTACAACGGTATGTGTATTTTTACTCTGGGCCATTCTGGTTAAGCGTTTGGAGCAGCAGAATTGCGAAAAATTTTTTGCCTTCTCAACCATTTCTTGGCTTCATAATACACTATCTCGCGAACGGATTGACCTAACCCAAAAATTCCTATTGCATCTGAAAGTAGAAACTCGCCCGATTACAACGGTATGTGTATTTTTTCCCTATGCCATTCTGGTTCAGCGTTTGGAGCAGCAGTATTGCAAAAAATTTTTTTCCTTCTCAACCATTTCTTGGCTTCAAACTCCCATATCTCGCGAACGGATTTACCTAACCCAAAAATTCCTGTTGCGCATGAAAGTAGAAACTCGCCCGATTGCAACGGTATGTGTATTTTTTCCCTAGGCCATTCTGGTTAAGCGATTGGAGCAGCAGAAGTGCGAAAAATTTGTTGTCTTCTCAACCATTTCTTAGCTTCAAACTCCCGTATCTCGCGAACAGATTGACCTAACCCAAAAATTCCTACTGCATCTGAAAGTAGAAACTCGCCCGATTACAACGGTATGTGTATTTTTTCCCTAGGCCATTCTGGTTAAGCGTTTGGAGCAGCAGAAGTGCGACAAATTTGTGGCCTTCTCAACCATTTCTTGGCTTCAATCTCCCTTATCTTGCGAACGGATTGACCTAACCCAAAAATTGCTATTGCATCTGAAAGTAGAAACTCGCCCGATTACAACGGTATGTGTATTTTTACTCTGGGCCATTCTGGTTAAGCGTTTGGAGCAGCAGAATTGCGAAAAATTTTTTGCCTTCTCAACCATTTCTTGGCTTCATAATACACTATCTCGCGAACGGATTGACCTAACCCAAAAATTCCTATTGCATCTGAAAGTAGAAACTCGCCCGATTACAACGGTATGTGTATTTTTTCCCTATGCCATTCTGGTTCAGCGTTTGGAGCAGCAGTATTGCAAAAAATTTTTTTCCTTCTCAACCATTTCTTGGCTTCAAACTCCCATATCTCGCGAACGGATTTACCTAACCCAAAAATTCCTGTTGCGCATGAAAGTAGAAACTCGCCCGATTGCAACGGTATGTGTATTTCTTCCCTAGGCCATTCTGGTTATGCGTTTGGTGCAGCAGAAGTGCGAAAAATTTGCTCTCATCTCAACCATTTCTTAGCTTCAAACTCCCATATCTCGCCAACGGATTGACCTAACCCAGAAATTCCTATTGCATCTGAAAGTAGAAACCCGCCCGATTACTACGGTATGTGCATTTTTTCCTAGGCCATTCTGGTTAAGCGTTTGGAGCAGCAGAAGAGCGAAAAATTTGTTGTCTTCTCAACCAATTCTTCGCTTCATAGTCCCGTATCTCGCGAACCGATTGACCAAACCCGAAAATTCCTGCTGCGTCTGAAAGTAGAATCTCGCCCGATTACAACTGTATGCGTATTTTTTCCCTAGGTCATTCAGGTTATGCGTTTGGAGCAGCAGAATTGCGAAAAATTTGTTCTCTTCTCAACCATTTCTAAGCTTCAAACTCCCATATCTCGCGAACGGATTGACCTAATCCACAAATTCCTGTTGCATCTGAAAGTAGAAACTCGCCCGATTACAACAGTATGTGTATTTTTTCCCTAGGCCATTCTGGTTAAGCGTTTGAAGAAGCAGAAGTGCGAAATATTTGTGGCCTTCTTAACCATTTCTTGGCTTCAAACTCCCATATCACGCGAACGGATTGACCTAACCCATAAATTCCTATTGCACCTGAAAGTAGAAACTCGCCCGATTACAACGGTATGTGTATTTTTTCCCTAGGCCATTCTGGTTAAGCGATTGGAGCAGCAGAAGTGCGAAAAATTTGTGGCCTTCTTAACCATTTCTTGGCTTCAAACTCCCATATCACGCGAACGGATTGACCTAACCCATAAATTCCTATTGCACCTGAAAGTAGAAACTCGCCCGATTACAATGGTATGTGTATTTTTTCCCTAGGCCATTCTGGTTAAGCGATTGGAGCAGCAGAAGTGCGAAAAATTTGTTGTCTTGTCAACCATTTCTTAGCTTCAAAGTCCCATATCTCGCGAACGGATTGACCTAACCCAAAAATTCCTATTGCAGCTGAAAGTAGAAACTCGCCCGATTACAACGGTATGTGTATTTTTACTCTAGGCCATTCTGGTTAAGCGTTTGGAGCAGCAGAATTGCGAAAAATTTCTTGCCTTCTCAACCATTTCTTGGCTTCATAATACACTATCTCGCGAACGGATTGACCTAACCCAAAAATTCCTATTGCATCTGAATGTAGAAACTCGCCCGATTACAACGGTATGTGCATTTTTTCCCTGGGCCATTCTGGTTAAGCGTTTGGAGCAGCAGAATTGCGAAAAATTTCTTGCCTTCTCAACCATTTCTTGGCTTCAAACTGCCATATCTCGCGAACGGATTGACATAACCCAACAATTCCTGTTGCAACTGAAAGTAGAAACTCGCCCGATTACAATGGTATGTGTATTTTTTCCCTAGGCCATTCTGGTTAAGCGTTTGGAGCAGCAGAATTGCGAAAAATTTTTTGCGTTCTTAACCATTTCTTGGCTTCAACCTCCCGTATCTCGCGAACGGATTGTCCTAACCCAAATATTCCTGTTGCGTATGAAAGTAGAAACTCGCCCGATTACAACGGTAAGTGTATTTTTTCCCTTGACCATTCTGGTTAAGCGATTGGAGCAGCAGAATTGCGAAAAATTTGTTGTCTTGTCAACCATTTCTTAGCTTCAAACTCCCATATCTCGCGAACCGATTGACCTAACCCAAAAATTCCTACTGCATCTGAAAGTAGAAACTCGCCCGATTACAGCGGTATGTGTATTTTTTCCCTAGGCCATTCTGGTTAAGCGATTGGAGCAGCAGAAGTGCGAAAAATTTGTCGTCTTCTCAACCATTTCTTCGCTTCATAGTCCCATATCTCGCGAACGGATTGACCTAATCCACAAATTCCTATTGCATCTGAAAGTAGAAACTCGCCCGATTACAACAGTATGTGTATTTTTTCCCTAGGCCATTCTGGTCAAGCGTTTGGAGAAGCAGAAGTGCGAAATATTTGTGGCCTTCTTAACCATTTCTTGGCTTCAAACTCCCATATCACGCGAACGGATTGACCTAACCCATAAATTCCTATTGCACCTGAAAGTAGAAACTCGCCCGATTACAATGGTATGTGTATTTTTTCCCTAGGCCATTCTGGTTAAGCGATTGGAGCAGCAGAAGTGCGAAAAATTTGTTGTCTTGTCAACCATTTCTTAGCTTCAAAGTCCCATATCTCGCGAACGGATTGAACTAACCCAAAAATTCCTATTGCAGCTGAAAGTAGAAACTCGCCCGATTACAACGGTATGAGTATTCTTTCCCTAGGCCATTCTGGTTAAGCGATTGGAGCAGCAGAAGTGCGAAAAAATTGTTGTCTTGTCAACCACTTCTCGGCTTCAAACTCCCATATCTCGCGAACGGATTGACCTAACCCATAAATTTCTATTGCATCTGAAAGTAGAAACTCGCCCGATTACAATGGTATGTGTATTTTTTCCCTAGGCCATTCCGGTTAAGCGTTTGGAGCAGCAGAATTGCGAAAAATTTTTTGCGTTCTCAACCATTTCTTGGCTTCAACCTCCCATATGTCGCGAACGGATTGACCCAACCCAAAGATTCCTGTTGCATCTGAAAGTAGAAACTCGCCCGATTACAACGGTGTGTGTATTTTTTCCCTAGGCCATTCTGGTTAAGCGATTGGAGCAGCAGAATTGCGAAAAATTTAATCGCTTCTCAACCATTTCTTAGCTTCAAACTCTCATATCTCGCGAACGGATTGACCTAACCCAAAAATTCCTATTGCAACTGAAAGTAGAAACTCGCCCGATTACAATGGTATGTGTATTTTTTCCCTAGGCCATTCTGGTTAAGCGTTTGGAGCAGCAGAAGTGCGAAAAATTTGTGGCCTTCTCAACCATTTCTTGGCTTCAATCTGCCTTATCTTGCGAACGGATTGACCTAACCCAAAAATTGCTATTGCATCTGAAAGTAGAAACTCGCCCGATTACAACGGTATGTGTATTTTTACTCTAGGCCACCCTGGTTAAGCGTTTGGAGCAGCAGAATTGCGAAAAATTTTTTGCCTTCTCAACCATTTCTTGGCTTCATAATACACTATCTCGCGAACGGATTGACCTAACCCAAAAATTCCTATTGCATCTGAAAGTAGAAACTCGCCCGATTACAATGGTATGTGTATTTTTTCCCTAGGCCATTCTGGTTAAGCGTTTGGAGCAGCAGAAGAGCGAAAAATTTGTGGCCTTCTCAACCATTTCTTGGCTTCAATCTGCCTTATCTTGCGAACGGATTGACCTAACCCAAAAATTGCTATTGCATCTGAAAGTAGAAACTCGCCCGATTACAACGGTATGTGTATTTTTACTGTAGGCCGTTCTGGATGAGCGTTTGGAGCAGCAGAATTGCGAAAAATTTTTTGCCCTCTCAACCATTTCTTGGCTTCATAATACCCTATCTCGCGAACGGATTGACCTAACCCAAAAATTCCTATTGCATCTGAAGGTAGAAACTTGCCCGATTACAACGGTATGTGTATTTTTTCCCTATGCCATTCTGGTTAAGCGTTCGGAGAAGCAGAATTGCAAAAAATTTTTTTCCTTCTCAACCATTTCTTAGCTTCAAAGTCCCATATCTCGCGAACGGATTGAACTAACCCACAAATTCCTATTGCAGCTGAAAGTAGAAACTCGCCCGATTACAACGGTATGAGTATTCTTTCCCTAGGCCATTCTGGTTAAGCGATTGGAGCAGCAGAATTGCGAAAAATTTTTTGCGTTCTCAACCATTTCTTGGCTTCAACCTCCCATATGTCGCGAACGGATTGACCCAACCCAAAGATTCCTGTTGCATCTGAAAGTAGAAACTCGCCCGATTACAACGGTGTGTGTATTTTTTCCCTAGGCCATTCTGGTTAAGCGATTGGAGCAGCAGAATTGCGAAAAATTTGTTCTCTTCTCAACCATTTCTTAGCTTCAAACTCCCATATCTCGCGAACGGATTGACCTAAACCAAAAATTCCTGTTGCGCATGAAAGTAGAAACTCGCCCGATTACAACGGTATGTGTATTTTTACTCTAGGCCATTCTGGTTAAGCGTTTGGAGCAGCAGAATTGAAAAAAATTTGATCTCTTCTCAACCATTTCTTAGCTTCAAACTCTCATATCTCGCGAACGGATTGACCTAACCCAAAAATTCCTATTGCAACTGAAAGTAGAAACTCGCCCGATTACAATGGTATGTGTATTTTTTCCCTAGGCCATTCTGGTTAAGCGTTTGGAGCAGCAGAAGAGCGAAAAATTTGTGGCCTTCTCAACCATTTCTTGGCTTCAATCTGCCTTATCTTGCGAACGGATTGACCTAACCCAAAAATTGCTATTGCATCTGAAAGTAGAAACTCGCCCGATTACAACGGTATGTGTATTTTTACTCTAGGCCACTCTGGTTAAGCGTTTGGAGCAGCAGAATTGCGAAAAATTTTTTGCCTTCTCAACCATTTCTTGGCTTCATAATACACTATCTCGCGAACGGATTGACCTAACCCAAAAATTCCTATTGCATCTGAAAGTAGAAACTCGCCCGATTACAACGGTATGTGTATTTTTTCCCTATGCCATTCTGGTTAAGCGTTTGGAGCAGCAGAATTGCGAAAATTTTATTGTCTTCTCAACCATTTCTTGGCTTCAAACTCCCATATCTCGCGAACGGATTGACCTAACCCAAAAATTCCTATTGCATCTGAAAGTAGAAGCTCGCCCGATTACAACGGTAAGTGTATTTTTTCCCTATGCCATTCTGGTTCAGCGTTTGGAGCAGCAGAAGTGCGAAAAATTTTTTGCCTTCTCAACCATTTCCTGGCTTCAAACTCCCATATCTCGCGAACGGATTGACGTAACCCAAAAATTCCTGTTGCATCTGAAAGTAGAAACTCGCCCGATTACAACGGTATGTGTATTTTTTCCCTAGGCCATTCTGGTTAAGCGTTTGGAGCAGCAGAATTGCGAAAAATTTTTTGCCTTCTCAACCATTTCTTGGCTTCAAACTCCCATATCTCGCGAACGGATTGACCTAACCCAAAAATTGCTATTGCATCTGAAAGTAGAAACTCGCCCGATTACAACGGTATGTGTATTTTTACTGTAGGCCGTTCTGGATAAGCGTTTGGAGCAGCAGAATTGCGAAAAATTTTTTGCCCTCTCAACCATTTCTTGGCTTCATAATACCCTATCTCGCGAACGGATTGACCTAACCCAAAAATTCCTATTGCATCTGCAAGTAGAAACTCGCCCGATTACAACGGTATGTGTATTTTTTCCCTATGCCATTCTGGTTAAGCGTTCGGAGAAGCAGAATTGCAAAAAATTTTTTTCCTTCTCAACCATTTCTTAGCTTCAAACTCCCATATCTCGCGAACGGATTGACCTAATCCACAAATTCCTATTGCATCTGAAAGTAGAAACTCGCCCGATTACAACAGTATGTGTATTTTTTCCCTAGGCCATTCTGGTTAAGCGTTTGGAGACGCAGAAGTGCGAAATATTTGTGGCCTTCTTAACCATTTCTTGGCTTCAAACTCCCATATCACGCGAACGGATTGACCTAACCCATAAATTCCTATTGCACCTGAAAGTAGAAACTCGCCCGATTACAACGGTATGAGTATTCTTTCCCTAGGCCATTCTGGTTAAGCGATTGGAGCAGCAGAAGTGCGAAAAAATTGTTGTCTTGTCAACCACTTCTTGGCTTCAAACTCCCATATCTCGCGAACGGATTGACCTAACCCATAAATTTCTATTGCATCTGAAAGTAGAAACTCGCCCGATTACAATGGTATGTGTATTTTTTCCCTAGGCCATTCCGGTTAAGCGTTTGGAGCAGCAGAATTGCGAAAAATTTTTTGCGTTCTCAACCATTTCTTGGCTTCAACCTCCCATATGTCGCGAACGGATTGACCCAACCCAAAGATTCCTGTTGCATCTGAAAGTAGAAACTCGCCCGATTACAACGGTGTGTGTATTTTTTCCCTAGGCCATTCTGGTTAAGCGATTGGAGCAGCAGAATTGCGAAAAATTTGTTCTCTTCTCAACCATTTCTTAGCTTCAAACTCCCATATCTCGCGAACGGATTGACCTAAACCAAAAATTCCTGTTGCGCATGAAAGTAGAAACTCGCCCGATTACAACGGTATGTGTATTTTTACTCTAGGCCATTCTGGTTAAGCGTTTGGAGCAGCAGAATTGCAAAAAATTTGATCTCTTCTCAACCATTTCTTAGCTTCAAACTCTCATATCTCGCGAACGGATTGACCTAACCCAAAAATTCCTATTGCAACTGAAAGTAGAAACTCGCCCGATTACAACGGTATGTGTATTCTTTCCCTAGACCATTCTGGTTAAGCGTTTGGAGCAGCAGAATTGCGAAACTTTTTTTGCCTTCTCAACCATTTCTTGGCTTCAAACTCCCATATCACGCGAACGGATTGACCTAACCCAAAAATTCCTATTATATCTGAAAGTAGAAACTCGCCCGATTACAACGGTATGTGTATTTTTTCCCTATGCCATTCTGGTTAAGCGTTTGGAGCAGCAGAATTGCGAAAAATTTTTTGCCTTCTCAACCATTTCTTGGCTTCATAATACACTATCTCGCGAACGGATTGACCTAACCCAAAAATTCCTATTGCATCTGAAAGTAGAAACTCGCCCGATTACAACGGTATGTGTATTTTTTCCCTATGCCATTCTGGTTAAGCGTTTGGAGCAGCAGAGTTGCGAAAATTTTATTGTCTTCTCAACCATTTCTTGGCTTCAAACTCCCATATCTCGCGAACGGATTGACCTAACCCAAAAATTCCTATTGCATCTGAAAGTAGAAACTCGCCCGATTACAACGGTATGTGTATTTTTTCCCTATGCCATTCTGGTTCAGCGTTTGGAGCAGCAGAAGTGCGAAAAATTTTTTGCCTTCTCAACCATTTCCAGGCTTCAAACTCCCATATCTCGCGAACGGATTGACGTAACCCAAAAATTCCTATTGCATCTGAATGTAGAAACTCGCCCGATTACAACGGTATGCGTATTTATTCCCTAGGCCATTCTGGTTAAGCGTTTGGAGCAGCAGAAGTGCGAAAAATTAGTTGTCTTGTCAACCATTTCTTAGCTTCAAACTCCCATATCTCGCGAACGGATTGACCTAACCCAAAAATTGCTATTGCATCTGAAAGTAGAAACTCGCCCGATTACAACGGTATGTGTATTTTTACTGTAGGCCGTTCTGGATAAGCGTTTGGAGCAGCAGAATTGCGAAAAATTTTTTGCCCTCGCAACCATTTCTTGGCTTCATAATACCCTATCTCGCGAACGGATTGACCTAACCCAAAAATTCCTATTGCATCTGAAAGTAGAAACACGCCCGATTACAACGGTATGTGTATTTTTTCCCTATGCCATTCTGGTTAAGCGTTCGGAGAAGCAGAATTGCAAAAAATTTTTTTCCTTCTCAACCATTTCTTGGCTTCAAACTCCCATATCTCGCGAACGGATTGACCTAACCCAAAAATTCCTGTTGCGCATGAAAGTAGAAACTCGCCCGATTGCAACGGTATGTGTATTTTTTCCCTAGGCCATTCTGGTTAAGCGATTGGAGCAGCAGAAGTGCGAAAAATTTGTTGTCTTGTCAACCATTTCTTAGCTTCAAAGTCCCATATCTCCCGAACGGAATGACCTAACCCAAAAATTCCTATTGCATCTGAAATTAGAAACTCGCCCGATTACAACGGTATGTGTATTTTTTCCCTAGGCCATTCTGGTTAAGCGTTTGTAGCAGCAGAAGTGCGAAATATTTGTTGTCTTCTCAACCATTTCTTAGCTTCAAACTCCCATATCTCGCGAACAGATTGAGCTAACCCAAAAATTCCTACTGCATCTGAAAGTAGAAACTCGCCCGATTACAACGGTATGTGTATTTTTTCCCTAGGCCATTCTGGTTAAGCGATTGGAGCAGCAGAAGTGCGAAAAAATTGTTGTCTTGTCAACTATTTCTTAGCTTCAAAGTCCCATATCTCGCGAACGGAATGACCTAACCCAAAAATTCCTATTGCATCTGAAATTATAAACTCGCCCGATTACAACGGTATGTGTATTTATCTCCTAGGCCAATCTGGTTAAGCGATTGGAGCGGCAGGAGTGCGAAAAATTTGTTTTCTTCTCAACCATTTCTTCGCTTCATAGCCCCATATCTCGCGAACGGATTGACCAAACGCAAAAATTCCTACTGCATCTGAAAGTAGAAACTCGCCCGATTACAACGGTATGTGTATTTTTTCCCTAGGCCATTCTGGTTAAGCGATTGGAGCAGCAGAAGTGCGAAAAATTTGTGGCCTTCTCAACCATTTCTTGGCTTCAAACTCCCATATCTCGCGAACGGATTGACCTAACCCATAAATTCCTATTGCATCTGAAAGTAGAAACTCTCCCGATTACAATGGTATGTGTATTTTTTCCCTTGGCCATTCTGGTTAAGCGTTTGGAGCAGCAGAATTGCGAAAAATTTTTTGCGTTCTCAACCTTTTATTGGCTTCAAACTCCCATACCTCGCGAACGGATTGACTTAAGCCGACAATTCCTATTGCATCTGAAAGTAGAAACTCGCCCGATTACAACGGTATGTGTATTTTTTCCCTAGGCCATTCTGGTTAAGCGATTGGAGCAGCAGAAGTGCGAAAAATTTGTTGTCTTCTCAACCATTTCTTCGCTTCATAGTCCCATATCTCGCGAACGGATTGACCAAACGCAAAAATTCCTGCTGCGTCTGAAAGTAGAAACTCGCCCGATTACAACGGTATGTGTATTTTTTCCCTAGGCCATTCTGGTTAAGCGATTGGAGCAGCAGAAGTGCGAAAAAATTGTTGTCTTGTCAACCATTTCTTAGCTTCAAAGTCCCATATCTCCCGAACGGAATGACCTAACCCAAAAATTCCTATTGCAGCTGAAAGTAGAAACTCACCCGATTACAACGGTATGAGTATTTTTTCCCTAGGCCATTCTGGTTAAGCGTTTGGAGCAGCAGAAGTGCGAAAAATTTGTGGCCTTCTCAACCATTTCTTGGCTTCAAACTCCCTTATCTTGCGAACGGATTGACCTAACCCAAAAATTGCTATTGCATCTGAAATTATAAACTCGCCCGATTACAACGGTATGTGTATTTTTTCCCTAGGCCATTCTGGTTAAGCGATTGGAGCAGCAGAAGTGCGAAAAATTTGTTGTCTTCTCAACCATTTCTTCGCTTCATAGTCCCATATCTCGCGAACGGATTGACCAAACGCAAAAATTCCTGCTGCGTCTGAAAGTAGAAACTCGCCCGATTACAACGGTATGTGTATTTTTTCCCTAGGCCATTTTGGTTAAGCGATTGGAGCAGCAGAATTGCGAAAAATTTGTTCTCTTCTCAACCATTTCTTAGCTTCCATCTCCCATATCTCGCGAACGGATTGACCTAACCCAAAGTTCCTATTGCATCTGAACGTAGAAACTCGCCCGATTACAACAGTGTGTGTATTTTTTCCCTAGGGCATTCTGGTTAAGCGACTGGAGCAGCAGAAGTGCGAAAAATTTGTTGTCTTGTCAACCATTTCTTGGCTTCAAACTTCCATATCTCGCGAACGGATTGACCTAACCCATAAATTCCTATTGCATCTGAAAGTAGAAACTCACCCGATTACAATGGTATGTGTATTTTTTCCCTAGGCCATTCTGGCTAAGCGTTCGGAGCAGCAGAATTGCGAAAAATTTTTTTCCTTCTCAAACATTTCTTGGCTTCAAACTCCCATATCTCGCGAACGGATTGACCCAACCCAAAAATTCCTATTGCATCTGAAAGTAGAAACTCGCCCGATTACAACGGTATGTGTATTTATTCCTTAGGCCAATCTGGTAAAGCGTTTGGACCAGCAGAATTGCGAAAAATTTTTTGCCTTCTCAACCATTTCTTGGCTTCAAACTCCCATACCTCGCGAACGGATTGACTTAAGCCGACAATTCCTATTGCATCTGAAAGTAGAAACTCGCCCGATTACAACGGTATGTGTATTTTTTCCCTATGCCATTCTGGATAAGCCTTTGGAGCAGCAGAATTGCGAACAATTTTTTACCTTCTCAACCATTTCTTGGCTTCAAACTCACATATCTCGCGAATGGATTGACCTAACCCAAAAATTCCTGTTGGGTATGAAAGTAGAAACTCGCCCAATTACAACGGTATGTGTCTTTTTTTCCCTAGGCCGTTCTGGATAAGCGTTTGGAGCAGCAGAATTGCGATAAAATTGTTGCCTTCTCAACCATTTCTTGGCTTCAAACTCCCATACCTCGCGAACGGATTGACTTAAGCCGACAATTCCTATTGCATCTGAAAGTAGAAACTCGCCCGATTACAACGGTATGTGTATTTTTTCCCTATGCCATTCTGGATAAGCCTTTGGAGCAGCAGAATTGCGAAAAATTTTTTACCTTCTCAACCATTTCTTGGCTTGAAACTCCCATATCTCGCGAATGGATTGACCTAACCCAAAAATTCCTGTTGGGTATGAAAGTAGAAACTCGCCCAATTACAACGGTATGTGTTTTTTTTTCCCTAGGCCATTCTGGTCAAGCGATTGGAGCAGCAGAATTGCGATAAAATTGTTGTCTTGTCAACCATTTCTTAGCTTCAAACACCCATATCTCGCGAACGGATTGACCTAACCCAAAAATTCCTATTGCATCTGAAAGTAGAAACTCGCCCGATTACAACGGTATGTGTATTCTTACTCTAGGCCATTCTGGTTAAGCGTTTGGAGCAGCAGAATTGCGAAAAATTTTTTGCCCTCTCAACCATTTCTTGGCTTCAAACTCCCATATCTCGCGAACGGATTGACCAAACCCAAAAATTCCTATTGCATCTGAAAGGAGAAACTCGCCCGATTACAATGCTATGTGTATTTTTTCCCTTGGCCATTCTGGTTAAGCGGTTGGAGCAGCAGAATTGCGAAAAATTTTTTGCGTTCTCAACCATTTCTTGGCTTCGACCTCCCATATGTCGCGAACGGATTGACCAAACTCAAAAATTCCTGTTGGGTATGAAAGTAGATACTCGCCCGATTACAACGGTATGTGTTTTTTTTCCCTAGGACATTCTGGTTAAGCGATTGGAGCAGCAGAAGTGCGAAAAATTTTTTGCGTTCTCAACCATTTCTTGGCTTCAACCTCCCATATCTCGCGAACGGATTGACCCAACCCAAAAATTTCTGTTGCGTCTGAAAGTAGAAACTCGCCCGATTACAACGGTATGTGTATTTTTTCCCTAGGCCAGTCTGGTTAAGCGTTTGGAGCAGCAGAAGTGCGAAAAATTTGTTGTCTTCTCAACCATTTCTTCGCTTCATAGTCCCATATCTCGCGAACGGATTGACCAAACCCAAAAATTCCTGCTGCGTCTGAAAGTAGAAATTCGCCCGATTACAAAGGTATGTGTATTTTTTCCCTAGGCCATTCTGTTTAAGCGTTTGGAACAGCAGAAGTGCGAAAAATTTTTAGCCTTCTCTACCATTTCTTAGCTTCAAACTCCCATATCTCGCGAACAGAACGACCTAACCCAAAAATTCCTATTGCATCTGAAAGTAGAAGCTCGCCCGATTACAATGCTATGTGTATTTTTTCCCTTGGCCATTCTGGTTAAGCGGTTGGAGCAGCAGAATTGCGAAAAATTTTTTGCGTTCTCAACCATTTCTTGGCTTCGACCTCCCATATGTCGCGAACGGATTGACCAAACTCAAAAATTCCTGTTGGGTATGAAAGTAGATACTCGCCCGATTACAACGGTATGTGTTTTTTTTCCCTAGGACATTCTGGTTAAGCGATTGGAGCAGCAGAAGTGCGAAAAATTTTTTGCGTTCTCAACCATTTCTTGGCTTCAAAGTCCCATATCTCGCGAACGGAATGACCTAACCCAAAAATTCCTATTGCATCTGAAATTATAAACTCGCCCGATTACAACGGTATGTGTATTTATCTCCTAGGCCAATCTGGTTAAGCGATTGGAGCGGCAGGAGTGCGAAAAATTTGTTGTCTTCTCAACCATTTCTTGGCTTCGACCTCCCATATGTCGCGAACGGATTGACCAAACTCAAAAATTCCTGTTGGGTATGAAAGTAGATACTCGCCCGATTACAACGGTATGTGTATTTTTTCCCTAGGCCATTCTGGTTAAGCGATTGGAGCAGCAGAATTGCGAAAAATTTGTTGTCTTGTCAACCATTTCTTGGCTTCAAACTCCCATATCTCGCGAACGGATTGACCTAACCCATAAATTCCTATTGCATCTGAAAGTAGAAACTCTCCCGATTACAATGGTATGTGTATTTTTTCCCTTGGCCATTCTGGTTAAGCGTTTGGAGCAGCAGAATTGCGAAAAATTTTTTGCGTTCTCAACCTTTTATTGGCTTCAACCTCCCTTATCTTGCGAACGGATTGACCTAACCCGAAAATTGCTATTGCATCTGAAAGTGGAAACTCGCCCGATTACAACCGTATGTGTATTTTTTCCCTAGGCCATTCTGGTTAAGCGATTGGAGCAGCAGAAGTGCGAAAAATTTGTTGTCTTCTCAACCATTTCTTAGCTTCAAAGTCCCATATCTCGCGAACGGATTGACCTAACCCAAAAATTGCTATTGCATCTGAAAGTAGAAACTCGCCCGATTATTACGGTATTTGTATTTTTACACTAGGCCATTCTGGTTAAGCGTTTGGAGCAGCAGAATTGCAAAAATTTTTTTGCCTTCTCAACCATTTCTTGGCTTCAAACTTCCTTATCTTGCGAACGGATTGACCTAACCCAAAAATTGCTATTGCATCTGAAAGTAGAAACTCGCCCGATTACAACGGTATGTGTATTTATCTCCTAGGCCAATCTGGTTAAGCGATTGGAGCGGCAGGAGTGCGAAAAATTTGTTGTCTTCTCAACCATTTCTTCGCTTCATAGTCCCATATCTCGCGAACGGATTGACCAAACGCAAAAATTCCTGCTGCGTCTGAAAGTAGAAACTCGCCCGATTACAACGGTATGTGTATTTTTTCCCTAGGCCATTTTGGTTAAGCGATTGGAGCAGCAGAATTGCGAAAAATTTGTTCTCTTCTCAACCATTTCCTAGCTTCCATCTCCCATATCTCGCGAACGGATTGACCTAACCCAAAGTTCCTATTGCATCTGAACGTAGAAACTCGCCCGATTACAACAGTGTGTGTATTTTTTCCCTAGGACATTCTGGTTAAGCGATTGGAGCAGCAGAAGTGCGAAAAATTTGTTGTCTTGTCAACCATTTCTTGGCTTCAAACTTCCATATCTCGCGAACGGATTGACCTAACCCATAAATTCCTATTGCATCTGAAAGTAGAAACTCGCCCGATTACAACGGTATGTGTATTTTTTCCCTATGCCATTCTGGATAAGCCTTTGGAGCAGCAGAATTGCGAAAAATTTTTTACCTTCTCAACCATTTCTTGGCTTCAAACTCCCATATCTCGCGAATGGATTGACCTAACCCAAAAATTCCTGTTGGGTATGAAAGTAGAAACTCGCCCAATTACAACGGTATGTGTTTTTTTTTCCCTAGGCCATTCTGGTTAAGCGATTGGAGCAGCAGAATTGCGATAAAATTGTTGTCTTGTCAACCACTTCTTAGCTTCAAAGTCCCATATCTCGCGAGCGGATTGAACTAACCCAAAAATTCCTGCTGCGTCTGAAAGTAGATACTCGCCCGATTACAACTGTATGCATATTTTTTCCCTAGGCCATTCTGGTTATGCGTTTGGAGCAGCAGAAGTGCGAAAAATTTGTTCTCTTCTCAACCATTCCTTAGCTTCAAACTCCCATATCTCGCGAACGGATTGACCCAACCCAAAAATTGCTATTGCATCTGAAAGTAGAAACTCGCCCGATTACAACGGTATGTGTATTCTTACTCTAGGCCATTCTGGTTAAGCGTTTGGAGCAGCAGAATTGCGAAAAATTTTTTGCCCTCTCAACCATTTCTTGGCTTCAAACTCCCATATCTCGCGAACGGATTGACCAAACCCAAAAATTCCTATTGCATCTGAAAGTAGAAACTCGCCCGATTACAATGCTATGTGTATTTTTTCCCTTGGCCATTCTGGTTAAGCGGTTGGAGCAGCAGAATTGCGAAAAATTTTTTGCGTTCTCAACCATTTCTTGGCTTCGACCTCCCATATGTCGCGAACGGATTGACCAAACTCAAAAATTCCTGTTGGGTATGAAAGTAGATACTCGCCCGATTACAACGGTATGTGTTTTTTTTCCCTAGGACATTCTGGTTAAGCGATTGGAGCAGCAGAAGTGCGAAAAATTTTTTGCGTTCTCAACCATTTCTTGGCTTCAACCTCCCATATCTCGCGAACGGATTGACCCAACCCAAAAATTCCTATTGCATCTGAAAGTAGAAACTCGCCCGATTACAACGGTATGTGTTTTTTTTCCCTAGGACATTCTGGTTAAGCGATTGGAGCAGCAGAAGTGCGAAAAATTTTTTGCCCTCTCAACCATTTCTTGGCTTCAAACTCCCATATCTCGCGAACGGATTGACCTAACCCAAAAATTCCTATTGCATCTGAAAGTAGAAACTCGCCCGATTACAATGGAATGTGTATTTTGTCCCTAGGCCATTCTGGTTAAGCGTTTGGAGCAGCAGAAATGCGAAAAATTTTTTGCGTTCTCAACCATTTCTTGGCTTCAACCTCCCATATCTCGCGAACGGATTGACCCAACCCAAAAATTCCTGTTGCGTCTGAAAGTAGAAACTCGCCCGATTACAACGGTATGTGTATTTTTTCCCTAGGCCATTCTGGTTAAGCGATTGGAGCAGCAGAATTGCGAAAAATTTGTTCTCTTCTCAACCATTTCTTAGCTTCAAACACCCATATCTCGCGAACGGATTGACGTAACCCAAAAATTCCTATTGCATCTGAAAGTAGAAACTCGCCCGATTACAACAGTATGTGTATTTTTACTCTAGGCCATTCTGGTTAAGCGTTTGGAGCAGCAGAATGGCGAAAAATTTTTTGCCTCCTCAACCATTTCTTGGCTTCATAATACCCTATATCGCGAACGAGTTGACCTAACCCATAAATTCCTATTGCATCTGAAAGTAGAAACTCATCCGATTACAATGGTATGTGTATTTTTTCCCTAGGCAATTCCGGTTAAGCGTTTGGAGCAGCAGAATTGCGAAAAATTTTTTGCGTTCTCAACCATTTCTTGGCTTCAACGTCCCATATGTCGCGAACGGATTGACCCAACCCAAAGATTCCTGTTGCATCTGAAAGTAGAAACTCGCCCGATTACAACGGTATGTGTGTTTTTTCCCTAGGCCTTTCTGGTTAAGCGATTGGAGCAGCAGAATTGCGAAAAATTTATTCTCTTCTCAACCATGTCTTAGCTTCAAACTCCCATATCTCTCGAACGGATTGACCTAACCCAAAAATTGCTATTGCATCTGAAAGTAGAAACTCGCCCGATTACAACGGTATGTGTATTTTTACTCTAGGCCATTCTGGTTAAGCGTTTGGAGCAGCAGAATTGCGAAAAATTTTTTGCCTTCTCCACCATTTCTTGGCTTCAAACTCCCTTATCTTGCGAACAGATTGTCCTAACCCAAAAATTGCTATTGCATCTGAAAGTAGAAACTCGCCGGATTACAACGGTATGTGTATTTTTACTCTAGGCCATTCTGGTTAAGCGTTTGGAGCCGCAGAATGGCGAAAAATTTTTTGCCTTCTCAACCATTTCTTGGTTTCATAATACCCTATATCGCGAACGAATTGACCTAACCCATAAATTCCTATTGCATCTGAAAGTAGAAACTCACCCGATTACAACGGTATGTGTATTTTTACTCTAGGCCATTCTGGTTAAGCGTTTGGAGCAGCAGAATTGCGAAAAATTTTTTGCGTTCTCAACCATTTCTTGGCTTCAACCTCCCATATCTCGCGAACGGATTGACCCAACCCAAAAATTCCTGTTGCGTCTGAAAGTAGAAACTCGCCCGATTACAACGGTATGTGTATTTTTTCCCTAGGCCATTCTGGTTAAGCGATTGGAGCAGCAGAATTGCGAAAAATTTGTTCTCTTCTCAACCATTTCTTAGCTTCAAACACCCATATCTCGCGAACGGATTGACCAAACCCAAAAATTCCTATTGCATCTGAAAGTAGAAACTCGCCCGATTACAACAGTATGTGTATTTTTTCCCTAGGCCATTCTGGTTAAGCCTTTCGAGCAGCAGAAGTGCGAAAAATTTGTGGCCTTCTCAACCATTTCTTCGCTTCATAGTCCCATATCTCGCGAACGGATTGACCAATCCCAAAAATTCCTGCTGCATCTGAAAGTAGAAACTCGCCCGATTACAACGGTATGTGTATTTTTTCCTTAGGCCATTCTGATTAAGCTTTTGGAGCAGCAGAATTGCGAAAAATTTTTTGCGTTCTCAACCATATCTTGGCTTCAACCTCCCATATCTCGCGAACGGATTGACCCAACCCAAAAATTCCTGTTGCGTCTGAAAGTAGAAACTCGCCCGATTACAACGGTATGTGTATTTTTTCCCTAGGCCATTCTGGTTAAGCAATTGGAGCAGCAGAATTGCGAAAAATTTGTTCTCTTCTCAACCATTTCTTAGCTTCAAACACCCATATCTCGCGAACGGATTGACCTAACCCAAAAATTCCTATTGCATCTGAAAGTAGAAACTCGCCCGATTACAACAGTATGTGTATTTTTACTCTAGGCCATTCTGGTTAAGCGTTTGGAGCAGCAGAATGGCGAAAAATTTTTTGCCTTCTTAACCATTTCTTGGCTTCATAATACCCTATATCACGAACGAATTGACCTAACCCATAAATTCCTATTGCATCTGAAAGTAGAAACTCACCCGATTACAATGGTATGTGTATTTTTTCCCTAGGCCATTCCGGTTAAGCGTTTGGAGCAGCAGAATTGCGAAAAATTTTTTGCGTTCTCAACCATTTCTTGGATTCAACCTCCCATATGTCGCGAACGGATTGACCCAACCCAAAGATTCCTGTTGCATCTGAAAGTAGAAACTCGCCCGATTACAACGGTATGTGTATTTTTTCCCTAGGCCATTCTGGTTAAGCGATTGGAGCAGCAGAATTGCGAAAAATTTGTTCTCTTTTCAACCATTTCTTAGCTTCAAACACCCATATCTCGCGAACGGATTGACCTAACCCAAAAATTCCTATTGCATCTGAAAGTAGAAACTCAGCCGATTACAATGGTATGTGTATTTTTTCCCTAGGCCACTCCGGTTAAGCGTTTGGAGCAGCAGAATTGCGAAAAATTTTTTGCGTTCTCAACCATTTCTTGGCTTCAACCTCCCATATGTCGCGAACGGATTACCCAACCCAAAGATTCCTGTTGCATCTGAAAGTAGAAACTCGCCCGATTACAACGGTATGTGTATTTTTTCCCTAGGCCATTCTGGTTAAGCGATTGGTACAGCAGAATTGCGAAAAATTTGTTCTCTTCTCAACCATTTCTTAGCTTCAAACACCCATATCTCGCGGACGGATTGACCTAACCCAAAAATTCCTATTGCATCTGAAAGTAGAAACTCGCCCGATTACAACGGTATGTGTATTTTTACTCTAGGCCATTCTGGTTAAGCGTTTGGAGCAGCAGAATGGCGAAAAATTTTTTGCCTTCTCAACCATTTCTTGGTTTCATAATACCCTATATCGCGAACGAATTGACCTAACCCAAAAATTGCTATTGCATCTGAAAGTAGAAACTCGCCCGATTACAACGGTGTGTGTATTTTTACTCTAGGCCATTCTGGTTAAGCGTTTGGAGCAGCAGAATTGCGAAAAATTTTTTGCCTTCTCAACCATTTCTTGGCTTCAAACTCCCATATCTCGCGAACGGATTGACCTAACCCAAAAATTCCAATTGCATCTGAAAGTAGAAACTCTCCCGATTACAATGGTATGTGTATTTTTTCCCTTGGCCATTCTGGTTAAGCGATTGGTACAGCAGAATTGCGAAAAATTTGTTCTCTTCTCAACCATTTCTTAGCTTCAAACACCCATATCTCGCGAACGGATTGACCTAACCCAAAAATTCCTATTGCATCTGAAAGTAGAAACTCGCCCGATTACAACGGTATGTGCATTTTTTCCCTAGGGCATTCTGGTGAAGCGTTTGGAACAGCAGAATTGCGAACAATTTTTTGCCTTCTCAACCATTTCTTGGCTTCAAACTCCCATATCTCGCGAACGGATTGACCTAACCCAAAAATTCCTGTTGCGTATGAAAGTAGAAACTCGCCCGATTACAATGGTATGAGTATTTTTTCCCTAGGCAATTCTGGTTAAGCGATTGGAGCAGCAGAAGTGCGAAAAATTTGTTGTCTTGTCAACCATTTCTTAGCTTCAAACACCCATATCTCGCGAACGGATTGACCTAACTCAAAAATTGCTATTGCATCTGAAAGTAGAAACTCGCCCGATTACAACGGTGTGTGTATTTTTACTCTAGGCCATTCTGGTTAAGCGTTTGGAGCAGCAGAATTGCGAAAAATTTTTTGCCTTCTCAACCATTTCTTGGCTTCATAATACCCTATCTCGCGAACGGATTGACCTAACCCAAAAATTCCTATTGCATCTGAAACTAGAAGCTCGCCCGATTACAACGGTATGTGTATTTTTTCCCTATGCCTTTCTGGTTAAACGTTTGGAGCAGCAGAATTGCGAAAAATTTGTTGCCTCCTCAACCATTTCTTGGTTTCAAACTCCCATATCTCGCGAACGGATTGACCTAACCCAAAAATTCCTGTTGCGTATGAAAGTAGAAACTCGCCCGATTACAATGGTATGTGTATTTTTTCCCTAGGCCATTCTGGTTAAGCGTTTGGAGCAGCAGAATTGCGAAAAATTTTTTGCCTTCTCAACCATTTCTTGGCTTCAAACTCCCTTATCTTGGGAACAGATTGACCTAACCCAAAAATTGCTATTGCATCTGAAAGTAGAAACTCGCCCGATTACAACGGCATGTGTATTTTTACTCTAGGCCATTCTGGTTAAGCGTTTGGAGCAGCAGAATGGCGAAAAATTTTTTGCCTTCTCAACCATTTCTTGGCTTCATAATACCCTATATCGCGAACGAATTGACCTAACCCATAAATTCCAATTGCATTCGAAAGTAGAAACTCACCCGATTACAACGGTATGTGCATTTTTTCCCTAGGGCATTCTGGTGAAGCGTTTGGAACAGCAGAATTGCGAACAATTTTTTGCCTTCTCAACCATTTCTTGGCTTCAAACTCCCATATCTCGCGAACGGATTGACCTAACCCAAAAATTCCTGTTGCGTATGAAAGTAGAAACTCGCCCGATTACAATGGTATGTGTATTTTTTCCCTAGGCAATTCTGGTTAAGCGATTGGAGCAGCAGAAGTGCGAAAAATTTGTTGTCTTGTCAACCATTTCTTAGCTTCAAACACCCATATCTCGCGAACGGATTGACCTAACCCAAAAATTCCTATTGCATCTGAAAGTAGAAACTCGCCCGATTACAACAGTATGTGTATTTTTTCCCTAGGCCATTCTGGTTAAGCCTTTGGAGCAGCAGAAGTGCGAAAAATTTGTGGCCTTCTCAACCATTTCTTGGCTTCAAACTCCCTTATCTTGCGAACGGATTGGCCTAACCCAAAAATTGCTATTGCATCTGAAAGTAGAAACTCGCCCGATTACAACGGTATGTGTATTTTTACTCTAGGCCATTCTGGTTAAGCGTTTGGAGCAGCAGAATTGCGAAAAATTTTTTGCCTTCTCAACCATTTCTTGGCTTCAAACTCCCATATCTCGCGAACGGATTGACCTAACCCAAAAATTCCAATTGCATCTGAAAGTAGAAACTCTCCCGATTACAATGGTATGTGTATTTTTTCCCTTGGCCATTCTGGTTAAGCGATTGGTACAGCAGAATTGCGAAAAATTTGTTCTCTTCTCAACCATTTCTTAGCTTCAAACACCCATATCTCGCGAACGGATTGACCTAACCCAAAAATTCCTATTGCATCTGAAAGTAGAAACTCGCCCGATTACAACGGTATGTGCATTTTTTCCCTAGGGCATTCTGGTGAAGCGTTTGGAACAGCAGAATTGCGAACAATTTTTTGCCTTCTCAACCATTTCTTGGCTTCAAACTCCCATATCTCGCGAACGGATTGACCTAACCCAAAAATTCCTGTTGCGTATGAAAGTAGAAACTCGCCCGATTACAATGGTATGAGTATTTTTTCCCTAGGCAATTCTGGTTAAGCGATTGGAGCAGCAGAAGTGCGAAAAATTTGTTGTCTTGTCAACCATTTCTTAGCTTCAAACACCCATATCTCGCGAACGGATTGACCTAACTCAAAAATTGCTATTGCATCTGAAAGTAGAAACTCGCCCGATTACAACGGTGTGTGTATTTTTACTCTAGGCCATTCTGGTTAAGCGTTTGGAGCAGCAGAATTGCGAAAAATTTTTTGCCTTCTCAACCATTTCTTGGCTTCATAATACCCTATCTCGCGAACGGATTGACCTAACCCAAAAATTCCTATTGCATCTGAAACTAGAAGCTCGCCCGATTACAACGGTATGTGTATTTTTTCCCTATGCCTTTCTGGTTAAACGTTTGGAGCAGCAGAATTGCGAAAAATTTGTTGCCTCCTCAACCATTTCTTGGTTTCAAACTCCCATATCTCGCGAACGGATTGACCTAACCCAAAAATTCCTATTGCATCTGAAAGTAGAAACTCGCCCGATTACAATGGTATGTGTATTTTTCCCTAGGCCATTCTGGTTAAGCGTTTGGAGCAGCAGAATTGCGAAAAATTTTTTGCCTTCTCAACCATTTCTTGGCTTCAAACTCCCTTATCTTGGGAACAGATTGACCTAACCCAAAAATTGCTATTGCATCTGAAAGTAGAAACTCGCCCGATTACAACGGCATGTGTATTTTTACTCTAGGCCATTCTGGTTAAGCGTTTGGAGCAGCAGAATGGCGAAAAATTTTTTGCCTTCTCAACCATTTCTTGGCTTCATAATACCCTATATCGCGAACGAATTGACCTAACCCATAAATTCCAATTGCATTCGAAAGTAGAAACTCACCCGATTACAACGGTATGTGCATTTTTTCCCTAGGGCATTCTGGTGAAGCGTTTGGAACAGCAGAATTGCGAACAATTTTTTGCCTTCTCAACCATTTCTTGGCTTCAAACTCCCATATCTCGCGAACGGATTGACCTAACCCAAAAATTCCTGTTGCGTATGAAAGTAGAAACTCGCCCGATTACAATGGTATGTGTATTTTTTCCCTAGGCAATTCTGGTTAAGCGATTGGAGCAGCAGAAGTGCGAAAAATTTGTTGTCTTGTCAACCATTTCTTAGCTTCAAACACCCATATCTCGCGAACGGATTGACCTAACCCAAAAATTCCTATTGCATCTGAAAGTAGAAACTCGCCCGATTACAACAGTATGTGTATTTTTTCCCTAGGCCATTCTGGTTAAGCCTTTGGAGCAGCAGAAGTGCGAAAAATTTGTGGCCTTCTCAACCATTTCTTGGCTTCAAACTCCCTTATCTTGCGAACGGATTGGCCTAACCCAAAAATTGCTATTGCATCTGAAAGTAGAAACTCGCCCGATTACAACGGTATGTGTATTTTTACTCTAGGCCATTCTGGTTAAGCGTTTGGAGCAGCAGAATTGCGAAAAATTTTTTGCCTTCTCAACCATTTCTTGGCTTCATAATACCCTATCTCGCGAACGGATTGACCTAACCCAAAAATTCCTATTGCATCTGAAACTAGAAGCTCGCCCGATTACAACGGTATGTGTATTTTTTCCCTATGCCTTTCTGGTTAAACGTTTGGAGCAGCAGAATTGTGAAAAATTTGTTGCCTCCTCAACCATTTTTTGGTTTCAAACTCCCATATCTCGCGAACGGATTGACCTAACCCAGAAATTCCTATTGCATCTGAAAGTAGAAACTCGCCCGATTACAATGGTATGTGTATTTTTCCCTAGGCCATTCTGGTGAAGCGTTTGGAACAGCAGAATTGCGAAAAATTTTTTGCGTTCTCAACCATTTCTTGGCTTCAACCTCCCATATCTCGCGAACGGATTGACCGAACCCAAAAATTCCTGTTGCGTCTGAAAGTAGAAACTCGCCCGATTACAACGGTATGTGTATTTTTTCCCTAGGCCATTCTGGTTAAGCGATTGGAGCAGCAGAATTGCGAAAAATTTGTTCTCTTCTCAACCATTTCTTAGCTTCAAACACCCATATCTCGCGAACGGATTGACCAAACCCAAAAATTCCTATTGCATCTGAAAGTAGAAACACGCCCGATTACAACGGTATGTGTGTTTTTCCCCTAGGCCATTCTGGTTAAGCGATTGGAGCAGCAGAAGTGCGAAAAATTTGTTGTCGTCTCAACCATTTCTTCGCTTCATAGACCCATATCTCGCTAACGGATTGACCAAACCCAAAAATTCCTGCTGCGTCTGAAAGTAGAAACTCGCCCGATTACAACTGTATGCGTATTTTCTCCCTTGGCCATTCTGGTTATACGCTTGGAGCAGCAGAAGTGCGAAAAATTTGTTCTCTTTTCAACCATTTCTTAGCTTCAAACTCCTACATCTCGCGAACGGATTGACCTAACCCAAAAATTCCTATTGCATCTGAAAGTAGAAACTAGCCCGATTTCAACGGTATGTGTATTTTTTCCCTAGGCCATTCTGGTTAAGCGTTTGGAGGAGCAGAATTGCGAAAAATTTTTTGCCTTCTCAACCATTTCTTCGTTTCATAGTCCCATATCTCGCGAACGGATTGACCAATCCCAAAAATTCCTGCTGCATCTGGAAGTAGAAACTCGCCCGATTACAACGGTATGTGTATTTTTTCCCTAGGCCATTCTGGTTAAGCGATTGGAGCAGCAGAATTGCGAAAAATTTGTTCTCTTCTCAACCATTTCTTAGCTTCAAACTCCCATATCTCGCGAACGGATTGACCTAACCCAAAAATTCCTATTGCATATGAAAGTAGAAACTCGCCCGATTACAACGGTATGTGTATTTTTTCCCTAGCCAATTCTGGTTAAGCGAGTGGAGCAGCAGAAGTGCGAAATATTTGTTGTCTTGTCAACCATTTCTTAGCTTCAAAGTCCCATATCTCGCGAACGGATTGACCTAACCCAAAAATTCCTATTGCATCTGAAAGTAGAAACTCGCCCGATTACAACGGTAGGTGTGTTTTTCCCCTAGGCCATTCTGGTTAAGCGATTGGAGCAGCAGAAGTGCGAAAAATTTGTTGTCGTCTCAACCATTTCTTCGCTTCATAGACCCATATCTCGCTAACGGATTGACCAAACCCAAAAATTCCTGCTGCGTCTGAAAGTAGAAACTCGCCCGATTACAACTGTATGCGTATTTTCTCCCTTGGCCATTCTGGTTATACGCTTGGAGCAGCAGAAGTGCGAAAAATTTGTTCTCTTTTCAACCATTTCTTAGCTTCAAAGTCCCATATCTCGCGAACGGATTGACCTAACCCAAAAATTCCTATTGCATCTGAAAGTAGAAACTCGCCCGATTACAACGGTAGGTGTGTTTTTCCCCTAGGCCATTCTGGTTAAGCGATTGGAGCAGCAGAAGTGCGAAAAATTTGTTGTCGTCTCAACCATTTCTTCGCTTCATAGACCCATATCTCGCTAACGGATTGACCAAACCCAAAAATTCCTGCTGCGTCTGAAAGTAGAAACTCGCCCGATTACAACTGTATGCGTATTTTTTCCCTAGGGCATTCTGGTGAAGCGTTTGGAGGAGCAGAATTGCGAAAAATTTTTTGCCTTCTCAACCATTTCTTGGCTTCAAACTCCCATATCTCGCGAACGGATTGACCTAACCCAAAAATTCCTATTGCATCTGAAAGTAGAAACTCGCCCGATTACAACGGTAGGTGTGTTTTTCCCCTAGGCCATTCTGGTTAAGCGATTGGAGCAGCAGAAGTGCGAAAAATTTGTTGTCGTCTCAACCATTTCTTCGCTTCATAGACCCATATCTCGCTAACGGATTGACCAAACCCAAAAATTCCTGCTGCGTCTGAAAGTAGAAACTCGCCCGATTACAACTGTATGCGTATTTTTTCCCTAGGGCATTCTGGTGAAGCGTTTGGAGCAGCAGAATTGCGAAAAATTTGTTCTCTTCTCAACCATTTCTTAGCTTCAAACTCCCATATCTCGCGAACGGATTGACCTAACCCAAAAATTCCTATTGCAGCTGAAAGTAGAAACTCGCCCGATTACATCAGTATGTGCATTTTTTCCCTAGGGCATTCTGGTGAAGCGTTTGGAACAGCAGAATTGCGAACAATTTTTTGCCTTCTCAACCATTTCTTGGCTTCAAACTCCCATATCTCGCGAACGGATTGACCTAACCCAAAAATTCCTGTTGCGTATGAAAGTAGAAGCTCGCCCGATTACAACGGTATGTGTAATTTTTCCCTAGCCAATTCTGGTTAAGCGAGTGGAGCAGCAGAAGTGCGAAAAATTTGTTCTCTTCTCAACCATTTCTTACCTTCAAACTCCCATATCTCGCGAACGGATTGACCTAACCCAAAAATTCCAATTGCATATGAAAGTAGAAACTCGCCGATTACAACGGTATGTGTATTTTTTCCCTAGCCAATTCCGGTTAAGCGAGTGGAGCAGCAGAAGTGCGAAAAATTTGTTGTCTTGTCAACCATTTCTTAGCTTCAAAGTCCCATATCTCGCGAACGGATTGACCTAACCCAAAAATTCCTATTGCATCTGAAAGTAGAAACTCGCCCGATTACAACGGTATGTGTATTTTTACTCTAGGCCATTCTGGTTAAGCGTTTGGAGCAGCAGAATTGCGAAAAATTTTTTGCCTTCTCAACCATTTCTTGGCTTCATAATACCCTATCTCGCGAACGGATTGACCTAACCCAAAAATTCCTATTGTATCTGAAACTAGAAGCTCGCCCGATTACAACGGTATGTGCATTTTTTCCCTATGCCTTTCTGGTTAAGCGTTTGGAGCAGCAGAATTGCGAAAAATTTTTTGCCTCCTCAACATTTCTTGGATTCAAACTCCCATATCTCGCGAACGGATTGACCTAACCCAAAAATTCCTATTGCATCTGAAAGTAGAAACTCGCCCGATTACAATGGTATGTGTATTTTTTCCCTAGGCCATTCTGGTTAAGCGTTTGGAGCAGCAGAATTGCGAAAAATTTTTTGCGTTCTCAACCATTTCTTGGCTTCAACCTCCCATATCTCGCGAACGGATTGACCCAACCCAAAAATTCCTGTTGCGTCTGAAAGTAGAAACTCGCCCGATTACAACGGTATGTGTATTTTTTCCCTAGGCCATTCTGGTTAAGCGTTTGGAGCAGCAGAAGTGCGAAAAATTTGTTGTCATCTCAACCATTTCTTCGCTTCATAGTCCCATATCTCGCGAACGGATTGACCAAACCCAAAAATTCCTGTTGCATATGAAAGTAGAAACTCGCCCGATTACAATGGTATGTGTATTTTTTCCCTAGGCAATTCTGGTTAAGCGATTGGAGCAGCAGAAGTGCGAAAAATTTGTTGTCTTGTCAACCATTTCTTAGCTTCAAACACCATATCTCGCGAACGGATTGACCTAACCCAAAAATTCCTATTGCATCTGAAAGTAGAAACTCGCCCGATTACAACAGTATGTGTATTTTTTCCCTAGGCCATTCTGGTTAAGCCTTTGGAGCAGCAGAAGTGCGAAAAATTTTGGCCTTCTCAACCATTTCTTGGCTTCAAACTCCCTTATCTTGCGAACGGATTGACCTAACCCAAAAATTGCTATTGCATCTGAAAGTAGAAACTCGCCCGATTACAACGGTATGTGTATTTTTACTCTAGGCCATTCTGGTTAAGCGTTGGAGCAGCAGAATTGCGAAAAATTTTTTGCCTTCTCAACCATTTCTTGGCTTCATAATACCCTATCTCGCGAACGGATTGACCTAACCCAAAAATTCCTATTGCATCTGAAACTAGAAGCTCGCCCGATTACAACGGTATGTGTATTTTTTCCCTATGCCTTTCTGGTTAAACGTTTGGAGCAGCAGAATTGTGAAAAATTTGTTGCCTCCTCAACCATTTTTTGGTTTCAAACTCCCATATCTCGCGAACGGATTGACCTAACCCAGAAATTCCTATTGCATCTGAAAGTAGAAACTCGCCCGATTACAATGGTATGTGTATTTTTCCCTAGGCCATTCTGGTTAAGCGTTTGGAGCAGCAGAATTGCGAAAAATTTTTTGCCTTCTCAACCATTTCTTGGCTTCAAACTCCCTTATCTTGGAACAGATTGACCTAACCCAAAAATTGCTATTGCATCTGAAAGTAGAAACTCGCCCGATTACAACGGCATGTGTATTTTTACTCTAGGCCATTTTGGTTAAGCGTTTGGAGCAGCAGAATTGCGAAAAATTTGTTCTCTTCTCAACCATTTCTTAGCTTCAAACACCCATATCTCGCGAACGGATTGACCTAACCCAAAAATTCCTATTGCATCTGAAAGTAGAAACTCGCCCGATTACAACGGTATGTGCATTTTTTCCCTAGGGCATTCTGGTGAAGCGTTTGGAACAGCAGAATTGCGAGAAATTTTTGCGTTCTCAACCATTTCTTGGATTCAACCTCCCATATCTCGCGAACGGATTGACCCAACCCAAAAATTCCTGTTGCGTCTGAAAGTAGAAACTCGCCCGATTACAACGGTATGTGTATTTTTCCCTAGGCCATTCTGGTTAAGCGATTGGAGCAGCAGAATTGCGAAAAATTTGTTCTCTTCTCAACCATTTCTTAGCTTCAAACACCCATATCTCGCGAACGGATTGACCAAACCCAAAAATTCCTATTGCATCTGAAAGTAGAAACACGCCGATTACAACGGTATGTGTGTTTTTCCCCTAGGCCATTCTGGTTAAGCGATTGGAGCAGCAGAAGTGCGAAAAATTTGTTGTCGTCTCAACCATTTCTTCGCTTCATAGACCCATATCTCGCTAACGGATTGACCAAACCCAAAAATTCCTGCTGCGTCTGAAAGTAGAAACTCGCCCGATTACAACTGTATGCGTATTTTCTCCCTTGGCCATTCTGGTTATACGCTTGGAGCAGCAGAAGTGCGAACAATTTGTTCTCTTTTCAACCATTTCTTAGCTTCAAACTCCTACATCTCGCGAACGGATTGACCTAACCCAAAAATTCCTATTGCATCTGAAAGTAGAAACTAGCCCGATTTCAACGGTATGTGTATTTTTTCCCTAGGCCATTCTGGTTAAGCGTTTGGAGGAGCAGAATTGCGAAAAATTTTTTGCCTTCTCAACCATTTCTTGGCTTCAAACTCCAATATCTCGCGAACGGATTGACCTAACCAAAAATTCCTATTGCATCTGAAAGTAGAAACTCGCCCGATTACAATGGTATGTGTATTTTTTCCCTATCCCATTCTGGTTAAGCGTTTGGAGCAGCAGAAGTGCGAAAAATTTGTTGTCTTCTCAACCATTTCTTCGTTTCATAGTCCCATATCTCGCGAACGGATTGACCAATCCCAAAAATTCCTGCTGCATCTGAAAGTAGAAACTCGCCCGATTACAACGGTATGTGTATTTTTTCCCTAGGCCATTCTGGTTAAGCGATTGGAGCAGCAGAATTGCGAAAAATTTGTTCTCTTCTCAACCATTTCTTAGCTTCAAACTCCCATATCTCGCGAACGGATTGACCTAACCCAAAAATTCCTATTGCATATGAAAGTATAAACTCGCCCGATTACAACGGTATGTGTATTTTTTCCCTAGCCAATTCTGGTTAAGCGAGTGGAGCAGCAGAAGTGCGAAATATTTGTTGTCTTGTCAACCATTTCTTAGCTTCAAAGTCCCATATCTCGCGAACGGATTGACCTAACCCAAAAATTCCTATTGCATCTGAAAGTAGAAACTCGCCCGATTACAACGGTATGTGTATTTTTACTCTAGGCCATTCTGGTTAAGCGTTTGGAGCAGCAGAATTGCGAAAAATTTTTTGCCTTCTCAACCATTTCTTGGCTTCATAATACCCTATCTCGCGAACGGATTGACCTAACCCAAAAATTCCTATTGCATCTGAAACTAGAAGCTCGCCCGATTACAACGGTATGTGTATTTTTTCCCTATGCCTTTCTGGTTAAACGTTTGGAGCAGCAGAATTGTGAAAAATTTGTTGCCTCCTCAACCATTTTTTGGTTTCAAACTCCCATATCTCGCGAACGGATTGACCTAACCCAGAAATTCCTATTGCATCTGAAAGTAGAAACTCGCCCGATTACAATGGTATGTGTATTTTTCCCTAGGCCATTCTGGTTAAGCGTTTGGAGCAGCAGAATTGCGAAAAATTTTTTGCCTTCTCAACCATTTCTTGGCTTCAAACTCCCTTATCTTGGGAACAGATTGACCTAACCCAAAAATTGCTATTGCATCTGAAAGTAGAAACTCGCCCGATTACAACGGCATGTGTATTTTTACTCTAGGCCATTTTGGTTAAGCGTTTGGAGCAGCAGAATTGCGAAAAATTTGTTCTCTTCTCAACCATTTCTTAGCTTCAAACACCCATATCTCGCGAACGGATTGACCTAACCCAAAAATTCCTATTGCATCTGAAAGTAGAAACTCGCCCGATTACAACGGTATGTGCATTTTTTCCCTAGGGCATTCTGGTGAAGCGTTTGGAACAGCAGAATTGCGAGAAATTTTTTGCGTTCTCACCATTTCTTGGATTCAACCTCCCATATCTCGCGAACGGATTGACCCAACCCAAAAATTCCTGTTGCGTCTGAAAGTAGAAACTCGCCCGATTACAACGGTATGTGTATTTTTTCCCTAGGCCATTCTGGTTAAGCGATTGGAGCAGCAGAATTGCGAAAAATTTGTTCTCTTCTCAACCATTTCTTAGCTTCAAACACCCATATCTCGCGAACGGATTGACCAAACCCAAAAATTCCTATTGCATCTGAAAGTAGAAACACGCCCGATTACAACGGTATGTGTGTTTTTCCCCTAGGCCATTCTGGTTAAGCGATTGGAGCAGCAGAAGTGCGAAAAATTTGTTGTCGTCTCAACCATTTCTTCGCTTCATAGACCCATATCTCGCTAACGGATTGACCAAACCAAAAATTCCTGCTGCGTCTGAAAGTAGAAACTCGCCCGATTACAACTGTATGCGTATTTTCTCCCTTGGCCATTCTGGTTATACGCTTGGAGCAGCAGAAGTGCGAACAATTTGTTCTCTTTTCAACCATTTCTTAGCTTCAAACTCCTACATCTCGCGAACGGATTGACCTAACCCAAAATTCCTATTGCATCTGAAAGTAGAAACTAGCCCGATTTCAACGGTATGTGTATTTTTTCCCTAGGCCATTCTGGTTAAGCGTTTGGAGGAGCAGAATTGCGAAAAATTTTTTGCCTTCTCAACCATTTCTTGGCTTCAAACTCCAATATCTCGCGAACGGATTGACCTAACCAAAAATTCCTATTGCATCTGAAAGTAGAAACTCGCCCGATTACAATGGTATGTGTATTTTTTCCCTATCCCATTCTGGTTAAGCGTTTGAGCAGCAGAAGTGCGAA
This sequence comes from Ptiloglossa arizonensis, assembly GCF_051014685.1. NCBI lineage: Eukaryota > Metazoa > Arthropoda > Insecta > Hymenoptera > Colletidae > Ptiloglossa > Ptiloglossa arizonensis. The sequence goes on from NW_027478626.1 coordinate 199,280, forward strand.
AAATTTGTTGTCTTCTCAACCATTTCTTCGTTTCATAGTCCCATATCTCGCGAACGGATTGACCAATCCCAAAAATTCCTGCTGCATCTGAAAGTAGAAACTCGCCCGATTACAACGGTATGTGTATTTTTTCCCTAGGCCATTCTGGTTAAGCGATTGGAGCAGCAGAATTGCGAAAAATTTGTTCTCTTCTCAACCATTTCTTAGCTTCAAACTCCCATATCTCGCGAACGGATTGACCTAACCCAAAAATTCCTATTGCATATGAAAGTATAAACTCGCCCGATTACAACGGTATGTGTATTTTTTCCCTAGCCAATTCTGGTTAAGCGAGTGGAGCAGCAGAAGTGCGAAATATTTGTTGTCTTGTCAACCATTTCTTAGCTTCAAAGTCCCATATCTCGCGAACGGATTGACCTAACCCAAAAATTCCTATTGCATCTGAAAGTAGAAACTCGCCCGATTACAACGGTAGGTGTGTTTTTCCCCTAGGCCATTCTGGTTAAGCGATTGGAGCAGCAGAAGTGCGAAAAATTTGTTGTCGTCTCAACCATTTCTTCGCTTCATAGACCCATATCTCGCTAACGGATTGACCAAACCCAAAAATTCCTGCTGCGTCTGAAAGTAGAAACTCGCCCGATTACAACTGTATGCGTATTTTTTCCCTAGGGCATTCTGGTGAAGCGTTTGGAGGAGCAGAATTGCGAAAAATTTTTTGCCTTCTCAACCATTTCTTGGCTTCAAACTCCCATATCTCGCGAACGGATTGACCTAACCAAAAATTCCTATTGCATCTGAAAGTAGAAACTCGCCCGATTACAATTGTATGTGTATTTTATCCCTATCCCATTCTGGTTAAGCGTTTGGAGCAGCAGAAGTGTGAAAAATTTTGTGCCTTCTCAACCATTTCTTGGCTTCAAACTCCCATATCTCGCGAACGGATTGACCTAACCCAAAAATTCCTATTGCATCTGAAAGTAGAAACTCGCCCGATTACATCAGTATGTGCATTTTTTCCCTAGGGCATTCTGGTGAAGCGTTTGGAACAGCAGAATTGCGAACAATTTTTTGCCTTCTCAACCATTTCTTGGCTTCAAACTCCCATATCTCGCGAACGGATTGACCTAACCCAAAAATTCCTGTTGCGTATGAAAGTAGAAACTCGCCCGATTACAACGGTATGTGTAATTTTTCCCTAGCCAATTCTGGATAAGCGATTGGAGCAGCAGAAGTGCGAAAAATTTGTTGTCTTCTCAACCATTTCTTCGTTTCATAGTCCCATATCTCGCGAACGGATTGACCAATCCCAAAAATTCCTGCTGCATCTGAAAGTAGAAACTCGCCCGATTACAACGGTATGTGTATTTTTTCCCTAGGCCATTCTGGTTAAGCGATTGGAGCAGCAGAATTGCGAAAAATTTGTTCTCTTCTCAACCATTTCTTAGCTTCAAACTCCCATATCTCGCGAACGGATTGACCTAACCCAAAAATTCCTATTGCATATGAAAGTAGAAACTCGCCCGATTACAACGGTATGTGTATTTTTTCCCTAGCCAATTCTGGTTAAGCGAGTGGAGCAGCAGAAGTGCGAAAAATTTGTTGTCTTGTCAACCATTTCTTAGCTTCAAAGTCCCATATCTCGCGAACGGATTGACCTAACCCAAAAATTCCTATTGCATCTGAAAGTAGAAACTCGCCCGATTACAACGGTACGTGTATTTTTACTCTAGGCCATTCTGGTTAAGCGTTTGGAGCAGCAGAATTGCGAAAAATTTTTTGCCTTCTCAACCATTTCTTGGCTTCATAATACCCTATCTCGCGAACGGATTGACCTAACCCAAAAATTCCTATTGTATCTGAAACTAGAAGCTCGCCTGATTACAACGGTATGTGCATTTTTTCCCTATGCCTTTCTGGTTAAGCGTTTGGAGCAGCAGAATTGCGAAAAATTTTTTGCCTCCTCAACCATTTCTTGGTTTCAAACTCCCATATCTCGCGAACGGATTGACCTAACCCAAAAATTCCTATTGCATCTGAAAGAAGAAACTCGCCCGATTACAATGGTATGTGTATTTTTTCCCTAGGCCATTCTGGTTAAGCGTTTGGAGCAGCAGAATTGCGAAAAATTTTTTGCGTTCTCAACCATTTCTTGGCTTCAACCTCCCATATCTCGCGAACGGATTGACCCAACCCAAAAATTCCTGTTGCGTCTGAAAGTAGAAACTCGCCCGATTACAACGGTATGTGTATTTTTTCCCTAGGCCATTCTGGTTAAGCGTTTGGAGCAGCAGAAGTGCGAAAAATTTGTTGTCTTCTCAACCATTTCTTCGCTTCATAGTCCCATATCTCGCGAACGGATTGACCAAACCCAAAAATTCCTGCTGCGTCTGAAAGTAGAAATTCGCCCGATTACAACGGTATGTTTATTTTTTCCCTAGGCCATTCTGGTTAAGCGTTGGGAGCAGCAGAATTGCGAAAAATTTTTTGCCTTCTCAACCATTTCTTGGCTTCAAACTCCCATATCTCGCGAACGGATTGACCTAATCCAAAAATTCCTATTGCATCTGAAAGTAGAAACTCGCCCGATTACAATGGTATGTGTATTTTTTCCCTAGGCCATTCTGTTTAAGCGTTTGGAACAGCAGAAATGCGAAAAATTTTTAGCCTCCTCTACCATTTCTTAGCTTCAAACTCCCATATCTCGCGAACAGATTGACCTAACCCAAAAATTCCTATTGCATCTGAAAGTAGAAACACGCCCGATTACAACGGTATGTGTGTTTTTCCCCTAGGCCATTCTGGTTAAGCGATTGGAGCAGCAGAAGTGCGAAAAATTTGTTGTCGTCTCAACCATTTCTTCGCTTCATAGACCCATATCTCGCTAACGGATTGACCAAACCCAAAAATTCCTGCTGCGTCTGAAAGTAGAAACTCGCCCGATTACAACTGTATGCGTATTTTTTCCCTAGGCCATTCTGGTTAAGCGTTTGGAGCAGCAGAAGTGCGAAAAATTTGTTGTCTTCTCAACCATTTCTTCGCTTCATAGTCCCATATCTCGCGAACGGATTGACCAAACCCAAAAATTCCTGCTGCGTCTGAAAGTAGAAATTCGCCCGATTACAACGGTATGTTTATTTTTTCCCTAGGCCATTCTGGTTAAGCGTTTGGAGCAGCAGAATTGCGAAAAATTTTTTGCCTTCTCAACCATTTCTTGGCTTCAAACTCCCATATCTCGCGAACGGATTGACCTAATCCAAAAATTCCTATTGCATCTGAAAGTAGAAACTCGCCCGATTACAATGGTATGTGTATTTTTTCCCTAGGCCATTCTGTTTAAGCGTTTGGAACAGCAGAAATGCGAAAAATTTTTAGCCTCCTCTACCATTTCTTAGCTTCAAACTCCCATATCTCGCGAACAGATTGACCTAACCCAAAAATTCCTATTGCATCTGAAAGTAGAAACACGCCCGATTACAACGGTATGTGTGTTTTTTCCCTAGGCCATTCTGTTTAAGCGTTTGGAACAGCAGAAATGCGAAAAATTTTTAGCCTCCTCTACCATTTCTTAGCTTCAAACTCCCATATCTCGCGAACAGATTGACCTAACCCAAAAATTCCTATTGCATCTGAAAGTAGAAACACGCCCGATTACAACGGTATGTGTGTTTTTCCCCTAGGCCATTCTGGTTAAGCGATTGGAGCAGCAGAAGTGCGAAAAATTTGTTGTCGTCTCAACCATTTCTTCGCTTCATAGACCCATATCTCGCTAACGGATTGACCAAACCCAAAAATTCCTGCTGCGTCTGAAAGTAGAAACTCGCCCGATTACAACTGTATGCGTATTTTTTCCCTAGGCCATTCTGGTTAAGCGTTTGGAGCAGCAGAAGTGCGAAAAATTTGTTGTCTTCTCAACCATTTCTTCGCTTCATAGTCCCATATCTCGCGAACGGATTGACCAAACCCAAAAATTCCTGCTGCGTCTGAAAGTAGAAATTCGCCCGATTACAACGGTATGTTTATTTTTTCCCTAGGCCATTCTGGTTAAGCGTTTGGAGCAGCAGAATTGCGAAAAATTTTTTGCCTTCTCAACCATTTCTTGGCTTCAAACTCCCATATCTCGCGAACGGATTGACCTAATCCAAAAATTCCTATTGCATCTGAAAGTAGAAACTCGCCCGATTACAATGGTATGTGTATTTTTTCCCTAGGCCATTCTGTTTAAGCGTTTGGAACAGCAGAAATGCGAAAAATTTTTAGCCTCCTCTACCATTTCTTAGCTTCAAACTCCCATATCTCGCGAACAGATTGACCTAACCCAAAAATTCCTATTGCATCTGAAAGTAGAAACACGCCCGATTACAACGGTATGTGTGTTTTTCCCCTAGGCCATTCTGGTTAAGCGATTGGAGCAGCAGAAGTGCGAAAAATTTGTTGTCGTCTCAACCATTTCTTCGCTTCATAGACCCATATCTCGCTAACGGATTGACCAAACCCAAAAATTCCTGCTGCGTCTGAAAGTAGAAACTCGCCCGATTACAACTGTATGCGTATTTTTTCCCTAGGCCATTCTGGTTAAGCGTTTGGAGCAGCAGAAGTGCGAAAAATTTGTTGTCTTCTCAACCATTTCTTCGCTTCATAGTCCCATATCTCGCGAACGGATTGACCAAACCCAAAAATTCCTGCTGCGTCTGAAAGTAGAAATTCGCCCGATTACAACGGTATGTTTATTTTTTCCCTAGGCCATTCTGGTTAAGCGTTTGGAGCAGCAGAATTGCGAAAAATTTTTTGCCTTCTCAACCATTTCTTGGCTTCAAACTCCCATATCTCGCGAACGGATTGACCTAATCCAAAAATTCCTATTGCATCTGAAAGTAGAAACTCGCCCGATTACAATGGTATGTGTATTTTTTCCCTAGGCCATTCTGTTTAAGCGTTTGGAACAGCAGAAATGCGAAAAATTTTTAGCCTCCTCTACCATTTCTTAGCTTCAAACTCCCATATCTCGCGAACAGATTGACCTAACCCAAAAATTCCTATTGCATCTGAAAGTAGAAACACGCCCGATTACAACGGTATGTGTGTTTTTCCCCTAGGCCATTCTGGTTAAGCGATTGGAGCAGCAGAAGTGCGAAAAATTTGTTGTCGTCTCAACCATTTCTTCGCTTCATAGACCCATATCTCGCTAACGGATTGACCAAACCCAAAAATTCCTGCTGCGTCTGAAAGTAGAAACTCGCCCGATTACAACTGTATGCGAATTTTTTCCCTAGGCCATTCTGGTTAAGCGTTTGGAGCAGCAGAAGTGCGAAAAATTTGTTGTCTTCTCAACCATTTCTTCGCTTCATAGTCCCATATCTCGCGAACGGATTGACCAAACCCAAAAATTCCTGCTGCGTCTGAAAGTAGAAATTCGCCCGATTACAACGGTATGTGTGTTTTTCCCCTAGGCCATTCTGGTTAAGCGATTGGAGCAGCAGAAGTGCGAAAAATTTGTTGTCGTCTCAACCATTTCTTCGCTTCATAGACCCATATCTCGCTAACGGATTGACCAAACCCAAAAATTCCTGCTGCGTCTGAAAGTAGAAACTCGCCCGATTACAACTGTATGCGAATTTTTTCCCTAGGCCATTCTGGTTAAGCGTTTGGAGCAGCAGAAGTGCGAAAAATTTGTTGTCTTCTCAACCATTTCTTCGCTTCATAGTCCCATATCTCGCGAACGGATTGACCAAACCCAAAAATTCCTGCTGCGTCTGAAAGTAGAAATTCGCCCGATTACAACGGTATGTTTATTTTTTCCCTAGGCCATTCTGGTTAAGCGTTTGGAGCAGCAGAATTGCGAAAAATTTTTTGCCTTCTCAACCATTTCTTGGCTTCAAACTCCCATATCTCGCGAACGGATTGACCTAATCCAAAAATTCCTATTGCATCTGAAAGTAGAAACTCGCCCGATTACAATGGTATGTGTATTTTTTCCCTAGGCCATTCTGTTTAAGCGTTTGGAACAGCAGAAATGCGAAAAATTTTTAGCCTCCTCTACCATTTCTTAGCTTCAAACTCCCATATCTCGCGAACAGATTGACCTAACCCAAAAATTCCTATTGCATCTGAAAGTAGAAACACGCCCGATTACAACGGTATGTGTGTTTTTCCCCTAGGCCATTCTGGTTAAGCGATTGGAGCAGCAGAAGTGCGAAAAATTTGTTGTCGTCTCAACCATTTCTTCGCTTCATAGACCCATATCTCGCTAACGGATTGACCAAACCCAAAAATTCCTGCTGCGTCTGAAAGTAGAAACTCGCCCGATTACAACTGTATGCGTATTTTTTCCCTAGGCCATTCTGGTTAAGCGTTTGGAGCAGCAGAAGTGCGAAAAATTTGTTGTCTTCTCAACCATTTCTTCGCTTCATAGTCCCATATCTCGCGAACGGATTGACCAAACCCAAAAATTCCTGCTGCGTCTGAAAGTAGAAATTCGCCCGATTACAACGGTATGTTTATTTTTTCCCTAGGCCATTCTGGTTAAGCGTTTGGAGCAGCAGAATTGCGAAAAATTTTTTGCCTTCTCAACCATTTCTTGGCTTCAAACTCCCATATCTCGCGAACGGATTGACCTAATCCAAAAATTCCTATTGCATCTGAAAGTAGAAACTCGCCCGATTACAATGGTATGTGTATTTTTTCCCTAGGCCATTCTGTTTAAGCGTTTGGAACAGCAGAAATGCGAAAAATTTTTAGCCTCCTCTACCATTTCTTAGCTTCAAACTCCCATATCTCGCGAACAGATTGACCTAACCCAAAAATTCCTATTGCATCTGAAAGTAGAAACACGCCCGATTACAACGGTATGTGTGTTTTTCCCCTAGGCCATTCTGGTTAAGCGATTGGAGCAGCAGAAGTGCGAAAAATTTGTTGTCGTCTCAACCATTTCTTCGCTTCATAGACCCATATCTCGCTAACGGATTGACCAAACCCAAAAATTCCTGCTGCGTCTGAAAGTAGAAACTCGCCCGATTACAACTGTATGCGAATTTTTTCCCTAGGCCATTCTGGTTAAGCGTTTGGAGCAGCAGAAGTGCGAAAAATTTGTTGTCTTCTCAACCATTTCTTCGCTTCATAGTCCCATATCTCGCGAATGGATTGACCAAACCCAAAAATTCCTGCTGCGTCTGAAAGTAGAAATTCGCCCGATTACAACGGTATGTTTATTTTTTCCCTAGGCCATTCTGGTTAAGCGTTTGGAGCAGCAGAATTATGAAAAATTTTTTGCCTTCTCAACCATTTCTTGGCTTCAAACTCCCATATCTCGCGAACGGATTGACCTAATCCAAAAATTCCTATTGCATCTGAAAGTAGAAACTCGCCCGATTACAATGGTATGTGTATTTTTTCCCTAGGCCATTCTGTTTAAGCGTTTGGAACAGCAGAAATGCGAAAAATTTTTAGCCTCCTCTACCATTTCTTAGCTTCAAACTCCCATATCTCGCGAACAGATTGACCTAACCCAAAAATTCCTATTGCATCTGAAAGTAGAAACACGCCCGATTACAACGGTATGTGTGTTTTTCCCCTAGGCCATTCTGGTTAAGCGATTGGAGCAGCAGAAGTGCGAAAAATTTGTTGTCGTCTCAACCATTTCTTCGCTTCATAGACCCATATCTCGCTAACGGATTGACCAAACCCAAAAATTCCTGCTGCGTCTGAAAGTAGAAACTCGCCCGATTACAACTGTATGCGTATTTTTTCCCTAGGCCATTCTGGTTAAGCGTTTGGAGCAGCAGAAGTGCGAAAAATTTGTTGTCTTCTCAACCATTTCTTCGCTTCATAGTCCCATATCTCGCGAACGGATTGACCAAACCCAAAAATTCCTGCTGCGTCTGAAAGTAGAAATTCGCCCGATTACAACGGTATGTTTATTTTTTCCCTAGGCCATTCTGGTTAAGCGTTTGGAGCAGCAGAATTGCGAAAAATTTTTTGCCTTCTCAACCATTTCTTGGCTTCAAACTCCCATATCTCGCGAACGGATTGACCTAACCCACAAATTCCTGTTGCGTATGAAAGTAGAAACTCGCCCGATTACAACGGTATGTGTAATTTTTCCCTAGCCAATTCTGGATAAGCGATTGGAGCAGCAGAAGTGCGAAAAATTTGTTGTCTTCTCAACCATTTCTTCGTTTCATAGTCCCATATCTCGCGAACGGATTGACCAATCCCAAAAATTCCTGCTGCATCTGAAAGTAGAAACTCGCCCGATTACAACGGTATGTGTATTTTTTCCCTAGGCCATTCTGGTTAAGCGATTGGAGCAGCAGAATTGCGAAAAATTTGTTCTCTTCTCAACCATTTCTTAGCTTCAAACTCCCATATCTCGCGAACGGATTGACCTAACCCAAAAATTCCTATTGCATATGAAAGTAGAAACTCGCCCGATTACAACGGTATGTGTATTTTTTCCCTAGCCAATTCTGGTTAAGCGAGTGGAGCAGCAGAAGTGCGAAAAATTTGTTGTCTTGTCAACCATTTCTTAGCTTCAAAGTCCCATATCTCGCGAACGGATTGACCTAACCCAAAAATTCCTATTGCATCTGAAAGTAGAAACTCGCCCGATTTCAACGGTATGTGTATTTTTACTCTAGGCCATTCTGGTTAAGCGTTTGGAGCAGCAGAATTGCGAAAAATTTTTTGCCTTCTCAACCATTTCTTGGCTTCATAATACCCTATCTCGCGAACGGATTGACCTAACCCAAAAATTCCTATTGCATCTGAAACTAGAAGCTCGCCAGATTACAACGGTATGTGCATTTTTTCCCTATGCCTTTCTGGTTAAGCGTTTGGAGCAGCATAATTGCGAAAAATTTTTGCCTCCTCAACCATTTCTTGGTTTCAAACTCCCATATCTCGCGAACGGATTGACCTAACCCAAAAATTCCTATTGCATCTGAAAGTAGAAACTCGCCCGATTATAATGGTATGTGTATTTTTTCCCTAGGCCATTCTGGTTAAGCGTTTGGAGCAGCAGAATTGCGAAAAATTTTTTGCGTTCTCAACCATTTCTTGGCTTCAACCTCCCATATCTCGCGAACGGATTGACCCAACCCAAAAATTCCTGTTGCGTCTGAAAGTAGAAACTCGCCCGATTACAACGGTATGTGTATTTTTTCCCTAGGCCATTCTGGTTAAGCGTTTGGAGCAGCAGAAGTGCGAAAAATTTGTTGTCTTCTCAACCATTTCTTCGCTTCATAGTCCCATATCTCGCGAACGGATTGACCAAACCCAAAAATTCCTGCTGCGTCTGAAAGTAGAAATTCGCCCGATTACAACGGTATGTTTATTTTTTCCCTAGGCCATTCTGGTTAAGCGTTTGGAGCAGCAGAATTGCGAAAAATTTTTTGCCTTCTCAACCATTTCTTGGCTTCAAACTCCCATATCTCGCGAACGGATTGACCTAATCCAAAAATTCCTATTGCATCTGAAAGTAGAAACTCGCCCGATTACAATGGTATGTGTATTTTTTCCCTAGGCCATTCTGTTTAAGCGTTTGGAACAGCAGAAATGCGAAAAATTTTTAGCCTCCTCTACCATTTCTTAGCTTCAAACTCCCATATCTCGCGAACAGATTGACCTAACCCAAAAATTCCTATTGCATCTGAAAGTAGAAACACGCCCGATTACAACGGTATGTGTGTTTTTCCCCTAGGCCATTCTGGTTAAGCGATTGGAGCAGCAGAAGTGCGAAAAATTTGTTGTCGTCTCAACCATTTCTTCGCTTCATAGACCCATATCTCGCTAACGGATTGACCAAACCCAAAAATTCCTGCTGCGTCTGAAAGTAGAAACTCGCCCGATTACAACAGTATGCGTATTTTTTCCCTAGGCCATTCTGGTTAAGCGTTTGGAGCAGCATAAGTGCGAAAAATTTGTTGTCTTCTCAACCATTTCTTCGCTTCATAGTCCCATATCTCGCGAACGGATTGACCAAACCCAAAAATTCCTGCTGCGTCTGAAAGTAGAAATTCGCCCGATTACAACGGTATGTTTATTTTTTCCCTAGGCCATTCTGGTTAAGCGTTTGGAGCAGCAGAATTGCGAAAAATTTTTTGCCTTCTCAACCATTTCTTGGCTTCAAACTCCCATATCTCGCGAACGGATTGACCTAATCCAAAAATTCCTATTGCATCTGAAAGTAGAAACTCGCCCGATTACAATGGTATGTGTATTTTTTCCCTAGGCCATTCTGTTTAAGCGTTTGGAACAGCAGAAATGCGAAAAATTTTTAGCCTCCTCTACCATTTCTTAGCTTCAAACTCCCATATCTCGCGAACAGATTGACCTAACCCAAAAATTCCTATTGCATCTGAAAGTAGAAACACGCCCGATTACAACGGTATGTGTGTTTTTCCCCTAGGCCATTCTGGTTAAGCGATTGGAGCAGCAGAAGTGCGAAAAATTTGTTGTCGTCTCAACCATTTCTTCGCTTCATAGACCCATATCTCGCTAACGGATTGACCAAACCCAAAAATTCCTGCTGCGTCTGAAAGTAGAAACTCGCCCGATTACAACTGTATGCGTATTTTTTCCCTTGGCCATCCTGGTTATACGTTTGGAGCAGCAGAAGTGCGAAAAATTTGTTCTCTTCTCAACCATTTCTTAGCTTCAAACTCCCACATCTCGCGAACGGATTGACCTAACCCAAAAATTCCTATTGCATCTGAAAGTAGAAACTAGCCCGATTTCAACGGTATGTGTATTTTTTCCCTAGGCCATTCTGGTTAAGCGTTTGGAGGAGCAGAATTGCGAAAAATTTTTTGCCTTCTCAACCATTTCTTGGCTTCAAACTCCCATATCTCGCGAACGGATTGACCTAACCAAAAATTCCTATTGCATCTGAAAGTAGAAACTCGCCCGATTACAACGGTATGTGCATTTTTTCCCTAGGGCATTCTGGTGAAGCGTTTGGAACAGCAGAATTGCGAACAATTTTTTGCCTTCTCAACCATTTCTTGGCTACAAACTCCCATATCTCGCGAACGGATTGACCTAACCCAAAAATTCCCGTTGCGTATGAAAGTAGAAACTCGCCCGATTACAACGGTATGTGTAATTTTTCCCTAGCCAATTCTGGATAAGCGATTGGAGCAGCAGAAGTGCGAAAAATTTGTTGTCTTCTCAACCATTTCTTAGCTTCAAACTCCCATATCTCGCGAACGGATTGACCTAACCCAAAAATTCCTATTGCATATGAAAGTAGAAACTCGCCCGATTACAACGGTATGTGTATTTTTTCCCTAGCCAATTCTGGTTAAGCGAGTGGAGCAGCAGAAGTGCGAAAAATTTGTTGTCTTGTCAACCATTTCTTAGCTTCAAAGTCCCATATCTCGCGAACGGATTGACCTAACCCAAAAATTCCTATTGCATCTGAAAGTAGAAACTCGCCCGATTACAACGGTATGTGTATTTTTACTCTAGGCCATTCTGGTTAAGCGTTTGGAGCAGCAGAATTGCGAAAAATTTTTTGCCTTCTCAACCATTTCTTGGCTTCATAATACCCTATCTCGCGAACGGATTGACTTAACCCAAAAATTCCTATTGCATCTGAAACTAGAAGCTCGCCCGATTACAACGGTATGTGCATTTTTTCCCTATGCCTTTCTGGTTAAGCGTTTGGAGCAGCAGAATTTGGAAAAATTTTTTGCCTCCTCAACCATTTCTTGGTTTCAAACTCCCATATCTCGCGAACGGATTGACCTAACCCAAAAATTCCTATTGCATCTGAAAGTAGAAACTCGCCCGATTACAATGGTATGTGTATTTTTTCCCTAGGCCATTCTGGTTAAGCGTTTGGAGCAGCAGAATTGCGAAAAATTTTTTGCGTTCTCAACCATTTCTTGGCTTCAACCTCCCATATCTCGCGAACGGATTGACCCAACCCAAAAATTCCTGTTGCGTCTGAAAGTAGAAACTCGCCCGATTACAACGGTATGTGTATTTTTTCCCTAGGCCATTCTGGTTAAGCGTTTGGAGCAGCAGAAGTGCGAAAAATTTGTTGTCTTCTCAACCATTTCTTCGCTTCATAGTCCCATATCTCGCGAACGGATTGACCAAACCCAAAAATTCCTGCTGCGTCTGAAAGTAGAAATTCGCCCGATTACAACGGTATGTTTATTTTTTCCCTAGGCCATTCTGGTTAAGCGTTTGGAGCAGCAGAATTGCGAAAAATTTTTTGCCTTCTCAACCATTTCTTGGCTTCAAACTCCCATATCTCGCGAACGGATTGACCTAATCCAAAAATTCCTATTGCATCTGAAAGTAGAAACTCGCCCGATTACAATGGTATGTGTATTTTTTCCCTAGGCCATTCTGTTTAAGCGTTTGGAACAGCAGAAATGCGAAAAATTTTTAGCCTCCTCTACCATTTCTTAGCTTCAAACTCCCATATCTCGCGAACAGATTGACCTAACCCAAAAATTCCTATTGCATCTGAAAGTAGAAACACGCCCGATTACAACGGTATGTGTGTTTTTCCCCTAGGCCATTCTGGTTAAGCGATTGGAGCAGCAGAAGTGCGAAAAATTTGTTGTCGTCTCAACCATTTCTTCGCTTCATAGACCCATATCTCGCTAACGGATTGACCAAACCCAAAAATTCCTGCTGCGTCTGAAAGTAGAAACTCGCCCGATTACAACTGTATGCGTATTTTTTCCCTAGGCCATTCTGGTTATGCGTTTGGAGCAGCAGAAGTGCGAAAAATTTGTTGTCTTCTCAACCATTTCTTCGCTTCATAGTCCCATATCTCGCGAACGGATTGACCAAACCCAAAAATTCCTGCTGCGTCTGAAAGTAGAAATTCGCCCGATTACAACGGTATGTTTATTTTTTCCCTAGGCCATTCTGGTTAAGCGTTTGGAGCAGCAGAATTGCGAAAAATTTTTTGCCTTCTCAACCATTTCTTGGCTTCAAACTCCCATATCTCGCGAACGGATTGACCTAATCCAAAAATTCCTATTGCATCTGAAAGTAGAAACTCGCCCGATTACAATGGTATGTGTATTTTTTCCCTAGGCCATTCTGTTTAAGCGTTTGGAACAGCAGAAATGCGAAAAATTTTTAGCCTCCTCTACCATTTCTTAGCTTCAAACTCCCATATCTCGCGAACAGATTGACCTAACCCAAAAATTCCTATTGCATCTGAAAGTAGAAACACGCCCGATTACAACGGTATGTGTGTTTTTCCCCTAGGCCATTCTGGTTAAGCGATTGGAGCAGCAGAAGTGCGAAAAATTTGTTGTCGTCTCAACCATTTCTTCGCTTCATAGACCCATATCTCGCTAACGGATTGACCAAACCCAAAAATTCCTGCTGCGTCTGAAAGTAGAAACTCGCCCGATTACAACTGTATGCGTATTTTTTCCCTTGGCCATCCTGGTTATACGTTTGGAGCAGCAGAAGTGCGAAAAATTTGTTCTCTTCTCAACCATTTCTTAGCTTCAAACTCCCACATCTCGCGAACGGATTGACCTAACCCAAAAATTCCTATTGCATCTGAAAGTAGAAACTAGCCCGATTTCAACGGTATGTGTATTTTTTCCCTAGGCCATTCTGGTTAAGCGTTTGGAGGAGCAGAATTGCGAAAAATTTTTTGCCTTCTCAACCATTTCTTGGCTTCAAACTCCCATATCTCGCGAACGGATTGACCTAACCAAAAATTCCTATTGCATCTGAAAGTAGAAACTCGCCCGATTACAACGGTATGTGCATTTTTTCCCTAGGGCATTCTGGTGAAGCGTTTGGAACAGCAGAATTGCGAACAATTTTTTGCCTTCTCAACCATTTCTTGGCTACAAACTCCCATATCTCGCGAACGGATTGACCTAACCCAAAAATTCCCGTTGCGTATGAAAGTAGAAACTCGCCCGATTACAACGGTATGTGTAATTTTTCCCTAGCCAATTCTGGATAAGCGATTGGAGCAGCAGAAGTGCGAAAAATTTGTTGTCTTCTCAACCATTTCTTCGCTTCATAGTCCCATATCTCGCGAACGGATTGACCAATCCCAAAAATTCCTGCTGCATCTGAAAGTAGAAACTCGCCCGATTACAACGGTATGTGTATTTTTTCCCTAGGCCATTCTGGTTAAGCGATTGGAGCAGCAGAATTGCGAAAAATTTGTTCTCTTCTCAACCATTTCTTAGCTTCAAACTCCCATATCTCGCGAACGGATTGACCTAACCCAAAAATTCCTATTGCATATGAAAATAGAAACTCGCCCGATTACAACGGTATGTGTATTTTTTCCCTAGCCAATTCTGGTTAAGCGAGTGGAGCAGCAGAAGTGCGAAAAATTTGTTGTCTTGTCAACCATTTCTTAGCTTCAAAGTCCCATATCTCGCGAACGGATTGACCTAACCCAAAAATTCCTATTGCATCTGAAAGTAGAAACTCGCCCGATTACAACGGTATGTGTATTTTTACTCTAGGCCATTCTGGTTAAGCGTTTGGAGCAGCAGAATTGCGAAAAATTTTTTGCCTTCTCAACCATTTCTTGGCTTCATAATACCCTATCTCGCGAACGGATTGACCTAACCCAAAAATTCCTATTGCATCTGAAACTAGAAGCTCGCCCGATTACAACGGTATGTGCATTTTTTCCCTATGCCTTTCTGGTTAAGCGTTTGGAGCAGCAGAATTTGGAAAAATTTTTTGCCTCCTCAACCATTTCTTGGTTTCAAACTCCCATATCTCGCGAACGGATTGACCTAACCCAAAAATTCCTATTGCATCTGAAAGTAGAAACTCGCCCGATTACAATGGTATGTGTATTTTTTCCCTAGGCCATTCTGGTTAAGCGTTTGGAGCAGCAGAATTGCGAAAAATTTTTTGCGTTCTCAACCATTTCTTGGCTTCAACCTCCCATATCTCGCGAACGGATTGACCCAACCCAAAAATTCCTGTTGCGTCTGAAAGTAGAAACTCGCCCGATTACAACGGTATGTGTATTTTTTCCCTAGGCCATTCTGGTTAAGCGTTTGGAGCAGCAGAAGTGCGAAAAATTTGTTGTCTTCTCAACCATTTCTTCGCTTCATAGTCCCATATCTCGCGAACGGATTGAGCAAACCCAAAAATTCCTGCTGCGTCTGAAAGTAGAAATTCGCCCGATTACAACGGTATGTTTATTTTTTCCCTAGGCCATTCTGGTTAAGCGTTTGGAGCAGCAGAATTGCGAAAAATTTTTTGCCTTCTCAACCATTTCTTGGCTTCAAACTCCCATATCTCGCGAACGGATTGACCTAATCCAAAAATTCCTATTGCATCTGAAAGTAGAAACACGCCCGATTACAACGGTATGTGTGTTTTTCCCCTAGGCCATTCTGGTTAAGCGATTGGAGCAGCAGAAGTGCGAAAAATTTGTTGTCGTCTCAACCATTTCTTCGCTTCATAGACCCATATCTCGCTAACGGATTGACCAAACCCAAAAGTTCCTGCTGCGTCTGAAAGTAGAAACTCGCCCGATTACAACTGTATGCGTATTTTTTCCCTTGGCCATCCTGGTTATATGTTTGGAGCAGCAGAAGTGCGAAAAATTTGTTCTCTTCTCAACCATTTCTTAGCTTCAAACTCCCATATCTCGCGAACGGATTGACCTAACCAAAAATTCCTATTGCATCTGAAAGTAGAAACTCGCCCGATTACAACGGTATGTGCATTTTTTCCCTAGGGCATTCTGGTGAAGCGTTTGGAACAGCAGAATTGCGAACAATTTTTTGCCTTCTCAACCATTTCTTGGCTTCAAACTCCCATATCTCGCGAACGGATTGACCTAACCCAAAAATTCCTGTTGCGTATGAAAGTAGAAACTCGCCCGATTACAACGGTATGTGTAATTCTTCCCTAGCCAATTCTGGATAAGCGATTGGAGCAGCAGAAGTGCGAAAAATTTGTTGTCTTCTCAACCATTTCTTCGCTTCATAGTCCCATATCTCGCGAACGGATTGACCAATCTCAAAAATTCCTGCTGCATCTGAAAGTAGAAACTCGCCCGATTACAACGGTATGTGTATTTTTTCCCTAGGCCATTCTGGTTAAGCGATTGGAGCAGCAGAATTGCGAAAAATTTGTTCTCTTCTCAACCATTTCTTAGCTTCAAACTCCCATATCTCGCGAACGGATTGACCTAACCCAAAAATTCCTATTGCATATGAAAATAGAAACTCGCCCGATTACAACGGTATGTGTATTTCTTCCCTAGGCAATTCTGGTTAAGCGATTGGAGCAGCAGAAGTGCGAAAAATTTGTTGTCTTGTCAACCATTTCTTAGCTTCAAAGTCCCATATCTCGCGAACGGATTGACCTAACCCAAAAATTCCTATTGCATCTGAAAGTAGAAACTCGCCCGATTACAACGGTATGTGTATTTTTACTCTAGGCCATTCTGGTTAAGCGTTTGGAGCAGCAGAATTGCGAAAAATTTTTTGGTTCTCAACCATTTCTTGGCTTCAACCTCCCATATCTCGCGAACGGATTGACCCAACCCAAAAATTCCTGTTGCGTCTGAAAGTAGAAACTCGCCCGATTACAACGGTATGTGTGTTTCTCCACTAGGCCATTCTGGTTAAGCGATTGGAGCAGCAGAAATGCGAAAAATTTGTTGCCTTCTCAACCATTTCTTCGCTTCAAACTCCCATATCTCGCGAACGGATTGACCTAACCCAAAAATTCCTATTGCATTTGAAAGTAGAAACTCGCCCGATTACAACGGTATGTGTGTTTTTCCACTAGGCCATTCTGGTTAAGCGATTGGAGCAGCAGAAGTGCGAAAAATTTGTTGCCTTCTCGACTATTCCTTCGCTTCAAACTCCCATATCTCGCGAACGGATGGACCTAACCCAAAAATTCCTATTGCATTTGAAAGTAGAAACTCGCCCGATTACAACGGTATGTGTATTTTTTCCCTAGGCAATCCTGGTTAAGCGATTGGAGCAGCAGAAGTGCGAAAAATTTGTTGTCTTGTCAACCATTTCTTAGCTTCAACGTCCCATATCTCGCGAACGGATTGACCTATCCCAAAAATTCCTATTGCATCTGAAAGTAGAACCTCGCCCGATTACAACGGTATGTGCATTTTTTCCCTAGGCCAATCTGGTAAAGCGTTTGGAGCAGCAGGATTGCGAAAAATTTTTTGCCTTCTCAACCATTTCTTGGCTTCAAACTCCCATACCTCGCGAACGGATTGACCTAACCCAAAAATTCCTATTGCATATGAAAGTAGAAACTCGCCCGATTACAACGGTATGTGTGTTTTTCCACTAGGCCATTCTGGTTAAGCGTTTGGAGCAGCAGAATTGCGAAAAATTTTTTGCGTTCTCAACCATTTCTTGGCTTCAACCTCTCATACCTCACGAACGGATTGACCTAACCCAAAAATTCCCATCGCATCTGAACGTAGAAACTCGCCCGATTACAACGGTATGTGTGTTTTTCCACTAGGCCATTCTGGTTAAGCGATTGGAGCAGCAGAAATGCGAAAAATTTGTTGCCTTCTCAACCATTTCTTCGCTTCAAACTCCCATATCTCGCGAACGGATTGACCTAACCCAAAAATTCCTATTGCATTTGAAAGTAGAAACTCGCCCGATTACAACGGTATGTGTGTTTTTCCACTAGGCCATTCTGGTTAAGCGATTGGAGCAGCAGAAGTGCGAAAAATTTGTTGCCTTCTCGACTATTCCTTCGCTTCAAACTCCCATATCTCGCGAACGGATGGACCTAACCCAAAAATTCCTATTGCATTTGAAAGTAGAAACTCGCCCGATTACAACGGTATGTGTATTTTTTCCCTAGGCAATCCTGGTTAAGCGATTGGAGCAGCAGAAGTGCGAAAAATTTGTTGTCTTGTCAACCATTTCTTAGCTTCAACGTCCCATATCTCGCGAACGGATTGACCTATCCCAAAAATTCCTATTGCATCTGAAAGTAGAACCTCGCCCGATTACAACGGTATGTGCATTTTTTCCCTAGGCCAATCTGGTAAAGCGTTTGGAGCAGCAGGATTGCGAAAAATTTTTTGCCTTCTCAACCATTTCTTGGCTTCAAACTCCCATACCTCGCGAACGGATTGACCTAACCCAAAAATTCCTATTGCATCTGAAAGTAGAAACTCGCCCGATTACAACGGTATGTGTATTTTTACTCGAGGCCATTCTGGTTAAGCGTTTGGAGCAGCAGAATTGCGAAAAATTTTTTGGTTCTCAACCATTTCTTGGCTTCAACCTCCCATATCTCGCGAACGGATTGACCCAACCCAAAAATTCCTGTTGCGTCTGAAAGTAGAAACTCGCCCGATTATGTGGCGGCACTACCCACGCTTGCCACCAGAGGGAAACTCACCATCAACCGTTTCCCGCAAGTTCCCGTACCTGCTCCGATCGCTATATATACGACCTCTTACCGATCTTCCAATGTCCCGGCGTATAAGGCAGGGCCTGCTAGGATGCCTTACTGACGAGTCCACTAGCAGGCCCGGGATGAAACGCTTATCCCCACTCCTTTTCCTATTTCCGTTCTCTCCTACCTTAAACATCTTATTAGCGCCGCCAAAGTGGTGACCCCGTCTAAGAACAACGCAACCTTCTGGACAACAGCACAGCAGCAGTACAGGTGCAGCACAAGACGATGGAAGGAACGCAACGTAAAGGCCGATTTTTCGTAAATCCCCCTCTCCGAGGGTTGACTCCTCGACCTGCCAGCGACGACACGAACGCTATACTCCCGGCTAACCTTCAGGATCAACCCCAGGAGGACAGCAGGCAGCTTGTCGACATTATTCACCGACCACACCGATGCGTTTCATAAATACTGGTACGCGCACGCATCAACGTCGGACAACAAGCGAAAACGCGGCTTGAGCAAACGATGCTCGCCACGCGTATTCCGCAATCGACAGCAGCTGGGCCTTACTACGAAAAAGAAGCATTCTTCTCTTCCACCGCTCTGGACAACCTCCTCCTGTGCCTGTTGTGACAAACCGAACTACGGAACAAATACCTACGCCACTGGGACATCAGGACGGAACTTCAAAGTATCGTTTACCACTGGCAAGGGGGTTATGTGGCGGCACTACCCACGCTTGCCACCAGAGGGAAACTCACCATCAACCGTTTCCCGCAAGTTCCCGTACCTGCTCCGATCGCTATATATACGACCTCTTACCGATCTTCCAATGTCCCGGCGTATAAGGCAGGGCCTGCTAGGATGCCTTACTGACGAGTCCACTAGCAGGCCCGGGATGAAACGCTTATCCCCACTCCTTTTCCTATTTCCGTTCTCTCCTACCTTAAACATCTTATTAGCGCCGCCAAAGTGGTGACCCCGTCTAAGAACAACGCAACCTTCTGGACAACAGCACAGCAGCAGTAGAGGTGCAGCACAAGACGATGGAAGGAACGCAACGTGTAAAGGCCGATTTTTCGTAAATCCCCCTCTCCGAGGGTTGACTCCTTTACCTGCCAGCGACGATATGACGCTATACTTCCGGCTAACCATCAGGATCAACCCCAGGAGGACAGCAGGCAGCTTTAGTCGACATTATTCACCGACCACACGGATGCGTTTCATAAGTACCGGTACGCTCACGCATCAACGTCGGACAACAAGTAAAAATCGCGGCTTGAGCATACAAGGCTCGCCATGCGTATTTCGTAATCGACAGCAGCTGGGCCTTACTACGAAAAAGAACCATTCCTCTCGTCCACTACTCTAGACAACCTCCTCCTGTGCCTTGTTGTGCCACCGAACAACGGAACAAATACCTACGCCACTGGGACATCAGGACGGAACTTCAAAGTATCGTTTACCACTGGCAAGGGGGTTATGTGGCGGCACTACCCACGCTTGCCACCAGAGGGAAACTCACCATCAACCGTTTCCCGCAAGTTCCCGTACCTGCTCCGATCGCTATATGTACGACCTCTTACCGATCTTCCAATGTCCCGGCGTATAAGGCAGGGCCTGCTAGGATGCCTTACTGACGAGTCCACTAGCAGGCCCGGGATGAAACGCTTATCCCCACTTCCTTATATTTCCGTTCGCCCCTTCCTCACATACTTTAATTTAGCGCCGCCAAAATTACAACGGTATGTGTGTTTCTCCACTAGGCAATTCTGGTTAAGCGATTGGAGCAGCAGAAATGCGAAAAATTTGTTGCCTTCTCAAGCATTTCTTCGCTTCAAACTCCCATATCTCGCGAACGGATTGACCTAACCCAAAAATTCCTATTGCATTAGAAAGTAGAAACTCGCCCGATTACAACGATATGTGTATTTCTTCCCTAGGCAATTCTGGTTAAGCGATTGGAGCAGCAGAAGTGCGAAAAATTTGTTGTCTTGTCAACCATTTCTTAGCTTCAACGTCCCATATCTCGCGAACGGATTGACCTATCCCAAAAATTCCTATTGCATCTGAAAGTAGAAACTCGCCCGATTACAACGGTATGTGTATTTTTTCCCTAGGCAATTCTGGTTAAGCGATTGGAGCAGCAGAAGTGCGAAAAATTTGTTGTCTTGTCAACCATTTCTTAGCTTCAACGTCCCATATCTCGCGAACGGATTGACCTATCCCAAAAATTCCTATTGCATCTGAAAGTAGAACCTCGCCCGATTACAACGGTATGTGCATTTTTTCCCTAGGCCAATCTGGTAAAGCGTTTGGAGCAGCAGGATTGCGAAAAATTTTTTGCCTTCTCAACCATTTCTTGGATTCAAACTCCCATACCTCGCGAACGGATTGACCTAACCCAAAAATTCCTATTGCATATGAAAGTAGAAACTCGCCCGATTACAACGGTATGTGTATTTTTACTCTAGGCCATTCTGGTTAAGCGTTTGGAGCAGCAGAATTGCGAAAAATTTTTTGGTTCTCAACCATTTCTTGGCTTCAACCTCCCATATCTCGCGAACGGATTGACCCAACCCAAAAATTCCTGTTGCGTCTGAAAGTAGAAACTCGCCCGATTACAACGGTATGTGTGTTTCTCCACTAGGCAATTCTGGTTAAGCGATTGGAGCAGCAGAAATGCGAAAAATTTGTTGCCTTCTCAAGCATTTCTTCGCTTCAAACTCCCATATCTCGCGAACCGATTGACCTAACCCAAAAATTCCTATTGCATTTGAAAGTAGAAACTCGCCAGATTACAACGGTATGTGTATTTCTTCCCTAGGCAATTCTGGTTAAGCGATTGGAGCAGCAGAAGTGCGAAAAATTTGTTGTCTTGTCAACCATTTCTTAGCTTCAACGTCCCATATCTCGCGAACGGATTGACCTATCCCAAAAATTCCTATTGCATCTGAAAGTAGAAACTCGCCCGATTACAACGGTATGTGCATTTTTTCCCTAGGCCAATCTGGTAAAGCGTTTGGAGCAGCAGGATTGCGAAAAATTTTTTGCCTTCTCAACCATTTCTTGGCTTCAAACTCCCATATCTCGCGAACGGATTGACCTAACCCGACAATTCCTGTTGCGTCTGAAAGTAGAAACTCGCCCGATTACAACGGTATGTCTATTTTTTCCCTAGGCCATTCTGGTTAAGCGATTGGAGCAGCAGAATTGCGAAAAATTTGTTCTCTTCTCAACCATTTCTTAGCTTCAAACTCCCATATCTCGCGAACGGATTGACCTAACCCAAAAATTCCTATTGCATATGAAAGTAGAAACTCGCCCGATTACAACGGTATGTGTATTTTTTCCCTAGCCAATTCTGGTTAAGCGATTGGAGCAGCAGAAGTGCGAAAAATTTGTTGTCTTGTCAACCATTTCTTAGCTTCAAAGTCCCATATCTCGCGAACGGATTGACCTAACCCAAAAATTCCTATTGCATCTGAAAGTAGAAACTCGCCCGATTACAACGGTATGTGTATTTTTACTCTAGGCCATTCTGGTTAAGCGTTTGGAGCAGCAGAATTGCGAAAAATTTTTTGCCTTCTCAAACATTTCTTGGCTTCAAACTCCCATATCTCGCGAACGGATTGACCTATCCCAAAAATTCCTATTGCATCTGAAAGTAGAAATTCGCCCGATTACAACGGTATGTGTATTTTTTCCCTAGGCCATTCTGGTTAAGCGATTGGAGCAGCAGAAGTGCGAAAAATTTGTTGTCTTGTCAACCATTTCTTAGCTTCAAACTCCCATATCTCGCGAACGGATTGACCTATCCCAAAAATTCCCATTGCATCTGAAAGTAGAAACTCGCCCGATTACAACGGTATGTGTGTTTTTCCACTAGGCCATTCGGGATAAGCGATTGGAGCAGCAGAAATGCGAAAAATTTTTTGCCTTCTCAACCATTTCTTGGATTCAAACTCACATATCTCGCGAACGGATTGACCTGACCCAAAAATTCCTATTGCATCTGAAAGTAGAAACTCGACCGATTACAATGGTATGCGTATTTTTTCCCTAGGCCATTATGGTTAAGCGTTTGGAGCAGCAGAATTGCGAAAAATTTTTTGCCTTCTCAACCATTTCTTGGCTTCAAACTCCCATATCTCGCGAACGGATTGACCTAATCCAAAAATTCCTAATGCATCTGAAAGTAGAAACTCGCCCGATTACAATGGTATGTGTATTTTTTCCCTAGGCCATTCTGTTTAAGCGTTTGGAACAGCAGAAATGCGAAAAATTTTTAGCCTCCTCTACCATTTCTTAGCTTCAAACTCCCATATCTCGCGAACAGATTGACCTAACCCAAAAATTCCTATTGCATCTGAAAGTAGAAACACGCCCGATTACAACGGTATGTGTGTTTTTCCCCTAGGCCATTCTGGTTAAGCGATTGGAGCAGCAGAAGTGCGAAAAATTTGTTGTCGTCTCAACCATTTCTTCGCTTCATAGACCCATATCTCGCTAACGGATTGACCAAACCCAAAAATTCCTGCTGCGTCTGAAAGTAGAAACTCGCCCGATTACAACGGTATGTGTATTTTTTCCCTTGGCCATCCTGGTTATACGTTTGGAGCAGCAGAAGTGCGAAAAATTTGTTCTCTTCTCAACCATTTCTTAGCTTCAAACTCCCACATCTCGCGAACGGATTGACCTAACCCAAAAATTCCTATTGCATCTGAAAGTAGAAACTAGCCCGATTTCAACGGTATGTGTATTTTTTCCCTATGCCATTCTGGTTAAGCGTTTGGAGCAGCAGAATTGCGAAAAATTTTTTGCCTTCTCAACCATTTCTTGGCTTCAAACTCCCATATCTCGCGAACGGATTGACCTAACCAAAAATTCCTATTGCATCTGAAAGTAGAAACTCGCCCGATTACAACGGTATGTGCATTTTTTCCCTAGGGCATTCTGGTGAAGCGTTTGGAACAGCAGAATTGCGAACAATTTTTTGCCTTCTCAACCATTTCTTGGCTTCAAACTCCCAAATCTCGCGAACGGATTGACCTAACCCAAAAATTCCTGTTGCGTATGAAAGTAGAAACTCGCCCGATTACAACGGTATGTGTAATTTTTCCCTAGCCAATTCTGGATAAGCGATGGGAGCAGCAGAAGTGCGAAAAATTTGTTGTCTTCTCAACCATTTCTTCGCTTCATAGTCCCATATCTCGCGAACGGATTGACCAATCCCAAAAATTCCTGCTGCATCTGAAAGTAGAAACTCGCCCGATTACAACGGTATGTGTATTTTTTCCCTAGGCCATTCTGGTTAAGCGATTGGAGCAGCAGAATTGCGAAAAATTTGTTCTCTTCTCAACCATTTCTTAGCTTCAAACTCCCATATCTCGCGAACGGATTGACCTAACCCAAAAATTCCTATTGCATATGAAAGTAGAAACTCGCCCGATTACAACGGTATGTGTATTTTTCCCCTAGCCAATTCTGGTTAAGCGATTGGAGCAGCAGAATTGCGAAAAATTTGTTGTCTTGTCAACCATTTCTTAGCTTCAAAGTCCCATATCTTGCGAACGGATTGACCTAACCCAAAAATTCCTATTGCATCTGAAAGTAGAAACTCGCCCGATTACAACGGTATGTGTATTTTTACTCTAGGCCATTCTGGTTAAGCGTTTGGAGCAGCAGAATTGCGAAAAATTTTTTGGTTCTCAACCATTTCTTGGCTTCAACCTCCCATATCTCGCGAACGGATTGACCCAACCCAAAAATTCCTGTTGCGTCTGAAAGTAGAAACTCGCCCGATTACAACGGTATGTGTGTTTCTCCACTAGGCAATTCTGGTTAAGCGATTGGAGCAGCAGAAATGCGAAAAATTTGTTGCCTTCTCAAGCATTTCTTCGCTTCAAACTCCCATATCTCGCGAACGGATTGACCTAACCCAAAAATTCCTATTGCATTAGAAAGTAGAAACTCGCCCGATTACAACGGTATGTGTATTTCTTCCCTAGGCAATTCTGGTTAAGCGATTGGAGCAGCAGAAGTGCGAAAAATTTGTTGTCTTGTCAACCATTTCTTAGCTTCAACGTCCCATATCTCGCGAACGGATTGACCTATCCCAAAAATTCCTATTGCATCTGAAAGTAGAAACTCGCCCGATTACAACGGTATGTGTATTTTTTCCCTAGGCAATTCTGGTTAAGCGATTGGAGCAGCAGAAGTGCGAAAAATTTGTTGTCGTCTCAACCATTTCTTCGCTTCATAGACCCATATCTCGCTAACGGATTGACCAAACCCAAAAATTCCTGCTGCGTCTGAAAGCAGAAACTCGCCCGATTACAACTGTATGCGTATTTTTTCCCTTGGCCATCCTGGTTATACGTTTGGAGCAGCAGAATTGCGAAAAATTTGTTCTCTTCTCAACCATTTCTTGGCTTCAAACTGCCATATCTCGCGAACGGATTGACCTAATCCAAAAATTCCTATTGCATCTGAAAGTAGAAACTCGCCCGATTACAACGGTATGTGCATTTTTTCCCTAGGGCATTCTGGTGAAGCGTTTGGAACAGCAGAATTGCGAACAATTTTTTGCCTTCTCAACCATTTCTTGGCTACAAACTCCCATATCTCGCGAACGGATTGACCTAACCCAAAAATTCCCGTTGCGTATGAAAGTAGAAACTCGCCCTATTACAACGGTATGTGTAATTTTTCCCTAGCCAATTCTGGATAAGCGATTGGAGCAGCAGAAGTGCGAAAAATTTGTTGTCTTCTCAACCATTTCTTCGCTTCATAGTCCCATATCTCGCGAACGGATTGACCAATCCCAAAAATTCCTGCTGCATCTGAAAGTAGAAACTCGCCCGATTACAACGGTATGTGTATTTTTTCCCTAGGCCATTCTGGTTAAGCGATTGGAGCAGCAGAAGTGCGAAAAATTTGTTCTCTTCTCAACCATTTCTTAGCTTCAAACTCCCATATCTCGCGAACGAATTGACCTAACCCAAAAATTCCTATTGCATATGAAAGTAGAAACTCGCCCGATTACAACGGTATGTGTATTTTTACTCTAGGCCATTCTGGTTAAGCGTTTGGAGCAGCAGAATTGCGAAAAATTTTTTGGTTCTCAACCATTTCTTGGCTTCAACCTCCCATATCTCGCGAACGGATTGACCCAACCCAAAAATTCCTGTTGCGTCTGAAAGTAGAAACTCGCCCGATTACAACGGTATGTGTGTTTCTCCACTAGGCAATTCTGGTTAAGCGATTGGAGCAGCAGAAATGCGAAAAATTTGTTGCCTTCTCAAGCATTTCTTCGCTTCAAACTCCCGTATCTCGCGAACGGATTGACCTAACCCAAAAATTCCTATTGCATTAGAAAGTAGAAACTCGCCCGATTACAACGGTATGTGTATTTCTTCCCTAGGCAATTCTGGTTAAGCGATTGGAGCAGCAGAAGTGCGAAAAATTTGTTGTCTTGTCAACCATTTCTTAGCTTCAACGTCCCATATCTCGCGAACGGATTGACCTATCCCAAAAATTCCTATTGCATCTGAAAGTAGAAACTCGCCCGATTACAACGGTATGTGTATTTTTTCCCTAGGCAATTCTGGTTAAGCGATTGGAGCAGCAGAAGTGCGAAAAATTTGTTGTCGTCTCAACCATTTCTTCGCTTCATAGACCCATATCTCGCTAACGGATTGACCAAACCCAAAAATTCCTGCTGCGTCTGAAAGTAGAAACTCGCCCGATTACAACTGTATGCGTATTTTTTCCCTTGGCCATCCTGGTTATACGTTTGGAGCAGCAGAATTGCGAAAAATTTGTTCTCTTCTCAACCATTTCTTGGCTTCAAACTCCCATATCTCGCGAACGTATTGACCTAATCCAAAAATTCCTATTGCATCTGAAAGTAGAAACTCGCCCGATTACAACGGTATGTGCATTTTTTCCCTAGGGCATTCTGGTGAAGCGTTTGGAACAGCAGAATTGCGAACAATTTTTTGCCTTCTCAACCATTTCTTGGCTACAAACTCCCATATCACGCGAACGGATTGACCTAACCCAAAAATTCCCGTTGCGTATGAAAGTAGAAACTCGCCCTATTACAACGGTATGTGTAATTTTTCCCTAGCCAATTCTGGATAAGCGATTGGAGCAGCAGAAGTGCGAAAAATTTGTTGTCTTCTCAACCATTTCTTCGCTTCATAGTCCCATATCTCGCGAACGGATTGACCAATCCCAAAAATTCCTGCTGCATCTGAAAGTAGAAACTCGCCCGATTACAACGGTATGTGTATTTTTTCCCTAGGCCATTCTGGTTAAGCGATTGGAGCAGCAGAATTGCGAAAAATTTGTTCTCTTCTCAACCATTTCTTAGCTTCAAACTCCCATATCTCGCGAACGGATTGACCTAACCCAAAAATTCCTATTGGATATGAAAGTAGAAACTCGCCCGATTACAACGGTATGTGTATTTTTTCCCTAGCCAATTCTGGTTAAGCGAGTGGAGCAGCAGAAGTGCGAAAAATTTGTTGTCTTGTCAACCATTTCTTAGCTTCAAAGTCCCATATCTCGCGAACGGATTGACCTAACCCAAAAATTCCTATTGCATCTGAAAGTAGAAACTCGCCCGATTACAACGGTATGTGTATTTTTACTCTAGGCCATTCTGGTTAAGCGTTTGGAGCAGCAGAATTGCGAAAAATTTTTTGCCTTCTCAACCATTTCTTGGCTTCATAATACCCTATCTCGCGAACGGATTGACCTAACCCAAAAATTCCTATTGCATCTGAAACTAGAAGCTCGCCCGATTACAACGGTATGTGCATTTTTTCCCTATGCCTTTCTGGTTAAGCGTTTGGAGCAGCAGAATTGCGAAAAATTTTTTGCCTCCTCAACCATTTCTTGGTTTCAAACTCCCATATCTCGCGAACGGATTGACCTAACCCAAAAATTCCTATTGCATCTGAAAGTAGAAACTCGCCCGATTACAATGGTATGTGTATTTTTTCCCTAGGCCATTCTGGTTAAGCGTTTGGAGCAGCAGAATTGCGAAAAATTTTTTGCGTTCTCAACCATTTCTTGGCTTCAACCTCCCATATCTCGCGAACGGATTGACCCAACCCAAAAATTCCTGTTGCGTCTGAAAGTAGAAACTCGCCCGATTACAACGGTATGTGTATTTTTTCCCTAGGCCATTCTG
Organism: Ptiloglossa arizonensis; assembly: GCF_051014685.1. NCBI lineage: Eukaryota > Metazoa > Arthropoda > Insecta > Hymenoptera > Colletidae > Ptiloglossa > Ptiloglossa arizonensis. Next base: position 226,863 of record NW_027478626.1, read on the forward strand.
GTTAAGCGTTTGGAGCAGCAGAAGTGCGAAAAATTTGTTGTCTTCTCAACCATTTCTTCGCTTCATAGTCCCATATCTCGCGAACGGATTGACCAAACCCAAAAATTCCTGCTGCGTCTGAAAGTAGAAATTCGCCCGATTACAACGGTATGTTTATTTTTTCCCTAGGCCATTCTGGTTAAGCGTTTGGAGCAGCAAAATTGCGAAAAATTTTTTGCCTTCTCAACCATTTCTTGGCTTCAAACTCCCATATCTCGCGAACGGATTGACCTAATCCAAAAATTCCTATTGCATCTGAAAGTAGAAACACGCCCGATTACAACGGTATGTGTGTTTTTCCCCTAGGCCATTCTGGTTAAGCGATTGGAGCAGCAGAAGTGCGAAAAATTTGTTGTCGTCTCAACCATTTCTTCGCTTCATAGACCCATATCTCGCTAACGGATTGACCAAACCCAAAAGTTCCTGCTGCGTCTGAAAGTAGAAACTCGCCCGATTACAACTGTATGCGTATTTTTTCCCTTGGCCATCCTGGTTATACGTTTGGAGCAGCAGAAGTGCGAAAAATTTGTTCTCTTCTCAACCATTTCTTAGCTTCAAACTCCCATATCTCGCGAACGGATTGACCTAACCAAAAATTCCTATTGCATCTGAAAGTAGAAACTCGCCCGATTACAACGGTATGTGCATTTTTTCCCTAGGGCATTCTGGTGAAGCGTTTGGAACAGCAGAATTGCGAACAATTTTTTGCCTTCTCAACCATTTCTTGGCTTCAAACTCCCATATCTCGCGAACGGATTGACCTAACCCAAAAATTCCTGTTGCGTATGAAAGTAGAAACTCGCCCGATTACAACGGTATGTGTAATTTTTCCCTAGCCAATTCTGGATAAGCGATTGGAGCAGCAGAAGTGCGAAAAATTTGTTGTCTTCTCAACCATTTCTTCGCTTCATAGTCCCATATCTCGCGAACGGATTGACCAATCCCAAAAATTCCTGCTGCATCTGAAAGTAGAAACTCGCCCGATTACAACGGTATGTGTATTTTTTCCCTAGGCCATTCTGGTTAAGCGATTGGAGCAGCAGAATTGCGAAAAATTTGTTCTCTTCTCAACCATTTCTTAGCTTCAAACTCCCATATCTCGCGAACGGATTGACCTAACCCAAAAATTCCTATTGCATATGAAAGTAGAAACTCGCCCGATTACAACGGTATGTGTATTTTTTCCCTAGCCAATTCTGGTTAAGCGATTGGAGCAGCAGAAGTGCGAAAAATTTGTTGTCTTGTCAACCATTCCTTAGCTTCAAAGTCCCATATCTCGCGAACGGATTGACCTAACCCAAAAATTCCTATTGCATCTGAAAGTAGAAACTCGCCCGATTACAACGGTATGTGTATTTTTACTCTAGGCCATTCTGGTTAAGCGTTTGGAGCAGCAGAATTGCGAAAAATTTTTTGGTTCTCAACCATTTCTTGGCTTCAACCTCCCATATCTCGCGAACGGATTGACCCAACCCAAAAATTCCTGTTGCGTCTGAAAGTAGAAACTCGCCCGATTACAACGGTATGTGTGTTTCTCCACTAGGCAATTCTGGTTAAGCGATTGGAGCAGCAGAAATGCGAAAAATTTGTTGCCTTCTCAAGCATTTCTTCGCTTCAAACTCCCATATCTCGCGAACGGATTGACCTAACCCAAAAATTCCTATTGCATTAGAAAGTAGAAACTCGCCCGATTACAACGGTATGTGTATTTCTTCCCTAGGCAATTCTGGTTAAGCGATTGGAGCAGCAGAAGTGCGAAAAATTTGTTGTCTTGTCAACCATTTCTTAGCTTCAACGTCCCATATCTCGCGAACGGATTGACCTATCCCAAAAATTCCTATTGCATCTGAAAGTAGAAACTCGCCCGATTACAACGGTATGTGTATTTTTTCCCTAGGCCATTCTGGTTAAGCGATTGGAGCAGCAGAAGTGCGAAAAATTTGTTGTCTTGTCAACCATTTCTTAGCTTCAAAGTCCCATATCTCGCGAACGGATTGACCTAACCCAAAAATTCCTATTGCATCTGAAAGTAGAAACTCGCCCGATTACAACGGTATGTGTATTTTTACTCTAGGCCATTCTGGTTAAGCGTTTGGAGCAGCAGAAATGCGAAAAATTTTTTGCCTTCTCAACCATTTCTTGGCTTCAAACTCACATATCTCGCGAACGGATTGACCTGACCCAAAAATTCCTATTGCATCTGAAAGTAGAAACTCGACCGATTACAATGGTATGCGTATTTTTTCCCTAGGCCATTCTGGTTAAGCGTTTGGAGCAGCAGAATTGCGAAAAATTTTTTGCGTTCTCAACCATTTCTTGGCTTCAACCTCTCATACCTCACGAACGGATTGACCTAACCCAAAAATTCCCATCGCATCTGAACGTAGAAACTCGCCCGATTACAACGGTATGTGTGTTTTTCCACTAGGCCATTCTGGTTAAGCGATTGGAGCAGCAGAAATGCGAAAAATTTGTTGCCTTCTCAACCATTTCTTCGCTTCAAACTCCCATATCTCGCGAACGGATTGACCTAACCCAAAAATTCCTATTGCATTTGAAAGTAGAAACTCGCCCGATTACAACGGTATGTGTGTTTTTCCACTAGGCCATTCTGGTTAAGCGATTGGAGCAGCAGAAGTGCGAAAAATTTGTTGCCTTCTCAACTATTCCTTCGCTTCAAACTCCCATATCTCGCGAACGGATTGACCTAACCCAAAAATTCCTATTGCATTTGAAAGTAGAAACTCGCCCGATTACAACGGTATGTGTATTTTTTCCCTAGGCAATCCTGGTTAAGCGATTGGAGCAGCAGAAGTGCGAAAAATTTGTTGTCTTGTCAACCATTTCTTAGCTTTAACGTCCCATATCTCGCGAACGGATTGACCTATCCCAAAAATTCCTATTGCATCTGAAAGTAGAACCTCGCCCGATTACAACGGTATGTGCATTTTTTCCCTAGGCCAATCTGGTAAAGCGTTTGGAGCAGCAGGATTGCGAAAAATTTTTTGCCTTCTCAACCATTTCTTGGCTTCAAACTCCCATACCTCGCGAACGGATTGACCTAACCCAAAAATTCCTATTGCATATGAAAGTAGAAACTCGCCCGATTACAACGGTATGTGTATTTTTACTCTAGGCCATTCTGGTTAAGCGTTTGGAGCAGCAGAATTGCGAAAAATTTTTTGGTTCTCAACCATTTCTTGGCTTCAACCTCCCATATCTCGCGAACGGATTGACCCAACCCAAAAATTCCTGTTGCGTCTGAAAGTAGAAACTCGCCCGATTACAACGGTATGTGTGTTTCTCCACTAGGCAATTCTGGTTAAGCGATTGGAGCAGCAGAAATGCGAAAAATTTGTTGCCTTCTCAAGCATTTCTTCGCTTCAAACTCCCATATCTCGCGAACGGATTGACCTAACCCAAAAATTCCTATTGCATTAGAAAGTAGAAACTCGCCCGATTACAACGGTATGTGTATTTCTTCCCTAGGCAATTCTGGTTAAGCGATTGGAGCAGCAGAAGTGCGAAAAATTTGTTGTCTTGTCAACCATTTCTTAGCTTCAACGTCCCATATCTCGCGAACGGATTGACCTATCCCAAAAATTCCTATTGCATCTGAAAGTAGAAACTCGCCCGATTACAACGGTATGTGTATTTTTTCCCTAGGCAATTCTGGTTAAGCGATTGGAGCAGCAGAAGTGCGAAAAATTTGTTGTCTTGTCAACCATTTCTTAGCTTCAACGTCCCATATCTCGCGAACGGATTGACCTATCCCAAAAATTCCTATTGCATCTGAAAGTAGAACCTCGCCCGATTACAACGGTATGTGCATTTTTTCCCTAGGCCAATCTGGTAAAGCGTTTGGAGCAGCAGGATTGCGAAAAATTTTTTGCCTTCTCAACCATTTCTTGGCTTCAAACTCCCATACCTCGCGAACGGATTGACCTAACCCAAAAATTCCTATTGCATATGAAAGTAGAAACTCGCCCGATTACAACGGTATGTGTATTTTTACTCTAGGCCATTCTGGTTAAGCGTTTGGAGCAGCAGAAGTGCGAAAAATTTTTTGGTTCTCAACCATTTCTTGGCTTCAACCTCCCATATCTCGCGAACGGATTGACCCAACCCAAAAATTCCTGTTGCGTCTGAAAGTAGAAACTCGCCCGATTACAACGGTATGTGTGTTTCCCCACTAGGCAATTCTGGTTAAGCGATTTGAGCAGCAGAAATGCGAAAAATTTGTTGCCTTCTCAAGCATTTCTTCGCTTCAAACTCCCATATCTCGCGAACGGATTGACCTAACCCAAAAATTCCTATTGCATTAGAAAGTAGAAACTCGCCCGATTACAACGGTATGTGTATTTCTTCCCTAGGCAATTCTGGTTAAGCGATTGGAGCAGCAGAAGTGCGAAAAATTTGTTGTCTTGTCAACCATTTCTTAGCTTCAACGTCCCATATCTCGCGAACGGATTGACCTATCCCAAAAATTCCTATTGCATCTGAAAGTAGAAACTCGCCCGATTACAACGGTATGTGTATTTTTTCCCTAGGCAATTCTGGTTAAGCGATTGGAGCAGCAGAAGTGCGAAAAATTTGTTGTCTTGTCAACCATTTCTTAGCTTCAACGTCCCATATCTCGCGAACGGATTGACCTATCCCAAAAATTCCTATTGCATCTGAAAGTAGAACCTCGCCCGATTACAACGGTATGTGTATTTTTACTCTAGGCCATTCTGGTTAAGCGTTTGGAGCAGCAGAATTGCGAAAAATTTTTTGGTTCTCAACCATTTCTTGACTTCAACCTCCCATATCTCGCGAACGGATTGACCCAACCCAAAAATTCCTGTTGCGTCTGAAAGTAGAAACTCGCCCGATTACAACGGTATGTGTGTTTCTCCACTAGGCAATTCTGGTTAAGCGATTGGAGCAGCAGAATTGCGAAAAATTTGTTCTCTTCTCAACCATTTCTTAGCTTCAAACTCCCATATCTCGCGAACGGATTGACCTAACCCAAAAATTCCTATTGCATATGAAAGTAGAAACTCGCCCGATTACAACGGTATGTGTATTTTTTCCCTAGCCAATTCTGGTTAAGCGATTGGAGCAGCAGAAGTGCGAAAAATTTGTTGTCTTGTCAACCATTTCTTAGCTTCAACGTCCCATATCTCGCGAACGGATTGACCTATCCCAAAAATTCCTATTGCATCTGAAAGTAGAAACTCGCCCGATTACAACGGTATGTGCATTTTTTCCCTAGGCCAATCTGGTAAAGCGTTTGGAGCAGCAGGATTGCGAAAAATTTTTTGCTTTCTCAACCATTTCTTGGCTTCAAACTCCCATATCTCGCGAACGGATTGACCTAACCCGACAGTTCCTGTTGCGTCTGAAAGTAGAAACTCGCCCGATTACAACGGTATGTCTATTTTTTCCCTAGGCCATTCTGGTTAAGCGATTGGAGCAGCAGAATTGCGAAAAATTTGTTCTCTTCTCAACCATTTCTTAGCTTCAAACTCCCATATCTCGCGAACGGATTGACCTAACCCAAAAATTCCTATTGCATATGAAAGTAGAAACTCGCCCGATTACAACGGTATGTGTATTTTTTCCCTAGCCAATTCTGGTTAAGCGATTGGAGCAGCAGAAGTGCGAAAAATTTGTTGTCTTGTCAACCATTTCTTAGCTTCAAAGTCCCATATCTCGCGAACGGATTGACCTATACCAAAAATTCCTATTGCATCTGAAAGTGGAAACACGCCCGATTACAACGGTATGTGTGTTTTTCCCCTAGGCCATTCTGGTTAAGCGATTGGAGCAGCAGAAGTGCGAAAAATTTGTTGTCGTCTCAACCATTTCTTCGCTTCATAGACCCATATCTCGCTAACGGATTGACCAAACCCAAAAATTCCTGCTGCGTCTGAAAGTAGAAACTCGCCCGATTACAACGGTATGTGTATTTTTTCCCTTGGCCATCCTGGTTATACGTTTGGAGCAGCAGAAGTGCGAAAAATTTGTTCTCTTCTCAACCATTTCTTAGCTTCAAACTCCCACATCTCGCGAACGGATTGACCTAACCCAAAAATTCCTATTGCATCTGAAAGTAGAAACTAGCCCGATTTCAACGGTATGTGTATTTTTTCCCTAGGCCATTCTGGTTAAGCGTTTGGAGCAGCAGAATTGCGAAAAATTTTTTGCCTTCTCAACCATTTCTTGGCTTCAAACTCCCATATCTCGCGAACGGATTGACCTAACCCGACAGTTCCTGTTGCGTCTGAAAGTAGAAACTCGCCCGATTACAACGGTATGTCTATTTTTTCCCTAGGCCATTCTGGTTAAGCGATTGGAGCAGCAGAATTGCGAAAAATTTGTTCTCTTCTCAACCATTTCTTAGCTTCAAACTCCCATATCTCGCGAACGGATTGACCTAACCCAAAAATTCCTATTGCATATGAAAGTAGAAACTCGCCCGATTACAACGGTATGTGTATTTTTTCCCTAGCCAATTCTGGTTAAGCGATTGGAGCAGCAGAAGTGCGAAAAATTTGTTGTCTTGTCAACCATTTCTTAGCTTCAAAGTCCCATATCTCGCGAACGGATTGACCTATACCAAAAATTCCTATTGCATCTGAAAGTAGAAACACGCCCGATTACAACGGTATGTGTGTTTTTCCCCTAGGCCATTCTGGTTAAGCGATTGGAGCAGCAGAAGTGCGAAAAATTTGTTGTCGTCTCAACCATTTCTTCGCTTCATAGACCCATATCTCGCTAACGGATTGACCAAACCCAAAAATTCCTGCTGCGTCTGAAAGTAGAAACTCGCCCGATTACAACGGTATGTGTATTTTTTCCCTTGGCCATCCTGGTTATACGTTTGGAGCAGCAGAAGTGCGAAAAATTTGTTCTCTTCTCAACCATTTCTTAGCTTCAAATTCCCACATCTCGCGAACGGATTGACCTAACCCAAAAATTCCTATTGCATCTGAAAGTAGAAACTAGCCCGATTTCAACGGTATGTGTATTTTTTCCCTAGGCCATTCTGGTTAAGCGTTTGGAGCAGCAGAATTGCGAAAAATTTTTTGCCTTCTCAACCATTTCTTGGCTTCAAACTCCCATATCTCGCGAACGGATTGACCTAACCAAAAATTCCTGTTGCGTATGAAAGTAGAAACTCGCCCGATTACAACGGTATGTGTAATTTTTCCCTAGCCAATTCTGGATAAGCGATTGGAGCAGCAGAAGTGCGAAAAATTTGTTGTCTTCTCAACCATTTCTTCGCTTCATAGTCCCATATCTCGCGAACGGATTGACCAATCCCAAAAATTCCTGCTGCATCTGAAAGTAGAAACTCGCCCGATTACAACGGTATGTGTATTTTTTCCCTAGGCCATTCTGGTTAAGCGATTGGAGCAGCAGAATTGCGAAAAATTTGTTCTCTTCTCAACCATTTCTTAGCTTCAAACTCCCATATCTCGCGAACGGATTGACCTAACCCAAAAATTCCTATTGCATATGAAAGTAGAAACTCGCCCGATTACAACGGTATGTGTATTTTTTCCCTAGCCAATTCTGGTTAAGCGATTGGAGCAGCAGAATTGCGAAAAATTTGTTGTCTTGTCAACCATTTCTTAGCTTCAAAGTCCCATATCTTGCGAACGGATTGACCTAACCCAAAAATTCCTATTGCATCTGAAAGTAGAAACTCGCCCGATTACAACGGTATGTGTATTTTTACTCTAGGCCATTCTGGTTAAGCGTTTGGAGCAGCAGAATTGCGAAAAATTTTTTGGTTCTCAACCATTTCTTGGCTTCAACCTCCCATATCTCGCGAACGGATTGACCCAACCCAAAAATTCCTGTTGCGTCTGAAAGTAGAAACTCGCCCGATTACAACGGTATGTGTGTTTCTCCACTAGGCAATTCTGGTTAAGCGATTGGAGCAGCAGAAATGCGAAAAATTTGTTGCCTTCTCAAGCATTTCTTCGCTTCAAACTCCCATATCTCGCGAACGGATTGACCTAACCCAAAAATTCCTATTGCATTAGAAAGTAGAATCTCGCCCGATTACAACGGTATGTGTATTTCTTCCCTAGGCAATTCTGGTTAAGCGATTGGAGCAGCAGAAGTGCGAAAAATTTGTTGTCTTGTCAACCATTTCTTAGCTTCAACGTCCCATATCTCGCGAACGGATTGACCTATCCCAAAAATTCCTATTGCATCTGAAAGTAGAAACTCGCCCGATTACAACGGTATGTGTATTTTTTCCCTAGGCCATTCTGGTTAAGCGATTGGAGCAGCAGAAGTGCGAAAAATTTGTTGTCTTGTCAACCATTTCTTAGCTTCAAACTCCCATATCTCGCGAACGGATTGACCTATCCCAAAATTTCCCATTGCATCTGAAAGTAGAAACTCGCCCGATTACAACGGTATGTGTGTTTTTCCACTAGGCCATTCGGGATAAGCGATTGGAGCAGCAGAAATGCGAAAAATTTTTTGCCTTCTCAACCATTTCTTGGCTTCAAACTCACATATCTCGCGAACGGATTGACCTGACCCAAAAATTGCTATTGCATCTGAAAGTAGAAACTCGACCGATTACAATGGTATGCGTATTTTTTCCCTAGGCCATTCTGGTTAAGCGTTTGGAGCAGCAGAATTGCGAAAAATTTGTTGCCTTCTCAACCATTTCTTCGCTTCAAACTCCCATATCTCGCGAACGGATTGACCTAACCCAAAAATTCCTATTGCATTTGAAAGTAGAAACTCGCCCGATTACAACGGTATGTGTGTTTTTCCACTAGGCCATTCTGGTTAAGCGATTGGAGCAGCAGAAGTGCGAAAAATTTGTTGCCTTCTCAACTATTCCTTCGCTTCAAACTCCCATATCTCGCGAACGGATTGACCAAACCCAAAAATTCCTATTGCATTTGAAAGTAGAAACTCGCCCGATTACAACGGTATGTGTATTTTTTCCCTAGGCTATTCTGGTTAAGCGATTGGAGCAGCAGAAGTGCGAAAAATTTGTTGTCTTGTCAACCATTTCTTAGCTTCAACGTCCCATATCTCGCGAACGGATTGACCTATCCCAAAAATTCCTATTGCATCTGAAAGTAGAACCTCGCCCGATTACAACGGTATGTGCATTTTTTCCCTAGGCCAATCTGGTAAAGCGTTTGGAGCAGCAGGATTGCGAAAAATTTTTTGCCTTCTCAACCATTTCTTGGCTTCAAACTCCCATACCTCGCGAACGGATTGACCTAACCCAAAAATTCCTATTGCATATGAAAGTAGAAACTCGCCCGATTACAACGGTATGTGTATTTTTACTCTAGGCCATTCTGGTTAAGCGTTTGGAGCAGCAGAATTGCGAAAAATTTTTTGGTTCTCAACCATTTCTTGGCTTCAACCTCCCATATCTCGCGAACGGATTGACCCAACCCAAAAATTCCTGTTGCGTCTGAAAGTAGAAACTCGCCCGATTACAACGGTATGTGTGTTTCTCCACTAGGCAATTCTGGTTAAGCGATTGGAGCAGCAGAAATGCGAAAAATTTGTTGCCTTCTCAAGCATTTCTTCGCTTCAAACTCCCATATCTCGCGAACCGATTGACCTAACCCAAAAATTCCTATTGCATTAGAAAGTAGAAACTCGCCCGATTACAACGGTATGTGTATTTTTACTCTAGGCCATTCTGGTTAAGCGTTTGGAGCAGCAGAATTGCGAAAAATTTTTTGGTTCTCAACCATTTCTTGGCTTCAACCTCCCATATCTCGCGAACGGATTGACCCAACCCAAAAATTCCTGTTGCGTCTGAAAGTAGAAACTCGCCCGATTACAACGGTATGTGTGTTTCTCCACTAGGCAATTCTGGTTAAGCGATTGGAGCAGCAGAAATGCGAAAAATTTGTTGCCTTCTCAAGCATTTCTTCGCTTCAAACTCCCATATCTCGCGAACGGATTGACCTAACCCAAAAATTCCTATTGCATTAGAAAGTAGAAACTCGCCCGATTACAACGGTATGTGTATTTCTTCCCTAGGCAATTCTGGTTAAGCGATTGGAGCAGCAGAAGTGCGAAAAATTTGTTGTCTTGTCAACCATTTCTTAGCTTCAACGTCCCATATCTCGCGAACGGATTGACCTATCCCAAAAATTCCTATTGCATCTGAAAGTAGAAACTCGCCCGATTACAACGGTATGTGTATTTTTTCCCTAGGCAATTCTGGTTAAGCGATTGGAGCAGCAGAAGTGCGAAAAATTTGTTGTCGTCTCAACCATTTCTTCGCTTCATAGACCCATATCTCGCTAACGGATTGACCAAACCCAAAAATTCCTGCTGCGTCTGAAAGTAGAAACTCGCCCGATTACAACTGTATGCGTATTTTTTCCCTTGGCCATCCTGGTTATACGTTTGGAGCAGCAGAATTGCGAAAAATTTGTTCTCTTCTCAACCATTTCTTGGCTTCAAACTCCCATATCTCGCGAACGGATTGACCTAATCCAAAAATTCCTATTGCATCTGAAAGTAGAAACTCGCCCGATTACAACGGTATGTGCATTTTTTCCCTAGGGCATTCTGGTGAAGCGTTTGGAACAGCAGAATTGCGAACAATTTTTTGCCTTCTCAACCATTTCTTGACTACAAACTCCCATATCTCGCGAACGGATTGACCTAACCCAAAAATTCCCGTTGCGTATGAAAGTAGAAACTCGCCCTATTACAACGGTATGTGTAATTTTTCCCTAGCCAATTCTGGATAAGCGATTGGAGCAGCAGAAGTGCGAAAAATTTGTTGTCTTCTCAACCATTTCTTCGCTTCATAGTCCCATATCTCGCGAACGGATTGACCAATCCCAAAAATTCCTGCTGCATCTGAAAGTAGAAACTCGCCCGATTACAACGGTATGTGTATTTTTTCCCTAGGCCATTCTGGTTAAGCGATTGGAGCAGCAGAATTGCGAAAAATTTGTTCTCTTCTCAACCATTTCTTAGCTTCAAACTCCCATATCTCGCGAACGGATTGACCTAACCCAAAAATTCCTATTGCATATGAAAGTAGAAACTCGCCCGATTACAACGGTATGTGTATTTTTTCCCTAGCCAATTCTGGTTAAGCGATTGGAGCAGCAGAAGTGCGAAAAATTTGTTGTCTTGTCAACCATTTCTTAGCTTCAAAGTCCCATATCTCGCGAACGGATTGACCTAACCCAAAAATTCCTATTGCATCTGAAAGTAGAAACTCGCCCGATTACAACGGTATGTGTATTTTTTCCCTAGGCCATTCTGGTTAAGCGATTGGAGCAGCAGAAGTGCGAAAAATTTGTTCTCTTCTCAACCATTTCTTAGCTTCAAACTCCCATATCTCGCGAACGAATTGACCTAACCCAAAAATTCCTATTGCATATGAAAGTAGAAACTCGCCCGATTACAACGGTATGTGTATTTTTTCCCTAGCCAATTCTGGTTAAGCGAGTGGAGCAGCAGAAGTGCGAAAAATTTGTTGTCTTGTCAACCATTTCTTAGCTTCAAAGACCCATATCTCGCGAACGGATTGACCTAACCCAAAAATTCCTATTGCATCTGAAAGTAGAAACTCGCCCGATTACAACGGTATGTGTATTTTTACTCTAGGCCATTCTGGTTAAGCGTTTGGAGCAGCAGAATTGCGAAAAATTTTTTGCCTTCTCAACCATTTCTTGGCTTCATAATACCCTATCTCGCGAACGGATTGACCTAACCCAAAAATTCCTATTGCATCTGAAACTAGAAGCTCGCCCGATTACAACGGTATGTGCATTTTTTCCCTATGCCTTTCTGGTTAAGCGTTTGGAGCAGCAGAATTGCGAAAAATTTTTTGCCTCCTCAACCATTTCTTGGTTTCAAACTCCCATATCTCGCGAACGGATTGACCTGACCCAAAAATTCCTATTGCATCTGAAAGTAGAAACTCGACCGATTACAATGGTATGCGTATTTTTTCCCTAGGCCATTCTGGTTAAGCGTTTGGAGCAGCAGAATTGCGAAAAATTTTTTGCGTTCTCAACCATTTCTTGGCTTCAACCTCTCATACCTCACGAACGGATTGACCTAACCCAAAAATTCCCATCGCATCTGAACGTAGAAACTCGCCCGATTACAACGGTATGTGTGTTTTTCCACTAGGCCATTCTGGTTAAGCGATTGGAGCAGCAGAAATGCGAAGAATTTGTTGCCTTCTCAACCATTTCTTCGCTTCAAACTCCCATATCTCGCGAACGGATTGACCTAACCCAAAAATTCCTATTGCATTTGAAAGTAGAAACTCGCCCGATTACAACGGTATGTGTGTTTTTCCACTAGGCCATTCTGGTTAAGCGATTGGAGCAGCAGAAGTGCGAAAAATTTGTTGCCTTCTCAACTATTCCTTCGCTTCAAACTCCCATATCTCGCGAACGGATTGACCTAACCCAAAAATTCCTATTGCATTTGAAAGTAGAAACTCGCCCGATTACAACGGTATGTGTATTTTTTCCCTAGGCAATCCTGGTTAAGCGATTGGAGCAGCAGAAGTGCGAAAAATTTGTTGTCTTGTCAACCATTTCTTAGCTTTAACGTCCCATATCTCGCGAACGGATTGACCTATCCCAAAAATTCCTATTGCATCTGAAAGTAGAACCTCGCCCGATTACAACGGTATGTGCATTTTTTCCCTAGGCCAATCTGGTAAAGCGTTTGGAGCAGCAGGATTGCGAAAAATTTTTTGCCTTCTCAACCATTTCTTGGCTTCAAACTCCCATACCTCGCGAACGGATTGACCTAACCCAAAAATTCCTATTGCATATGAAAGTAGAAACTCGCCCGATTACAACGGTATGTGTATTTTTACTCTAGGCCATTCTGGTTAAGCGTTTGGAGCAGCAGAATTGCGAAAAATTTTTTGGTTCTCAACCATTTCTTGGCTTCAACCTCCCATATCTCGCGAACGGATTGACCCAACCCAAAAATTCCTGTTGCGTCTGAAAGTAGAAACTCGCCCGATTACAACGGTATGTGTGTTTCTCCACTAGGCAATTCTGGTTAAGCGATTGGAGCAGCAGAAATGCGAAAAATTTGTTGCCTTCTCAAGCATTTCTTCGCTTCAAACTCCCATATCTCGCGAACGGATTGACCTAACCCAAAAATTCCTATTGCATTAGAAAGTAGAAACTCGCCCGATTACAACGGTATGTGTATTTCTTCCCTAGGCAATTCTGGTTAAGCGATTGGAGCAGCAGAAGTGCGAAAAATTTGTTGTCTTGTCAACCATTTCTTAGCTTCAACGTCCCATATCTCGCGAACGGATTGACCTATCCCAAAAATTCCTATTGCATCTGAAAGTAGAAACTCGCCCGATTACAACGGTATGTGTATTTTTTCCCTAGGCAATTCTGGTTAAGCGATTGGAGCAGCAGAAGTGCGAAAAATTTGTTGTCTTGTCAACCATTTCTTAGCTTCAACGTCCCATATCTCGCGAACGGATTGACCTATCCCAAAAATTCCTATTGCATCTGAAAGTAGAACCTCGCCCGATTACAACGGTATGTGCATTTTTTCCCTAGGCCAATCTGGTAAAGCGTTTGGAGCAGCAGGATTGCGAAAAATTTTTTGCCTTCTCAACCATTTCTTGGCTTCAAACTCCCATACCTCGCGAACGGATTGACCTAACCCAAAAATTCCTATTGCATATGAAAGTAGAAACTCGCCCGATTACAACGGTATGTGTATTTTTACTCTAGGCCATTCTGGTTAAGCGTTTGGAGCAGCAGAAGTGCGAAAAATTTTTTGGTTCTCAACCATTTCTTGGCTTCAACCTCCCATATCTCGCGAACGGATTGACCCAACCCAAAAATTCCTGTTGCGTCTGAAAGTAGAAACTCGCCCGATTACAACGGTATGTGTGTTTCTCCACTAGGCAATTCTGGTTAAGCGATTTGAGCAGCAGAAATGCGAAAAATTTGTTGCCTTCTCAAGCATTTCTTCGCTTCAAACTCCCATATCTCGCGAACGGATTGACCTAACCCAAAAATTCCTATTGCATTAGAAAGTAGAAACTCGCCCGATTACAACGGTATGTGTATTTCTTCCCTAGGCAATTCTGGTTAAGCGATTGGAGCAGCAGAAGTGCGAAAAATTTGTTGTCTTGTCAACCATTTCTTAGCTTCAACGTCCCATATCTCGCGAACGGATTGACCTATCCCAAAAATTCCTATTGCATCTGAAAGTAGAAACTCGCCCGATTACAACGGTATGTGTATTTTTTCCCTAGGCAATTCTGGTTAAGCGATTGGAGCAGCAGAAGTGCGAAAAATTTGTTGTCTTGTCAACCATTTCTTAGCTTCAACGTCCCATATCTCGCGAACGGATTGACCTATCCCAAAAATTCCTATTGCATCTGAAAGTAGAACCTCGCCCGATTACAACGGTATGTGTATTTTTACTCTAGGCCATTCTGGTTAAGCGTTTGGAGCAGCAGAATTGCGAAAAATTTTTTGGTTCTCAACCATTTCTTGACTTCAACCTCCCATATCTCGCGAACGGATTGACCCAACCCAAAAATTCCTGTTGCGTCTGAAAGTAGAAACTCGCCCGATTACAACGGTATGTGTGTTTCTCCACTAGGCAATTCTGGTTAAGCGATTGGAGCAGCAGAAATGCGAAAAATTTGTTCTCTTCTCAACCATTTCTTAGCTTCAAACTCCCATATCTCGCGAACGGATTGACCTAACCCAAAAATTCCTATTGCATATGAAAGTAGAAACTCGCCCGATTACAACGGTATGTGTATTTTTTCCCTAGCCAATTCTGGTTAAGCGATTGGAGCAGCAGAAGTGCGAAAAATTTGTTGTCTTGTCAACCATTTCTTAGCTTCAACGTCCCATATCTCGCGAACGGATTGACCTATCCCAAAAATTCCTATTGCATCTGAAAGTAGAAACTCGCCCGATTACAACGGTATGTGCATTTTTTCCCTAGGCCAATCTGGTAAAGCGTTTGGAGCAGCAGGATTGCGAAAAATTTTTTGCTTTCTCAACCATTTCTTGGCTTCAAACTCCCATATCTCGCGAACGGATTGACCTAACCCGACAGTTCCTGTTGCGTCTGAAAGTAGAAACTCGCCCGATTACAACGGTATGTCTATTTTTTCCCTAGGCCATTCTGGTTAAGCGATTGGAGCAGCAGAATTGCGAAAAATTTGTTCTCTTCTCAACCATTTCTTAGCTTCAAACTCCCATATCTCGCGAACGGATTGACCTAACCCAAAAATTCCTATTGCATATGAAAGTAGAAACTCGCCCGATTACAACGGTATGTGTATTTTTTCCCTAGCCAATTCTGGTTAAGCGATTGGAGCAGCAGAAGTGCGAAAAATTTGTTGTCTTGTCAACCATTTCTTAGCTTCAAAGTCCCATATCTCGCGAACGGATTGACCTATACCAAAAATTCCTATTGCATCTGAAAGTAGAAACACGCCCGATTACAACGGTATGTGTGTTTTTCCCCTAGGCCATTCTGGTTAAGCGATTGGAGCAGCAGAAGTGCGAAAAATTTGTTGTCGTCTCAACCATTTCTTCGCTTCATAGACCCATATCTCGCTAACGGATTGACCAAACCCAAAAATTCCTGCTGCGTCTGAAAGTAGAAACTCGCCCGATTACAACGGTATGTGTATTTTTTCCCTTGGCCATCCTGGTTATACGTTTGGAGCAGCAGAAGTGCGAAAAATTTGTTCTCTTCTCAACCATTTCTTAGCTTCAAACTCCCACATCTCGCGAACGGATTGACCTAACCCAAAAATTCCTATTGCATCTGAATGTAGAAACTAGCCCGATTTCAACGGTATGTGTATTTTTTCCCTAGGCCATTCTGGTTAAGCGTTTGGAGCAGCAGAATTGCGAAAAATTTTTTGCCTTCTCAACCATTTCTTGGCTTCAAACTCCCATATCTCGCGAACGGATTGACCTAACCAAAAATTCCTGTTGCGTATGAAAGTAGAAACTCGCCCGATTACAACGGTATGTGTAATTTTTCCCTAGCCAATTCTGGATAAGCGATTGGAGCAGCAGAAGTGCGAAAAATTTGTTGTCTTCTCAACCATTTCTTAGCTTCAACGTCCCATATCTCGCGAACGGATTGACCTATCCCAAAAATTCCTATTGCATCTGAAAGTAGAAACTCGCCCGATTACAACGGTATGTGTATTTTTTCCCTAGGCAATTCTGGTTAAGCGATTGGAGCAGCAGAAGTGCGAAAAATTTGTTGTCTTGTCAACCATTTCTTAGCTTCAACGTCCCATATCTCGCGAACGGATTGACCTATCCCAAAAATTCCTATTGCATCTGAAAGTAGAACCTCGCCCGATTACAACGGTATGTGCATTTTTTCCCTAGGCCAATCTGGTAAAGCGTTTGGAGCAGCAGGATTGCGAAAAATTTTTTGCCTTCTCAACCATTTCTTGGCTTCAAACTCCCATACCTCGCGAACGGATTGACCTAACCCAAAAATTCCTATTGCATATGAAAGTAGAAACTCGCCCGATTACAACGGTATGTGTATTTTTACTCTAGGCCATTCTGGTTAAGCGTTTGGAGCAGCAGAAGTGCGAAAAATTTTTTGGTTCTCAACCATTTCTTGGCTTCAACCTCCCATATCTCGCGAACGGATTGACCCAACCCAAAAATTCCTGTTGCGTCTGAAAGTAGAAACTCGCCCGATTACAACGGTATGTGTGTTTCTCCACTAGGCAATTCTGGTTAAGCGATTTGAGCAGCAGAAATGCGAAAAATTTGTTGCCTTCTCAAGCATTTCTTCGCTTCAAACTCCCATATCTCGCGAACGGATTGACCTAACCCAAAAATTCCTATTGCATTAGAAAGTAGAAACTCGCCCGATTACAACGGTATGTGTATTTCTTCCCTAGGCAATTCTGGTTAAGCGATTGGAGCAGCAGAAGTGCGAAAAATTTGTTGTCTTGTCAACCATTTCTTAGCTTCAACGTCCCATATCTCGCGAACGGATTGACCTATCCCAAAAATTCCTATTGCATCTGAAAGTAGAAACTCGCCCGATTACAACGGTATGTGTATTTTTTCCCTAGGCAATTCTGGTTAAGCGATTGGAGCAGCAGAAGTGCGAAAAATTTGTTGTCTTGTCAACCATTTCTTAGCTTCAACGTCCCATATCTCGCGAACGGATTGACCTATCCCAAAAATTCCTATTGCATCTGAAAGTAGAACCTCGCCCGATTACAACGGTATGTGTATTTTTACTCTAGGCCATTCTGGTTAAGCGTTTGGAGCAGCAGAATTGCGAAAAATTTTTTGGTTCTCAACCATTTCTTGACTTCAACCTCCCATATCTCGCGAACGGATTGACCCAACCCAAAAATTCCTGTTGCGTCTGAAAGTAGAAACTCGCCCGATTACAACGGTATGTGTGTTTCTCCACTAGGCAATTCTGGTTAAGCGATTGGAGCAGCAGAAATGCGAAAAATTTGTTCTCTTCTCAACCATTTCTTAGCTTCAAACTCCCATATCTCGCGAACGGATTGACCTAACCCAAAAATTCCTATTGCATATGAAAGTAGAAACTCGCCCGATTACAACGGTATGTGTATTTTTTCCCTAGCCAATTCTGGTTAAGCGATTGGAGCAGCAGAAGTGCGAAAAATTTGTTGTCTTGTCAACCATTTCTTAGCTTCAACGTCCCATATCTCGCGAACGGATTGACCTATCCCAAAAATTCCTATTGCATCTGAAAGTAGAAACTCGCCCGATTACAACGGTATGTGCATTTTTTCCCTAGGCCAATCTGGTAAAGCGTTTGGAGCAGCAGGATTGCGAAAAATTTTTTGCTTTCTCAACCATTTCTTGGCTTCAAACTCCCATATCTCGCGAACGGATTGACCTAACCCGACAGTTCCTGTTGCGTCTGAAAGTAGAAACTCGCCCGATTACAACGGTATGTCTATTTTTTCCCTAGGCCATTCTGGTTAAGCGATTGGAGCAGCAGAATTGCGAAAAATTTGTTCTCTTCTCAACCATTTCTTAGCTTCAAACTCCCATATCTCGCGAACGGATTGACCTAACCCAAAAATTCCTATTGCATATGAAAGTAGAAACTCGCCCGATTACAACGGTATGTGTATTTTTTCCCTAGCCAATTCTGGTTAAGCGATTGGAGCAGCAGAAGTGCGAAAAATTTGTTGTCTTGTCAACCATTTCTTAGCTTCAAAGTCCCATATCTCGCGAACGGATTGACCTATACCAAAAATTCCTATTGCATCTGAAAGTAGAAACACGCCCGATTACAACGGTATGTGTGTTTTTCCCCTAGGCCATTCTGGTTAAGCGATTGGAGCAGCAGAAGTGCGAAAAATTTGTTGTCGTCTCAACCATTTCTTCGCTTCATAGACCCATATCTCGCTAACGGATTGACCAAACCCAAAAATTCCTGCTGCGTCTGAAAGTAGAAACTCGCCCGATTACAACGGTATGTGTATTTTTTCCCTTGGCCATCCTGGTTATACGTTTGGAGCAGCAGAAGTGCGAAAAATTTGTTCTCTTCTCAACCATTTCTTAGCTTCAAACTCCCACATCTCGCGAACGGATTGACCTAACCCAAAAATTCCTATTGCATCTGAAAGTAGAAACTAGCCCGATTTCAACGGTATGTGTATTTTTTCCCTAGGCCATTCTGGTTAAGCGTTTGGAGCAGCAGAATTGCGAAAAATTTTTTGCCTTCTCAACCATTTCTTGGCTTCAAACTCCCATATCTCGCGAACGGATTGACCTAACCAAAAATTCCTGTTGCGTATGAAAGTAGAAACTCGCCCGATTACAACGGTATGTGTAATTTTTCCCTAGCCAATTCTGGATAAGCGATTGGAGCAGCAGAAGTGCGAAAAATTTGTTGTCTTCTCAACCATTTCTTCGCTTCATAGTCCCATATCTCGCGAACGGATTGACCAATCCCAAAAATTCCTGCTGCATCTGAAAGTAGAAACTCGCCCGATTACAACGGTATGTGTATTTTTTCCCTAGGCCATTCTGGTTAAGCGATTGGAGCAGCAGAATTGCGAAAAATTTGTTCTCTTCTCAACCATTTCTTAGCTTCAAACTCCCATATCTCGCGAACGGATTGACCTAACCCAAAAATTCCTATTGCATATGAAAGTAGAAACTCGCCCGATTACAACGGTATGTGTATTTTTTCCCTAGCCAATTCTGGTTAAGCGATTGGAGCAGCAGAATTGCGAAAAATTTGTTGTCTTGTCAACCATTTCTTAGCTTCAAAGTCCCATATCTTGCGAACGGATTGACCTAACCCAAAAATTCCTATTGCATCTGAAAGTAGAAACTCGCCCGATTACAACGGTATGTGTATTTTTACTCTAGGCCATTCTGGTTAAGCGTTTGGAGCAGCAGAATTGCGAAAAATTTTTTGGTTCTCAACCATTTCTTGGCTTCAACCTCCCATATCTCGCGAACGGATTGACCCAACCCAAAAATTCCTGTTGCGTCTGAAAGTAGAAACTCGCCCGATTACAACGGTATGTGTGTTTCTCCACTAGGCAATTCTGGTTAAGCGATTGGAGCAGCAGAAATGCGAAAAATTTGTTGCCTTCTCAAGCATTTCTTCGCTTCAAACTCCCATATCTCGCGAACGGATTGACCTAACCCAAAAATTCCTATTGCATTAGAAAGTAGAAACTCGCCCGATTACAACGGTATGTGTATTTCTTCCCTAGGCAATTCTGGTTAAGCGATTGGAGCAGCAGAAGTGCGAAAAATTTGTTGTCTTGTCAACCATTTCTTAGCTTCAACGTCCCATATCTCGCGAACGGATTGACCTATCCCAAAAATTCCTATTGCATCTGAAAGTAGAAACTCGCCCGATTACAACGGTATGTGTATTTTTTCCCTAGGCCATTCTGGTTAAGCGATTGGAGCAGCAGAAGTGCGAAAAATTTGTTGTCTTGTCAACCATTTCTTAGCTTCAAACTCCCATATCTCGCGAACGGATTGACCTATCCCAAAATTTCCCATTGCATCTGAAAGTAGAAACTCGCCCGATTACAACGGTATGTGTGTTTTTCCACTAGGCCATTCGGGATAAGCGATTGGAGCAGCAGAAATGCGAAAAATTTTTTGCCTTCTCAACCATTTCTTGGCTTCAAACTCACATATCTCGCGAACGGATTGACTTGACCCAAAAATTGCTATTGCATCTGAAAGTAGAAACTCGACCGATTACAATGGTATGCGTATTTTTTCCCTAGGCCATTCTGGTTAAGCGTTTGGAGCAGCAGAATTGCGAAAAATTTGTTGCCTTCTCAACCATTTCTTCGCTTCAAACTCCCATATCTCGCGAACGGATTGACCTAACCCAAAAATTCCTATTGCATTTGAAAGTAGAAACTCGCCCGATTACAACGGTATGTGTGTTTTTCCACTAGGCCATTCTGGTTAAGCGATTGGAGCAGCAGAAGTGCGAAAAATTTGTTGCCTTCTCAACTATTCCTTCGCTTCAAACTCCCATATCTCGCGAACGGATTGACCTAACCCAAAAATTCCTATTGCATTTGAAAGTAGAAACTCGCCCGATTACAACGGTATGTGTATTTTTTCCCTAGGCTATTCTGGTTAAGCGATTGGAGCAGCAGAAGTGCGAAAAATTTGTTGTGTTGTCAACCATTTCTTAGCTTCAACGTCCCATATCTCGCGAACGGATTGACCTATCCCAAAAATTCCTATTGCATCTGAAAGTAGAACCTCGCCCGATTACAACGGTATGTGCATTTTTTCCCTAGGCCAATCTGGTAAAGCGTTTGGAGCAGCAGGATTGCGAAAAATTTTTTGCCTTCTCAACCATTTCTTGGCTTCAAACTCCCATACCTCGCGAACGGATTGACCTAACCCAAAAATTCCTATTGCATATGAAAGTAGAAACTCGCCCGATTACAACGGTATGTGTATTTTTACTCTAGGCCATTCTGGTTAAGCGTTTGGAGCAGCAGAATTGCGAAAAATTTTTTGGTTCTCAACCATTTCTTGGCTTCAACCTCCCATATCTCGCGAACGGATTGACCCAACCCAAAAATTCCTGTTGCGTCTGAAAGTAGAAACTCGCCCGATTACAACGGTATGTGTGTTTCTCCACTAGGCAATTCTGGTTAAGCGATTGGAGCAGCAGAAATGCGAAAAATTTGTTGCCTTCTCAAGCATTTCTTCGCTTCAAACTCCCATATCTCGCGAACCGATTGACCTAACCCAAAAATTCCTATTGCATTAGAAAGTAGAAACTCGCCCGATTACAACGGTATGTGTATTTCTTCCCTAGGCAATTCTGGTTAAGCGATTGGAGCAGCAGAAGTGCGAAAAATTTGTTGTCTTGTCAACCATTTCTTAGCTTCAACGTCCCATATCTCGCGAACGGATTGACCTATCCCAAAAATTCCTATTGCATCTGAAAGTAGAAACTCGCCCGATTACAACGGTATGTGTATTTTTTCCCTAGGCCATTCTGGTTAAGCGATTGGAGCAGCAGAAGTGCGAAAAATTTGTTGTCTTGTCAACCATTTCTTAGCTTCAAACTCCCATATCTCGCGAACGGATTGACATATCCCAAAAATTCCCATTGCATCTGAAAGTAGAAACTCGCCCGATTACAACGGTATGTGTGTTTTTCCACTAGGCCATTCGGGATAAGCGATTGGAGCAGCAGAAATGCGAAAAATTTTTTGCCTTCTCAACCATTTCTTGGCTTCAAACTCACATATCTCGCGAACGGATTGACCTGACCCAAAAATTCCTATTGCATCTGAAAGTAGAAACTCGACCGATTACAATGGTATGCGTATTTTTTCCCTAGGCCATTCTGGTTAAGCGTTTGGAGCAGCAGAATTGCGAAAAATTTTTTGCGTTCTCAACCATTTCTTGGCTTCAACCTCTCATACCTCACGAACGGATTGACCTAACCCAAAAATTCCCATCGCAACTGAACGTAGAAACTCGCCCGATTACAACGGTATGTGTGTTTTTCCACTAGGCCATTCTGGTTAAGCGATTGGAGCAGCAGAAATGCGAAAAATTTGTTGCCTTCTCAACCATTTCTTCGCTTCAAACTCCCATATCTCGCGAACGGATTGACCTAACCCAAAAATTCCTATTGCATTTGAAAGTAGAAACTCGCCCGATTACAACGGTATGTGTGTTTTTCCACTAGGCCATTCTGGTTAAGCGATTGGAGCAGCAGAAGTGCGAAAAATTTGTTGCCTTCTCAACTATTCCTTCGCTTCAAACTCCCATATCTCGCGAACGGATTGACCTAACCCAAAAATTCCTATTGCATTTGAAAGTAGAAACTCGCCCGATTACAACGGTATGTGTATTTTTTCCCTAGGCAATTCTGGTTAAGCGATTGGAGCAGCAGAAGTGCGAAAAATTTGTTGTCTTGTCAACCATTTCTTAGCTTCAACGTCCCATATCTCGCGAACGGATTGACCTATCCCAAAAATTCCTATTGCATCTGAAAGTAGAACCTCGCCCGATTACAACGGTATGTGCATTTTTTCCCTAGGCCAATCTGGTAAAGCGTTTGGAGCAGCAGGATTGCGAAAAATTTTTTGCCTTCTCAACCATTTCTTGGCTTCAAACTCCCATACCTCGCGAACGGATTGACCTAACCCAAAAATTCCTATTGCATATGAAAGTAGAAACTCGCCCGATTACAACGGTATGTGTATTTTTACTCTAGGCCATTCTGGTTAAGCGTTTGGAGCAGCAGAATTGCGAAAAATTTTTTGGTTCTCAACCATTTCTTGGCTTCAACCTCCCATATCTCGCGAACGGATTGACCCAACCCAAAAATTCCTGTTGCGTCTGAAAGTAGAAACTCGCCCGATTACAACGGTATGTGTGTTTCTCCACTAGGCAATTCTGGTTAAGCGATTGGAGCAGCAGAAATGCGAAAAATTTGTTGCCTTCTCAAGCATTTCTTCGCTTCAAACTCCCATATCTCGCGAACCGATTGACCTAACCCAAAAATTCCTATTGCATTTGAAAGTAGAAACTCGCCAGATTACAACGGTATGTGTATTTCTTGCCTAGGCAATTCTGGTTAAGCGATTGGAGCAGCAGAAGTGCGAAAGATTTGTTGTCTTGTCAACCATTTCTTAGCTTCAACGTCCCATATCTCGCGAACGGATTGACCTATCCCAAATATTCCTATTGCATCTGAAAGTAGAAACTCGCCCGATTACAACGGTATGTGCATTTTTTCCCTAGGCCAATCTGGTAAAGCGTTTGGAGCAGCAGGATTGCGAAAAATTTTTTGCCTTCTCAACCATTTCTTGGCTTCAAACTCCCATATCTCGCGAACGGATTGACCTAACCCGACAATTCCTGTTGCGTTTGAAAGTAGAAACTCGCCCGATTACAACGGTATGTCTATTTTTTCCCTAGGCCATTCTGGTTAAGCGATTGGAGCAGCAGAATTGCGAAAAATTTGTTCTCTTCTCAACCATTTCTTAGCTTCAAACTCCCATATCTCGCGAACGGATTGACCTAACCCAAAAATTCCTATTGCATATGAAAGTAGAAACTCGCCCGATTACAACGGTATGTGTATTTTTTCCCTAGCCAATTCTGGTTAAGCGATTGGAGCAGCAGAATTGCGAAAAATTTGTTGTCTTGTCAACCATTTCTTAGCTTCAAAGTCCCATATCTCGCGAACGGATTGACCTAACCCAAAAATTCCTATTGCATCTGAAAGTAGAAACTCGCCCGATTACAACGGTATGTGTATTTTTACTCTAGGCCATTCTGGTTAAGCGTTTGGAGCAGCAGAATTGCGAAAAATTTTTTGCCTTCTCAACCATTTCTTGGCTTCAAACTCCCATATCTCGCGAACGGATTGACCTAACCCAAAAATTCCTATTGCATCTGAAAGTAGAAACTCGCCCGATTACAACGGTATGTGTATTTTTACTCTAGGCCATTCTGGTTAAGCGTTTGGAGCAGCAGAATTGCGAAAAATTTTTTGGTTCTCAACCATTTCTTGGCTTCAACCTCCCATATCTCGCGAACGGATTGACCCAACCCAAAAATTCCTGTTGCGTCTGAAAGTAGAAACTCGCCCGATTACAACGGAATGTGTGTTTCTCCACTAGGCAATTCTGGTTAAGCGATTGGAGCAGCAGAAATGCGAAAAATTTGTTGCCTTCTCAAGCATTTCTTCGCTTCAAACTCCCATATCTCGCGAACGGATTGACCTAACCCAAAAATTCCTATTGCATTTGAAAGTAGAAACTCGCCCGATTACAACGGTATGTGTATTTCTTCCCTAGGCAATTCTGGTTAAGCGATTGGAGCAGCAGAAGTGCGAAAAATTTGTTGTCTTGTCAACCATTTCTTAGCTTCAACGTCCCATATCTCGCGAACGGATTGACCTATCCCAAAAATTCCTATTGCATCTGAAAGTAGAAACTCGCCCGATTACAACGGTATGTGTATTTTTACTCTAGGCCATTCTGGTTAAGCGTTTGGAGCAGCAGAATTGCGAAAAATTTTTTGGTTCTCAACCATTTCTTGGCTTCAACCTCCCATATCTCGCGAACGGATTGACCCAACCCAAAAATTCCTGTTGCGTCTGAAAGTAGAAACTCGCCCGATTACAACGGTATGTGTGTTTCTCCACTAGGCAATTCTGGTTAAGCGATTGGAGCAGCAGAAATGCGAAAAATTTGTTGCCTTCTCAAGCATTTCTTCGCTTCAAACTCCCATATCTCGCGAACCGATTGACCTAACCCAAAAATTCCTATTGCATTTGAAAGTAGAAACTCGCCAGATTACAACGGTATGTGTATTTCTTCCCTAGGCAATTCTGGTCAAGCGATTGGAGCAGCAGAAGTGCGAAAAATTTGTTGTCTTGTCAACCATTTCTTAGCTTCAACGTCCCATATCTCGCGAACGGATTGACCTATCCCAAATATTCCTATTGCATCTGAAAGTAGAAACTCGCCCGATTACAACGGTATGTGCATTTTTTCCCTAGGCCAATCTGGTAAAGCGTTTGGAGCAGCAGGATTGCGAAAAATTTTTTGCCTTCTCAACCATTTCTTGGCTTCAAACTCCCATATCTCGCGAACGGATTGACCTAACCCGACAATTCCTGTTGCGTCTGAAAGTAGAAACTCGCCCGATTACAACGGTATGTCTATTTTTTCCCTAGGCCATTCTGGTTAAGCGATTGGAGCAGCAGAAGTGCGAAAAATTTGTTGTCTTGTCAACCATTTCTTAGCTTCAACGTCCCATATCTCGCGAACGGATTGACCTATCCCAAAAATTCCTATTGCATCTGAAAGTAGAAACTCGCCCGATTACAACGGTATATGTATTTTTTCCCTAGGCCATTCTGGTTAAGCGACTGGAGCAGCAGAAGTGCGAAAAATTTGTTGTCTTGTCAACCATTTCTTAGCTTCAACGTCCCATATCTCGCGAACGGATTGACCTATCCCAAAAATTCCTATTGCATCTGAAAGTAGAACCTCGCCCGATTACAACGGTATGTGCATTTTTTCCCTAGGCCAATCTGGTAAAGCGTTTGGAGCAGCAGGATTGCGAAAAATTTTTTGCCTTCTCAACCATTTCTTGGCTTCAAACTCCCATACCTCGCGAACGGATTGACCTAACCCAAAAATTCCTATTGCATATGAAAGTAGAAACTCGCCCGATTACAACGGTATGTGTATTTTTACTCTAGGCCATTCTGGTTAAGCGTTTGGAGCAGCAGAATTGCGAAAAATTTTTTGGTTCTCAACCATTTCTTGGCTTCAACCTCCCATATCTCGCGAACGGATTGACCCAACCCAAAAATTCCTGTTGCGTCTGAAAGTAGAAACTCGCCCGATTACAACGGTATGTGTGTTTCTCCACTAGGCAATTCTGGTTAAGCGATTGGAGCAGCAGAAATGCGAAAAATTTGTTGCCTTCTCAAGCATTTCTTCGCTTCAAACTCCCATATCTCGCGAACCGATTGACCTAACCCAAAAATTCCTATTGCATTTGAAAGTAGAAACTCGCCAGATTACAACGGTATGTGTATTTCTTCCCTAGGCAATTCTGGTTAAGCGATTGGAGCAGCAGAAGTGCGAAAAATTTGTTGTCTTGTCAACCATTTCTTAGCTTCAACGTCCCATATCTCGCGAACGGATTGACCTATCCCAAATATTCCTATTGCATCTGAAAGTAGAAACTCGCCCGATTACAACGGTATGTGCATTTTTTCCCTAGGCCAATCTGGTAAAGCGTTTGGAGCAGCAGGATTGCGAAAAATTTTTTGCCTTCTCAACCATTTCTTGGCTTCAAACTCCCATATCTCGCGAACGGATTGACCTAACCCGACAATTCCTGTTGCGTCTGAAAGTAGAAACTCGCCCGATTACAACGGTATGTCTATTTTTTCCCTAGGCCATTCTGGTTAAGCGATTGGAGCAGCAGAAGTGCGAAAAATTTGTTGTCTTGTCAACCATTTCTTAGCTTCAACGTCCCATATCTCGCGAACGGATTGACCTATCCCAAAAATTCCTATTGCATCTGAAAGTAGAAACTCGCCCGATTACAACGGTATGTGTATTTTTTCCCTAGGCCATTCTGGTTAAGCGACTGGAGCAGCAGAAGTGCGAAAAATTTGTTGTCTTGTCAACCATTTCTTAGCTTCAACGTCCCATATCTCGCGAACGGATTGACCTATCCCAAAAATTCCTATTGCATCTGAAAGTAGAACCTCGACCGATTACAACGGTATGTGCATTTTTTCCCTAGGCCAATCTGGTAAAGCGTTTGGAGCAGCAGGATTGCGAAAAATTTTTTGCCTTCTCAACCATTTCTTGGCTTCAAACTCCCATACCTCGCGAACGGATTGACCTAACCCAAAAATTCCTATTGCATATGAAAGTAGAAACTCGCCCGATTACAACGGTATGTGTATTTTTACTCTAGGCCATTCTGGTTAAGCGTTTGGAGCAGCAGAATTGCGAAAAATTTTTTGGTTCTCAACCATTTCTTGGCTTCAACCTCCCATATCTCGCGAACGGATTGACCCAACCCAAAAATTCCTGTTGCGTCTGAAAGTAGAAACTCGCCCGATTACAACGGTATGTGTGTTTCTCCACTAGGCAATTCTGGTTAAGCGATTGGAGCAGCAGAAATGCGAAAAATTTGTTGCCTTCTCAAGCATTTCTTCGCTTCAAACTCCCATATCTCGCGAACCGATTGACCTAACCCAAAAATTCCTATTGCATTTGAAAGTAGAAACTCGCCAGTTTACAACGGTATGTGTATTTCTTCCCTAGGCAATTCTGGTTAAGCGATTGGAGCAGCAGAAGTGCGAAAAATTTGTTGTCTTGTCAACCATTTCTTAGCTTCAACGTCCCATATCTCGCGAACGGATTGACCTATCCCAAATATTCCTATTGCATCTGAATGTAGAAACTCGCCCGATTACAACGGTATGTGCATTTTTTCCCTAGGCCAATCTGGTAAAGCGTTTGGAGCAGCAGGATTGCGAAAAATTTTTTGCCTTCTCAACCATTTCTTGGCTTCAAACTCCCATATCTCGCGAACGGATTGACCTAACCCGACAATTCCTGTTGCGTCTGAAAGTTGAAACTCGCCCGATTACAACGGTATGTCTATTTTTTCCCTAGGCCATTCTGGTTAAGCGATTGAAGCAGCAGAAGGGCGAAAAATTTGTTGTCTTGTCAACCATTTCTTAGCTTCAACGTCCCATATCTCGCGAACGGATTGACCTATCCCAAAAATTCCTATTGCATCTGAAAGTAGAAACTCGCCCGATTACAACGGTATGTGCATTTTTTCCCTAGGCCAATCTGGTAAAGCGTTTGGAGCAGCAGGATTGCGAAAAATTTTTTGCCTTCGCAACCATTTCGTGGCTTCATAATACCCTATCTCGCGAACGGATTGACCTAACCCGACAATTCCCATTGCATCTGAAAGTAGAAACTCGCCCGATTACAACGGTATGTGTGTTTTTCCACTAGGCCATTCTGGATAAGCGATTGGAGCAGCAGAAATGCGAAAAATTTGTTGCCTTCTCAACCATTTCTTCGCTTCAAACTCCCATATCTCGCGAACGGATTGACCTATCCCAAAAATTCCCATTGCATCTGAAAGTAGAAACTCGCCCGATTACAACGGTATGTGTGTTTTTCCACTAGGCCATTCTGGATAAGCGATTGGAGCAGCAGAAGTGCGAAAAATTTGTTGTCTTGTCAACCATTTCTTAGCTTCAACGTCCCATATCTCGCGAACGGATTGACCCAACCCAAAAATTCCTGTTGCGTCTGAAAGTAGAAACTCGCCCGATTACAACAGTAGGTGCATTTTTTCCCTAGGCTATTCTGGTTAAGCGATTGGAGCAGCAGAATTGCGAAAAATTTGTTCTCTTCTCAACCATTTCTTAACTTCAACCTCCCATACCTCGCGAACGGATTCACCTAACCCCAAAATTGCTATTGCATTTGAAAGTAGAAACTCGCCCGATTACAACGGTATGTGTATTTTTACTCTTGGCCATTCTGGTTAAGCGTTTGGAGCAGCAGAATTGCGGAAAATTTTTTGCCTTCTCAACCATATCTTGGCTTCATAATACGCTATCTCGCGAACGGATTGACCTAACCCAAAAATTCCTATTGCATCTGAAAGTAGAAACTCGCCCGATTACAACTGTATGCGTATTTTTTACCTAGGCCATTCTGGATAAGCGTTTGGGGCAGCAGAATTGCGAAAAATTTGTTTTCTTCTCAACCATTTCTTAACTTCAAAGTCCCATATCTCGCGAACGGATTGACCTAACCCAAAAATTCCTATTGCATCTGAAAGTAGAAACTCGCCCGATTACAACGGTATGTGTATTTTTACTCTAGGCCATTCTGGTTAAACGTTTGGAGCAGGAGAATTGCGAAAAATTTTTTGCCTTCTCAACCATTTCTTGGCTTCAACCTCTCATATCTCGCGAACGGATTGACCCAACCCAAAAATTCCTGTTGCGTCTGAAAGTAGAAACTCGCCCGATTACAACAGTAGGTGCATTTTTTCCCTGGGCTATTCTGGTTAAGCGATTGGAGCAGCAGAATTGCGAAAAATTTGTTCTCTTCTCAACCATTTCTTAACTTCAACCTCCCATACCTCGCGAACGGATACACCTAACCCCAAAATTGCTATTGCATTTGAAAGTAGAAACTCGCCCGATTACAACGGTATGTGTATTTTTACTCTTGGCCATTCTGGTTAACCGTTTGGAGCAGCAGAATTGCGGAAAATTTTTTGCCTTCTCAACCATTTCTTGGCTTCATAATACGCTATCTCGCGAACGGATTGACCTAACTCAAAAATTCCTATTGCATCTGAAAGTAGAAACTCGCCCGATTACAACGGTATGTGTATTTTTACTCTAGGCCATTCTGGTTAAGCGTTTGGAGCAGGAGAATTGCGAAAAATTTTTTGCCTTCTCAACCATTTCTTGGCTTCATAATACCCTATCTCGCGAACGGATTGACCTAACCCGACAATTCCTGTTGCGTCTGAAAGTAGAAACTCGCCCGATTACAACGGTATGTGTATTTTTTCCCTAGGCCACTCTGGTTAAGCGATTGGAGCAGCAGCATTGCGAAAAATTTGATCTCGTCTCAACCATTTCTTAGATTCAAACTCCCATACCTCGCGAACGGATTGACCTATCCCAAAAATTGCTATTGCATTTGAAAGTAGAAACTCGCCCGATTACAACGGTATGTGTATTTTTACTCTAGGCCATTCTGGTTAAGCGATTGGAGCAGCAGAATTGCGAAAAATTTGTTTTCGTCTCAACCATTTCTCAGATTCAACGTCCCATATCTCGCGAACGGATTGACCTAACCCAAAAATTCCCATCGCATCTGAAAGTAGAAACTCGCCCGATTACAACGGTATGTGTGTTTTTCCACTAGGCCATTCTGGTTAAGCGATTGGAGCAGCAGAAATGCGAAAAATTTGTTGCCTTCTCAACCATTTCTTCGCTTCAAACTCCCATATCTCGCGAACGGATTGACCTATCCCAAAAATTCCCATTGCATCTGAAAGTAGAAACTCGCCCGATTACAACGGTATGTATGTTTTTCCACTAGGCCATTCTGGATAAGCGATTGGAGCAGCAGAAATGCAAAAAATTTTTTGCCTTTCCCAACCATTTCTTGGCTTCAAACTCCCATATCTCGCGAACGGATTGACCTGACCCAAAAATTCCTATTGCATCTGAAAGTAGAAACTCGCCCGATTACAATGGTATGTATACTTTCTCCCTAGGCCATTCTGGTTAAGCGTTTGGAGCAGCAGAATTGCGAAAAATTTTTTGCCTTCTCAACCATTTCTTGGCTTCATCCTCTCATATCTCGCGAACGGATTGACCCAACCCAAAAATTCCTCTTGCGTCTGAATGTAGAAACTCGCCCGATTACAACAGTAGGTGCATTTTTTCCCTAGGCCATTCTGGTTAAGCGATTGGAGCAGCAGAATTGCGAAAAATTTGTTCTCTTCTCAACCATTTCTTAGTTTCAAACTCCCATATCTCGCGAACGGATTGGCCTAACCCGAAAATTCCTATTGCATCTGAAAGTAGAAACTCGCCCGATTACAACGGTATGCGTATTTTTTCCCTAGGCAATTCTGGTTAAGCGATTGGACCAGCAGAAGTGCGAAAAATTTGTTGTCTTGTCAACCATTTCTTAGCTTCAAAGTCCCATATCTCGCGAACGGACTGACCTAACCCAAAAATTCCTATTGCATCTGAAAGTAGAAACTCGCCCGATTACAACGGTATGTGTATTTTTACTCTAGGCCATTCTGGTTAAGCGTTTGGAGCAGGAGAATTGCGAAAAATTTTTTGCCTTCTCAACCATTTCTTGGCTTCATAATACCCTATCTCGCGAACGGATTGACCTAACCCAAAAATTCCCATTGCATCTGAAAGTAGAAACTCGCCCGATTACAACGGTATGTGTGTTTTTCCACTAGGCCATTCTGGTTAAGCGATTGGAGCAGCAGAAATGCGAAAAATTTGTTGCCTTCTCAACCATTTCTTCGCTTCAAACTCCCGTATCTCGCGAACGGATTGACCTGACCCAAAAATTCCTATTGCATTTGAAAGTAGAAACTCGCCCGATTACAACGGTATGTGTATTTTTTCCCTAGGCAATTCTGGTTAATCGATTGGAGCAGCAGAAGTGCGAAAAATTTGTTGTCTTGTCAACCATTTCTTAGCTTCAACGTCCCATATCTCGCGAACGGATTGACCTATCCCAAAAATTCCTTTGCATCTGAAAGTAGAAACTCGCCCGATTACAACGGTATGTGTATTTTTTCCCTAGGCCATTCTGGTTAAGCGATTGGAGCAGCAGAAGTGCGAAAAATTTGTTGTCTTGTCAACCATTTCTTAGCTTCAACGTCCCATATCTCGCGAACGGATTGACCTATCCCAAAAATTCCTATTGCATCTGAAAGTAGAAACTCGCCCGATTACAACGGTATGTGTATTTTTTCCCTAGGCCATTCTGGTTAAGCGATTGGAGCAGCAGAATTGAGAAAAATTTATTCTCTTCTCAACCATTTCTTGGCTTCAAACTCCCATATCTCGCGAATGGATTGACCTGACCCAAAAATTCCTATTGCATCTGAAAGTAGAAACTCGCCCGATTACAATGGTGTGTATACTTTCTCCCTAGGCCATTCTGGTTAAGCGTTTGGAGCAGCAGAATTGTGAAAAATTTTTTGCCTACTCAACCATTTCTTGGCTTCAACCTCTCATATCTCGCGAACGGATTGACCCAACCCAAAAATTCCTGTTGCGTCTGAAAGTAGAAACTCGCCCGATTACAACAGTAGGTGCATTTTTTCCCTAGGCCATTCTGGTTAAGAGATTGGAGCAGCAGAATTGCGAAAAATTTGTTGTCTTGTCAACCATTTCTTAGCTTCAAACTCCCATATCTCGCGAACGGATTGACCTATCCCAAAAATTCCCATTGCATATGAAAGTAGAAACTCGCCCGATTACAACGGTGTGTGTGTTTTTCCACTAGGCCATTCGGGATAAGCGATTGGAGCAGCAGAAATGCGAAAAATTTTTTGCCTTCTCAACCATTTCTTGGCTTCAAACTCCCATATCTCGCGAACGGATTGACCTGACCCGAAAATTCCTATTGCATCTGAAAGTAGAAACTCGACCGATTACAATGGTATGCGTATTTTTTCCCTAGGCCATTCTGGTTAAGAGATTGGACCAGCAGAAGTGCGAAAAATTTGTTGTCTTGTCAACCATTTCTTAGCTTCAAAGTCCCATATCTCGCGAACGGATTGACCTATCCCAAAAATTCCTATTGCATCTGAAAGTAGAAACT
Source organism: Ptiloglossa arizonensis (assembly GCF_051014685.1). Taxonomy (NCBI): domain Eukaryota; kingdom Metazoa; phylum Arthropoda; class Insecta; order Hymenoptera; family Colletidae; genus Ptiloglossa; species Ptiloglossa arizonensis. The sequence continues at coordinate 259,363 of NW_027478626.1, forward strand.
CGCCCGATTACAACGGTATGTGTATTTCTTCCCTAGGCAATTCTGGTTAAGCGATTGGAGCAGCAGAAGTGCGAAAAATTTGTTGTCTTGTCAACCATTTCTTAGCTTCAACGTCCCATATCTCGCGAACGGATTGACCTATCCCAAATATTCCTATTGCATCTGAAAGTAGAAACTCGCCCGATTACAACGGTATGTGCATTTTTTCCCTAGGCCAATCTGGTAAAGCGTTTGGAGCAGCAGGATTGCGAAAAATTTTTTGCCTTCTCAACCATTTCTTGGCTTCAAACTCCCATATCTCGCGAACGGATTGACCTAACCCAAAAATTCCTATTGCATATGAAAGTAGAAACTCGCCCGATTACAACGGTATGTGTATTTTTACTCTAGGCCATTCTGGTTAAGCGTTTGGAGCAGCAGAATTGCGAAAAATTTTTTGGTTCTCAACCATTTCTTGGCTTCAACCTCCCATATCTCGCGAACGGATTGACCCAACCCAAAAATTCCTATTGCGTCTGAAAGTAGAAACTCGCCCGATTACAACGGTATGTGTGTTTCTCCACTAGGCAATTCTGGTTAAGCGATTGGAGCAGCAGAAATGCGAAAAATTTGTTGCCTTCTCAAGCATTTCTTCGCTTCAAACTCCCATATCTCGCGAACCGATTGACCTAACCCAAAAATTCCTATTGCATTTGAATGTAGAAACTCGCCAGATTACAACGGTATGTGTATTTCTTCCCTAGGCAATTCTGGTTAAGCGATTGGAGCAGCAGAAGTGCGAAAAATTTGTTGTCTTGTCAACCATTTCTTAGCTTCAACGTCCCATATCTCGCGAACGGATTGACCTATCCCAAATATTCCTATTGCATCTGAAAGTAGAAACTCGCCCGATTACAACGGTATGTGCATTTTTTCCCTAGGCCAATCTGGTAAAGCGTTTGGAGCAGCAGGATTGCGAAAAATTTTTTGCCTTCTCAACCATTTCTTGGCTTCAAACTCCCATATCTCGCGAACGGATTGACCTAACCCGACAATTCCTGTTGCGTCTGAAAGTAGAAACTCGCCCGATTACAACGGTATGTCTATTTTTTCCCTAGGCCATTCTGGTTAAGCGATTGGAGCAGCAGAAGTGCGAAAAATTTGTTGTCTTGTCAACCATTTCTTAGCTTCAACGTCCCATATCTCGCGAACGGATTGACCTATCCCAAAAATTCCTATTGCATCTGAAAGTAGAAACTCGCCCGATTACAACGGTATGTGCATTTTTTCCCTAGGCCAATCTGGTAAAGCGTTTGGAGCAGCAGGATTGCGAAAAATTTTTTGCCTTCTCAACCATTTCTTGGCTTCAAACTCCCATACCTCGCGAACGGATTGACCTAACCCGACAATTCCTGTTGCGTCTGAAAGTAGAAACTCGCCCGATTACAACGGTATGTGTGTTTTTCCACTAGGCCATTCTGGATAAGCGATTGGAGCAGCAGAAATGCGAAAAATTTGTTGCCTTCTCAACCATTTCTTCGCTTCAAACTCCCATATCTCGCGAACGGATTGACCTATCCCAAAAATTCCCATTCCATCTGAAAGTAGAAACTCGCCCGATTACAACGGTATGTGTGTTTTTCCACTAGGCCATTCTGGATAAGCGATTGGAGCAGCAGAAATGCGGAAAATTTGTTGCCTTCTCAACCATTTCTTGGCTTCAAACTCCCATACCTCGCGAACGGATTGACCTAACCCAAAAATTCCTATTGCATATGAAAGTAGAAACTCGCCCGATTACAACGGTATGTGTATTTTTACTCTAGGCCATTCTGGTTAAGCGTTTGGAGCAGCAGAATTGCGAAAAATTTTTTGGTTCTCAACCATTTCTTGGCTTCAACCTCCCATATCTCGCGAACGGATTGACCCAACCCAAAAATTCCTGTTGCGTCTGAAAGTAGAAACTCGCCCGATTACAACGGTATGTGTGTTTCTCCACTAGGCAATTCTGGTTAAGCGATTGGAGCAGCAGAAATGCGAAAAATTTGTTGCCTTCTCAAGCATTTCTTCGCTTCAAACTCCCATATCTCGCGAACCGATTGACCTAACCCAAAAATTCCTATTGCATTTGAATGTAGAAACTCGCCAGATTACAACGGTATGTGTATTTCTTCCCTAGGCAATTCTGGTTAAGCGATTGGAGCAGCAGAAGTGCGAAAAATTTGTTGTCTTGTCAACCATTTCTTAGCTTCAACGTCCCATATCTCGCGAACGGATTGACCTATCCCAAATATTCCTATTGCATCTGAAAGTAGAAACTCGCCCGATTACAACGGTATGTGCATTTTTTCCCTAGGCCAATCTGGTAAAGCGTTTGGAGCAGCAGGATTGCGAAAAATTTTTTGCCTTCTCAACCATTTCTTGGCTTCAAACTCCCATATCTCGCGAACGGATTGACCTAACCCGACAATTCCTGTTGCGTCTGAAAGTAGAAACTCGCCCGATTACAACGGTATGTCTATTTTTTCCCTAGGCCATTCTGGTTAAGCGATTGGAGCAGCAGAAGTGCGAAAAATTTGTTGTCTTGTCAACCATTTCTTAGCTTCAACGTCCCATATCTCGCGAACGGATTGACCTATCCCAAAAATTCCTATTGCATCTGAAAGTAGAAACTCGCCCGATTACAACGGTATGTGCATTTTTTCCCTAGGCCAATCTGGTAAAGCGTTTGGAGCAGCAGGATTGCGAAAAATTTTTTGCCTTCTCAACCATTTCTTGGCTTCAAACTCCCATACCTCGCGAACGGATTGACCTAACCCGACAATTCCTGTTGCGTCTGAAAGTAGAAACTCGCCCGATTACAACGGTATGTGTGTTTTTCCACTAGGCCATTCTGGATAAGCGATTGGAGCAGCAGAAATGCGAAAAATTTGTTGCCTTCTCAACCATTTCTTCGCTTCAAACTCCCATATCTCGCGAACGGATTGACCTATCCCAAAAATTCCCATTCCATCTGAAAGTAGAAACTCGCCCGATTACAACGGTATGTGTGTTTTTCCACTAGGCCATTCTGGATAAGCGATTGGAGCAGCAGAAATGCGGAAAATTTGTTGCCTTCTCAACCATTTCTTGGCTTCAAACTCCCATACCTCGCGAACGGATTGACCTAACCCAAAAATTCCTATTGCATATGAAAGTAGAAACTCGCCCGATTACAACGGTATGTGTATTTTTACTCTAGGCCATTCTGGTTAAGCGTTTGGAGCAGCAGAATTGCGAAAAATTTTTTGGTTCTCAACCATTTCTTGGCTTCAACCTCCCATATCTCGCGAACGGATTGACCCAACCCAAAAATTCCTGTTGCGTCTGAAAGTAGAAACTCGCCCGATTACAACGGTATGTGTGTTTCTCCACTAGGCAATTCTGGTTAAGCGATTGGAGCAGCAGAAATGCGAAAAATTTGTTGCCTTCTCAAGCATTTCTTCGCTTCAAACTCCCATATCTCGCGAACCGATTGACCTAACCCAAAAATTCCTATTGCATTTGAATGTAGAAACTCGCCAGATTACAACGGTATGTGTATTTCTTCCCTAGGCAATTCTGGTTAAGCGATTGGAGCAGCAGAAGTGCGAAAAATTTGTTGTCTTGTCAACCATTTCTTAGCTTCAACGTCCCATATCTCGCGAACGGATTGACCTATCCCAAATATTCCTATTGCATCTGAAAGTAGAAACTCGCCCGATTACAACGGTATGTGCATTTTTTCCCTAGGCCAATCTGGTAAAGCGTTTGGAGCAGCAGGATTGCGAAAAATTTTTTGCCTTCTCAACCATTTCTTGGCTTCAAACTCCCATATCTCGCGAACGGATTGACCTAACCCGACAATTCCTGTTGCGTCTGAAAGTAGAAACTCGCCCGATTACAACGGTATGTCTATTTTTTCCCTAGGCCATTCTGGTTAAGCGATTGGAGCAGCAGAAGTGCGAAAAATTTGTTGTCTTGTCAACCATTTCTTAGCTTCAACGTCCCATATCTCGCGAACGGATTGACCTATCCCAAAAATTCCTATTGCATCTGAAAGTAGAAACTCGCCCGATTACAACGGTATGTGCATTTTTTCCCTAGGCCAATCTGGTAAAGCGTTTGGAGCAGCAGGATTGCGAAAAATTTTTTGCCTTCTCAACCATTTCTTGGCTTCAAACTCCCATACCTCGCGAACGGATTGACCTAACCCGACAATTCCTGTTGCGTCTGAAAGTAGAAACTCGCCCGATTACAACGGTATGTGTGTTTTTCCACTAGGCCATTCTGGATAAGCGATTGGAGCAGCAGAAATGCGAAAAATTTGTTGCCTTCTCAACCATTTCTTCGCTTCAAACTCCCATATCTCGCGAACGGATTGACCTATCCCAAAAATTCCCATTCCATCTGAAAGTAGAAACTCGCCCGATTACAACGGTATGTGTGTTTTTCCACTAGGCCATTCTGGATAAGCGATTGGAGCAGCAGAAATGCGGAAAATTTGTTGCCTTCTCAACCATTTCTTGGCTTCAAACTCCCATACCTCGCGAACGGATTGACCTAACCCAAAAATTCCTATTGCATATGAAAGTAGAAACTCGCCCGATTACAACGGTATGTGTATTTTTACTCTAGGCCATTCTGGTTAAGCGTTTGGAGCAGCAGAATTGCGAAAAATTTTTTGGTTCTCAACCATTTCTTGGCTTCAACCTCCCATATCTCGCGAACGGATTGACCCAACCCAAAAATTCCTGTTGCGTCTGAAAGTAGAAACTCGCCCGATTACAACGGTATGTGTGTTTCTCCACTAGGCAATTCTGGTTAAGCGATTGGAGCAGCAGAAATGCGAAAAATTTGTTGCCTTCTCAAGCATTTCTTCGCTTCAAACTCCCATATCTCGCGAACCGATTGACCTAACCCAAAAATTCCTATTGCATTTGAATGTAGAAACTCGCCAGATTACAACGGTATGTGTATTTCTTCCCTAGGCAATTCTGGTTAAGCGATTGGAGCAGCAGAAGTGCGAAAAATTTGTTGTCTTGTCAACCATTTCTTAGCTTCAACGTCCCATATCTCGCGAACGGATTGACCTATCCCAAATATTCCTATTGCATCTGAAAGTAGAAACTCGCCCGATTACAACGGTATGTGCATTTTTTCCCTAGGCCAATCTGGTAAAGCGTTTGGAGCAGCAGGATTGCGAAAAATTTTTTGCCTTCTCAACCATTTCTTGGCTTCAAACTCCCATATCTCGCGAACGGATTGACCTAACCCGACAATTCCTGTTGCGTCTGAAAGTAGAAACTCGCCCGATTACAACGGTATGTCTATTTTTTCCCTAGGCCATTCTGGTTAAGCGATTGGAGCAGCAGAAGTGCGAAAAATTTGTTGTCTTGTCAACCATTTCTTAGCTTCAACGTCCCATATCTCGCGAACGGATTGACCTATCCCAAAAATTCCTATTGCATCTGAAAGTAGAAACTCGCCCGATTACAACGGTATGTGCATTTTTTCCCTAGGCCAATCTGGTAAAGCGTTTGGAGCAGCAGGATTGCGAAAAATTTTTTGCCTTCTCAACCATTTCTTGGCTTCAAACACCCATACCTCGCGAACGGATTGACCTAACCCGACAATTCCTGTTGCGTCTGAAAGTAGAAACTCGCCCGATTACAACGGTATGTGTGTTTTTCCACTAGGCCATTCTGGATAAGCGATTGGAGCAGCAGAAATGCGAAAAATTTGTTGCCTTCTCAACCATTTCTTCGCTTCAAACTCCCATATCTCGCGAACGGATTGACCTATCCCAAAAATTCCCATTCCATCTGAAAGTAGAAACTCGCCCGATTACAACGGTATGTGTGTTTTTCCACTAGGCCATTCTGGATAAGCGATTGGAGCAGCAGAAATGCGGAAAATTTGTTGCCTTCTCAACCATTTCTTGGCTTCAAACTCCCATACCTCGCGAACGGATTGACCTAACCCAAAAATTCCTATTGCATATGAAAGTAGAAACTCGCCCGATTACAACGGTATGTGTATTTTTACTCTAGGCCATTCTGGTTAAGCGTTTGGAGCAGCAGAATTGCGAAAAATTTTTTGGTTCTCAACCATTTCTTGGCTTCAACCTCCCATATCTCGCGAACGGATTGACCCAACCCAAAAATTCCTGTTGCGTCTGAAAGTAGAAACTCGCCCGATTACAACGGTATGTGTGTTTCTCCACTAGGCAATTCTGGTTAAGCGATTGGAGCAGCAGAAATGCGAAAAATTTGTTGCCTTCTCAACCATTTCTTCGCTTCAAACTCCCATATCTCGCGAACGGATTGACCTATCCCAAAAATTCCCATTCCATCTGAAAGTAGAAACTCGCCCGATTACAACGGTATGTCTATTTTTTCCCTAGGCCATTCTGGTTAAGCGATTGGAGCAGCAGAAGTGCGAAAAATTTGTTGTCTTGTCAACCATTTCTTAGCTTCAACGTCCCATATCTCGCGAACGGATTGACCTATCCCAAAAATTCCTATTGCATCTGAAAGTAGAAACTCGCCCGATTACAACGGTATGTGCATTTTTTCCCTAGGCCAATCTGGTAATGCGTTTGGAGCAGCAGGATTGCGAAAAATTTTTTGCCTTCTCAACCATTTCTTGGCTTCAAACTCCCATACCTCGCGAACGGATTGACCTAACCCGACAATTCCTGTTGCGTCTGAAAGTAGAAACTCGCCCGATTACAACGGTATGTCTATTTTTTCCCTAGGCCATTCTGGTTAAGCGATTGGAGCAGCAGAATTGCGAAAAATTTGTTCTCTTCTCAACCATTTCTTAGCTTCAAACTCCCATACCTCGCGAACGGATTGACCTAACCCAAAAATTGCTATTGCATTTGAAAGTAGAAACTCGCCCGATTACAACGGTATGTGTATTTTTACTCTAGGCCATTCTGGTTAAGCGTTTGGAGCAGGAGAATTGCGAAAAATTTTTTGCCTTCGCAACCATTTCGTGGCTTCATAATACCCTATCTCGCGAACGGATTGACCTAACCCGACAATTCCCATTGCATCTGAAAGTAGAAACTCGCCCGATTACAACGGTATGTGTGTTTTTCCACTAGGCCATTCTGGATAAGCGATTGGAGCAGCAGAAATGCGGAAAATTTGTTGCCTTCTCAACTATTTCTTGGCTTCAAACTCCCATATCTCGCGAACGGATTGACCTATCCCAAAAATTCCTATTGAATCTGAAAGTAGAAACTCGCCCGATTACAACGGTATGTGTATTTTTACTCTAGGCCATTCTGGTTAAACGTTTGGAGCAGGAGAATTGCGAAAAATTTTTTGCCTTCTCAACCATTTCTTGGCTTCAACAACTCATATCTCGCGAACGGATTGACCCAACCCAAAAATTCCTGTTGCGTCTGAAAGTAGAAACTCGCCCGATTACAACAGTAGGTGCATTTTTTCCCTAGGCTATTCTGGTTAAGCGATTGGAGCAGCAGAATTGCGAAAAATTTGTTCTCTTCTCAACCATTTCTTAACTTCAACCTCCCATACCTCGCGAACGGATTCACCTAACCCCAAAATTGCTATTGCATTTGAAAGTAGAAACTCGCCCGATTACAACGGTATGTGTATTTTTACTCTTGGCCATTCTGGTTAAGCGTTTGGAGCAGCAGAATTGCGGAAAATTTTTTGCCTTCTCAACCATATCTTGGCTTCATAATACGCTATCTCGCGAACGGATTGACCTAACCCAAAAATTCCTATTGCATCTGAAAGTAGAAACTCGCCCGATTACAACTGTATGCGTATTTTTTACCTAGGCCATTCTGGATAAGCGTTTGGGGCAGCAGAATTGCGAAAAATTTGTTTTCTTCTCAACCATTTCTTAACTTCAAAGTCCCATATCTCGCGAACGGATTGACCTAACCCAAAAATTCCTATTGCATCTGAAAGTAGAAACTCGCCCGATTACAACGGTATGTGTATTTTTACTCTAGGCCATTCTGGTTAAACGTTTGGAGCAGGAGAATTGCGAAAAATTTTTTGCCTTCTCAACCATTTCTTGGCTTCAACCTCTCATATCTCGCGAACGGATTGACCCAACCCAAAAATTCCTGTTGCGTCTGAAAGTAGAAACTCGCCCGATTACAACAGTAGGTGCATTTTTTCCCTAGGCTATTCTGGTTAAGCGATTGGAGCAGCAGAATTGCGAAAAATTTGTTCTCTTCTCAACCATTTCTTAACTTCAACCTCCCATACCTCGCGAACGGATTCACCTAACCCCAAAATTGCTATTGCATTTGAAAGTAGAAACTCGCCCGATTACAACGGTATGTGTATTTTTACTCTTGGCCATTCTGGTTAAGCGTTTGGAGCAGCAGAATTGCGGAAAATTTTTTGCCTTCTCAACCATATCTTGGCTTCATAATACGCTATCTCGCGAACGGATTGACCTAACCCAAAAATTCCTATTGCATCTGAAAGTAGAAACTCGCCCGATTACAACTGTATGCGTATTTTTTACCTAGGCCATTCTGGATAAGCGTTTGGGGCAGCAGAATTGCGAAAAATTTGTTTTCTTCTCAACCATTTCTTAACTTCAAAGTCCCATATCTCGCGAACGGATTGACCTAACCCAAAAATTCCTATTGCATCTGAAAGTAGAAACTCGCCCGATTACAACGGTATGTGTATTTTTACTCTTGGCCATTCTGGTTAACCGTTTGGAGCAGCAGAATTGCGGAAAATTTTTTGCCTTCTCAACCATTTCTTGGCTTCATAATACGCTATCTCGCGAACGGATTGACCTAACTCAAAAATTCCTATTGCATCTGAAAGTAGAAACTCGCCCGATTACAACGGTATGTGTATTTTTACTCTAGGCCATTCTGGTTAAGCGTTTGGAGCAGGAGAATTGCGAAAAATTTTTTGCCTTCTCAACCATTTCTTGGCTTCATAATACCCTATCTCGCGAACGGATTGACCTAACCCGACAATTCCTGTTGCGTCTGAAAGTAGAAACACGCCCGATTACAACGGTATGTGTATTTTTTCCCTAGGCCACTCTGGTTAAGCGATTGGAGCAGCAGCATTGCGAAAAATTTGATCTCGTCTCAACCATTTCTTAGATTCAAACTCCCATACCTCGCGAACGGATTGACCTATCCCAAAAATTGCTATTGCATTTGAAAGTAGAAACTCGCCCGATTACAACGGTATGTGTATTTTTACTCTAGGCCATTCTGGTTAAGCGATTGGAGCAGCAGAATTGCGAAAAATTTGTTTTCGTCTCAACCATTTCTTAGATTCAACGTCCCATATCTCGCGAACGGATTGACCTAACCCAAAAATTCCCATCGCATCTGAAAGTAGAAACTCGCCCGATTACAACGGTATGTGTGTTTTTCCACTAGGCCATTCTGGTTAAGCGATTGGAGCAGCAGAAATGCGAAAAATTTGTTGCCTTCTCAACCATTTCTTCGCTTCAAACTCCCATATCTCGCGAACGGATTGACCTATCCCAAAAATTCCCATTGCATCTGAAAGTAGAAACTCGCCCGATTACAACGGTATGTATGTTTTTCCACTAGGCCATTCTGGATAAGCGATTGGAGCAGCAGAAATGCAAAAAATTTTTTGCCTTTCCCAACCATTTCTTGGCTTCAAACTCCCATATCTCGCGAACAGATTGACCTGACCCAAAAATTCCTATTGCATCTGAAAGTAGAAACTCGCCCGATTACAATGGTATGTATACTTTCTCCCTAGGCCATTCTGGTTAAGCGTTTGGAGCAGCAGAATTGCGAAAAATTTTTTGCCTTCTCAACCATTTCTTGGCTTCAACCTCTCATATCTCGCGAACGGATTGACCCAACCCAAAAATTCCTCTTGCGTCTGAATGTAGAAACTCGCCCGATTACAACAGTAGGTGCATTTTTTCCCTGGGCCATTCTGGTTAAGCGATTGGAGCAGCAGAATTGCGAAAAATTTGTTCTCTTCTCAACCATTTCTTAGTTTCAAACTCCCATATCTCGCGAACGGATTGGCCTAACCCGAAAATTCCTATTGCATCTGAAAGTAGAAACTCGCCCGATTACAACGGTATGCGTATTTTTTCCCTAGGCAATTCTGGTTAAGCGATTGGACCAGCAGAAGTGCGAAAAATTTGTTGTCTTGTCAACCATTTCTTAGCTTCAAAGTCCCATATCTCGCGAACGGACTGACCTAACCCAAAAATTCCTATTGCATCTGAAAGTAGAAACTCGCCCGATTACAACGGTATGTGTATTTTTACTCTAGGCCATTCTGGTTAAGCGTTTGGAGCAGGAGAATTGCGAAAAATTTTTTGCCTTCTCAACCATTTCTTGGCTTCATAATACCCTATCTCGCGAACGGATTGACCTAACCCAAAAATTCCCATTGCATCTGAAAGTAGAAACTCGCCCGATTACAACGGTATGTGTGTTTTTCCACTAGGCCATTCTGGTTAAGCGATTGGAGCAGCAGAAATGCGAAAAATTTGTTGCCTTCTCAACCATTTCTTCGCTTCAAACTCCCGTATCTCGCGAACGGATTGACCTGACCCAAAAATTCCTATTGCATTTGAAAGTAGAAACTCGCCCGATTACAACGGTATGTGTATTTTTTCCCTAGGCAATTCTGGTTAATCGATTGGAGCAGAGGAAGTGCGAAAAATTTGTTGTCTTGTCAACCATTTCTTAGCTTCAACGTCCCATATCTCGCGAACGGATTGACCTATCCCAAAAATTCCTTTGCATCTGAAAGTAGAAACTCGCCCGATTACAACGGTATGTGTATTTTTTCCCTAGGCCATTCTGGTTAAGCGATTGGAGCAGCAGAAGTGCGAAAAATTTGTTGTCTTGTCAACCATTTCTTAGCTTCAACGTCCCATATCTCGCGAACGGATTGACCTATCCCAAAAATTCCTATTGCATCTGAAAGTAGAAACTCGCCCGATTACAACGGTATGTGTATTTTTTCCCTAGGCCATTCTGGTTAAGCGATTGGAGCAGCAGAATTGAGAAAAATTTATTCTCTTCTCAACCATTTCTTGGCTTCAAACTCCCATATCTCGCGAATGGATTGACCTGACCCAAAAATTCCTATTGCATCTGAAAGTAGAAACTCGCCCGATTACAATGGTGTGTATACTTTCTCCCTAGGCCATTCTGGTTAAGCGTTTGGAGCAGCAGAATTGTGAAAAATTTTTTGCCTACTCAACCATTTCTTGGCTTCAACCTCTCATATCTCGCGAACGGATTGACCCAACCCAAAAATTCCTGTTGCGTCTGAAAGTAGAAACTCGCCCGATTACAACAGTAGGTGCATTTTTTCCCTAGGCCATTCTGGTTAAGCGATTGGAGCAGCAGAATTGCGAAAAATTTGTTCTCTTCTCAACCATTTCTTAGATTCAAACTCCCATACCTCGCGAACGGATTGAAATATCCCAAAAATTCCTATTGCATCTGAAAGCAGAAACTCGCCCGATTACAACGGTATGTGTATTTTTTCCCTAGGCCATTCTGGTTAAGAGATTGGAGCAGCAGAATTGCGAAAAATTTGTTGTCTTGTCAACCATTTCTTAGCTTCAAACTCCCATATCTCGCGAACGGATTGACCTATCCCAAAAATTCCCATTGCATCTGAAAGTAGAAACTCGCCCGATTACAACGGTATGTGTGTTTTTCCACTAGGCCATTCGGGATAAGCGATTGGAGCAGCAGAAATGCGAAAAATTTTTTGCCTTCTCAACCATTTCTTGGCTTCAAACTCCCATATCTCGCGAACGGATTGACCTAACCCAAAAATTCCTATTGCATTTGAAAGTAGAAACTCGCCCGATTACAACGGTATGTGTGTTTTTCCACTAGGCCATTCTGGTAAAGCGATTGGAGCAGCAGAAACGCGAAAAATTTGTTGCCTTCTCAACCATTTCTACGCTTCAAACTCCCATACCTCGAGAACGGATTGACCCAACCCGACAATTCCTGTTGCGTCTGAAAGTAGAAACTCGCCCGATTACAACGGTATGTGTATTTTTTCCCTAGGCCATTCTGGTTAAGCGATTGGAGCAGCAGAATTGCGAAAAATTTGTTCTCTTCTCAACCATTTCTTAGCTTCAAACTCCCATACCTCGCGAACGGATTGACCTAACCCAAAAATTGCTATTGCATTTGAAAGTAGAAACTCGCCCGATTACAACGGTATGTGTATTTTTACTCTAGGCCATTCTGGTTAAGCGTTTGGAGCAGGAGAATTTGGAAAAATTTTTTGCCTTCTCAACCATTTCTTGGCTTCATAATACCCTATCTCGCGAACGGATTGACCTAACCCAAAAATTCCCCTTGCATCTGAAAGTAGAAACTCGCCCGATTACAACGGTATGTGTGTTTTTCCACTAGGCCATTCTGGTTAAGCGATTGAAGCAGCAGAAATGCGAAAAATTTGTTGCCTTCTCAACCATTTCTACGCTTCAAACTCCCATATCTCGCGAACGGATTGACCTAACCCAAAAATTCCTATTGCATTTGAAAGTAGAAACTCGCCCGATTACAACGGTATGTGTATTTTTTCCCTAGGCAATTCTGGTTAAGCGATTGGAGCAGCAGAATTGCGAAAAATTTGTTGTCTTGTCAACCATTTCTTAGCTTCAACGTCCCATATCTCGCGAACGGATTGACCTATTCCAAAAATTCCTATTGCATCTGAAAGTAGAAACTCGCCCGATTACAACGGTATGTGTATTTTTTCCCTAGGTTATTCTGGTTAAGCGATTGGAGCAGCAGAAGTGCGAAAAATTTGTTGTCTTGTCAACCATTTCTTAGCTTCAAACTCCCATATCTCGCGAACGGATTGACCTATCCCAAAAATTCCCATTGCATATGAAAGTAGAAACTCGCCCGATTACAACGGTATGTGTGTTTTTCCACTACGCCATTCGGGATAAGCGATTGGAGCAGCAGAAATGCGAAAAATTTTTTGCCTTCTCAACCATTTCTTGGCTTCAAACTCCCATATCTCGCGAACGGATTGACCTAACCCAAAAATTCCTATTGCATTTGAAAGTAGAAACTCGCCCGATTACAACGGTATGTGTGTTTTTCCACTAGGCCATTCTGGTAAAGCGATTGGAGCAGCAGAAACGCGAAAAATTTGTTGCCTTCTCAACCATTTCTACGCTTCAAACTCCCATACCTCGAGAACGGATTGACCCAACCCGACAATTCCTGTTGCGTCTGAAAGTAGAAACTCGCCCGATTACAACGGTATGTGTATTTTTTCCCTAGGCCATTCTGGTTAAGCGATTGGAGCAGCAGAATTGCGAAAAATTTGTTCTCTTCTCAACCATTTCTTAGCTTCAAACTCCCATACCTCGCAAACGGATTGACCTAACCCAAAAATTGCTATTGCATTTGAAAGTAAAAACTCGCGCGATTACATCGGTATGTGTATTTTTACTCTAGGCCATTCTGGTTAAGCGTTTGGAGCAGGAGAATTGCGAAAAATTTTTTGCCTTCTCAACCATTTCTTGGCTTCATAATACCCTATCTCGCGAACGGATTGACCTAACCCAAAAATTCCCATTGCATCTGAAAGTAGAAACTCGCCCGATTACAACGGTATGTGTGTTTTTCCACTAGGCCATTCTGGTTAAGCGATTGGAGCAGCAGAAACGCGAAAAATTTGTTGCCTTCTCAACCATTTCTACGCTTCAAACTCCCATATCTCGCGAACGGATTGACCTAACCCAAAAATTCCGATTGCATTTGAAAGTAGAAACTCGTCCGATTACAACGGTATGTGTATTTTTTCCCTAGGCAATTCTGGTTAAGCGATTGGAGCAGCAGAATTGCGAAAAATTTGTTTTCTTGTCAACCATTTCTTAGCTTCAACGTCCCATATCTCGCGAACGGATTGACCTATCCCAAAAATTCCTATTGCATCTGAAAGTAGAAACTCGCCCGATTACAACGGTATGTGTATTTTTTCCCTAGGCCATTCTGGTTAAGCGATTGGAGCAGCAGAAGTGCGAAAAATTTGTTGTCTTGTCAACCATTTCTTAGCTTCAAACTCCCATATCTCGCGAACGGATTGACCTATCCCAAAAATTCCCATTGCATATGAAAGTAGAAACTCGCCCGATTACAACGGTATGTGTGTTTTTCCACTAGGCCATTCGGGATAAGCGATTGGAGCAGCAGAAATGCGAAAAATTTTTTGCCTTCTCAACCGTTTCTTGGCTTCAAACTCCCGTATCTCGCGAACGGATTGACCTAACCCAAAAATTGCTATTGCATTTGAAAGTAGAAACTCGCCCGATTACAACGGTATGTGTGTTTTTCCACTAGGCCATTCTGGTTAAGCGGTTGGAGCAGCAGAAATGCGAAAAATTTGTTGCCTTCTCAACCATTTCTACTCTTCAAACTCCCATATCTCGCGAACGGATTGACCTAACCCAAAAATTCCTATTGCATTTGAAAGTAGAAACTCGCCCGATTACAACGGTATGTGTATTTTTTCCCTAGGCAATTCTGGTTAAGCGATTGGAGCAGCAGAATTGCGAAAAATTTGTTGTCTTGTCAACCATTTCTTAGCTTCAACGTCCCATATCTCGCGAACGGATTGACCTATCCCAAAAATTCCTATTGCATCTGAAAGCAGAAACTCGCCCGATTACAACGGTATGTGTATTTTTTCCCTAGGCCATTCTGGTTAAGCGATTGGAGCAGCAGAAGTGCGAAAAATTTGTTGTCTTGTCAACCATTTCTTAGCTTCAAACTCCCATATCTCGCGAACGGATTGACCTATCCCAAAAATTCCCATTGCATATGAAAGTAGAAACTCGCCCGATTACAACGGTATATGTGTTTTTCCACTAGGCTATTCGGGATAAGCGATTGGAGCAGCAGAAATGCGAAAAATTTTTTGCCTTCTCAACCATTTCTTGGCTTCAAACTCCCATATCTCGCGAACGGATTGACCTGACCCAAAAATTGCTATTGCATCTGAAAGTAGAAACTCGACCGATTACAATGGTATGCGTATTTTTTCCCTAGGCCATTCTGGTTAAGCGATTGGACCAGCAGAAGTGCGAAAAATTTGTTGTCTTGTCAACCATTTCTTAGCTTCAAAGTCCCATATCTCGCGAACGGATTGACCTATCCCAAAAATTCCTATTGCATCTGAAAGTAGAAACTCGCCCGATTACAACGGTATGTGTATTTTTTCCCTAGGCCATTCTGGTTAAGCGATTGGAGCAGCAGAATTGAGAAAAATTTATTCTCTTCTCAACCATTTCTTAGCTTCAAACTCGCATATCTCGCGAACGGATTGACCTAACCCAAAAATTCCTATTGCATCTGAAAGTAGAAACTCGCCCGATTACAACGGTATGTGCATTTTTTCCCTAGGCAAGTCTGGTAAAGCGTTTGGAGCAGCAGGATTGCGAAAAATTTTTTGCCTTCTCAACCATTTCTTGGCTTCAAACTACCATACCTCGCGAACGGATTGACCTAACAAGACAATTCCTGTTGCGTCTGAAAGTAGAAACTCGCCCGATTACAACGGTATGTGTATTTTTTCCCTAGGCCATTCTGGTTAAGCGATTGGAGCAGCAGAATTGCGAAAAATTTGTTCTCTTCTCAACCATTTCTTAGATTCAAACTCCCATACCTCGCGAACGGATTGACCTAACCCAAAAATTGCTATTGCATTTGAAAGTAGAAACTCGCCCGATTACAACGGTATGTGAATTTTTACTCTAGGCCATTCTGGTTAAGCGTTTGGGGCAGGAGAATTGCGAAAAATGTTTTGCCTTCTCAACCATTTCTTGGCTTCATAATACCCTATCTCGCGAACGGATTGACCTAACCCAAAAATTCCCATTGCATCTGAAAGTAGAAACTCGCCCGATTACAACGGTATGTATGTTTTTCCACTAGGCCATTCTGGTTAAGCGATTGGAGCAGCAGAAATGCGAAAAATTTGTTGCCATCTCAACCATTTCTACGCTTCAAACTCCCATATCTCGCGAACGGATTGACCTAAGCCAAAAATTCCTATTGCATTTGAAAGTAGAAACTCGCCCGATTACAACGGTATGTGTATTTTTTCCCTAGGCAATTCTGGTTAAGCGATTGGAGCAGCAGAATTGCGAAAAATTTGTTGTCTTGTCAACCATTTCTTAGCTTCAACGTCCCATATCTCGCGAACGGATTGACCTATCCCAAAAACTCCTATTGCATCTGAAAGTAGAAACTCGCCCGATTACAACGGTATGTGTATTTTTTCCCTAGGCCATTCTGGTTAAGCGATTGGAGCAGCAGAAGTGCGAAAAATTTGTTGTCTTGTCAACCATTTCTTAGCTTCAAACTCCCATATCTCGCGACCGGATTGACCTGACCCAAAAATTCCTATTGCATCTGAAAGTAGAAACTCGGCCGATTACAATGGTATGCGTATTTTTTCCCTAGGCAATTCTGGTTAAGCGATTGGAGCAGCAAAAGTGCGAAAAATTGGATGTCTTGTCAACCATTTCTTAGCTTCAAAGTCCCATATCTCGCGAACGGATTGACCTAACCCACAAATTCCTATTGCATCTGAAAGTAGAAACTCGCCCGATTACAACGGTATTTGTGTTTTTCCACTAGGCCATTCTGGTTAAGCGATTGGAGCAGCAGAAATGCGAAAAATTTGTTGCCTTCTCAACCATTTCTTCGCTTCAAACTCCCATATCTCGCGAACGGATTGACCTAACCCAAAAATTCCTATTGCATTTGAAAGTAGAAACTCGCCCGATTACAACGGTATGTGTATTTTTTCCCTAGGCAATTCTGGTTAAGCGATTGGAGCAGCAAAAGTGCGAAAAATTTGTTGTCTTGTCAACCATTTCTTAGCTTCAACGTCCCATATCTCGCGAACGGATTGACCTATCCCAAAAATTCCTATTGCATCTGAAAGTAGAAACTCGCCCGATTACAACGGTATGTGTATTTTTTCCCTAGGCCATTCTGGTTAAGCGATTGGAGCAGCAGAATTGAGAAAAATTTATTCTCTTCTCAACCATTTCTTAGCTTCAAACTCGCATATCTCGCGAACGGATTGACCTAACCCAAAAATTCCTATTGCATCTGAAAGTAGAAACTCGCCCGATTACAACGGTATGTGCATTTTTTCCCTAGGCAAGTCTGGTAAAGCGTTTGGAGCAGCAGGATTGCGAAAAATTTTTTGCCTTCTCAACCATTTCTTGGCTTCAAACTACCATACCTCGCGAACGGATTGACCTAACAAGACAATTCCTGTTGCGTCTGAAAGTAGAAACTCGCCCGATTACAACGGTATGTGTATTTTTTCCCTAGGCCATTCTGGTTAAGCGATTGGAGCAGCAGAATTGCGAAAAATTTGTTCTCTTCTCAACCATTTCTTAGATTCAAACTCCCATACCTCGCGAACGGATTGACCTAACCCAAAAATTGCTATTGCATTTGAAAGTAGAAACTCGCCCGATTACAACGGTATGTGAATTTTTACTCTAGGCCATTCTGGTTAAGCGTTTGGGGCAGGAGAATTGCGAAAAATGTTTTGCCTTCTCAACCATTTCTTGGCTTCATAATACCCTATCTCGCGAACGGATTGACCTAACCCAAAAATTCCCATTGCATCTGAAAGTAGAAACTCGCCCGATTACAACGGTATGTATGTTTTTCCACTAGGCCATTCTGGTTAAGCGATTGGAGCAGCAGAAATGCGAAAAATTTGTTGCCATCTCAACCATTTCTACGCTTCAAACTCCCATATCTCGCGAACGGATTGACCTAAGCCAAAAATTCCTATTGCATTTGAAAGTAGAAACTCGCCCGATTACAACGGTATGTGTATTTTTTCCCTAGGCAATTCTGGTTAAGCGATTGGAGCAGCAGAATTGCGAAAAATTTGTTGTCTTGTCAACCATTTCTTAGCTTCAACGTCCCATATCTCGCGAACGGATTGACCTATCCCAAAAACTCCTATTGCATCTGAAAGTAGAAACTCGCCCGATTACAACGGTATGTGTATTTTTTCCCTAGGCCATTCTGGTTAAGCGATTGGAGCAGCAGAAGTGCGAAAAATTTGTTGTCTTGTCAACCATTTCTTAGCTTCAAACTCCCATATCTCGCGACCGGATTGACCTGACCCAAAAATTCCTATTGCATCTGAAAGTAGAAACTCGGCCGATTACAATGGTATGCGTATTTTTTCCCTAGGCAATTCTGGTTAAGCGATTGGTGCAGCAAAAGTGCGAAAAATTGGATGTCTTGTCAACCATTTCTTAGCTTCAAAGTCCCATATCTCGCGAACGGATTGACTAACCCACAAATTCCTATTGCATCTGAAAGTAGAAACTCGCCCGATTACAACGGTATTTGTGTTTTTCCACTAGGCCATTCTGGTTAAGCGATTGGAGCAGCAGAAATGCGAAAAATTTGTTGCCTTCTCAACCATTTCTTCGCTTCAAACTCCCATATCTCGCGAACGGATTGACCTAACCCAAAAATTCCTATTGCATTTGAAAGTAGAAACTCGCCCGATTACAACGGTATGTGTATTTTTTCCCTAGGCAATTCTGGTTAAGCGATTGGAGCAGCAAAAGTGCGAAAAATTTGTTGTCTTGTCAACCATTTCTTAGCTTCAACGTCCCATATCTCGCGAACGGATTGTCCTATCCCAAAAATTCCTATTGCATCTGAAAGTAGAAACTCGCCCGATTACAACGGTATGTGTATTTTTTCCCTAGGCCATTCTGGTTAAGCGATTGGAGCAGCAGAATTGAGAAAAATTTATTCTCTTCTCAACCATTTCTTAGCTTCAAACTCGCATATCTCGCGAACGGATTGACCTAACCCAAAAATTCCTATTGCATCTGAAAGTAGAAACTCGCCCGATTACAACGGTATGTGCATTTTTTCCCTAGGCCAATCTGGTAAAGCGTTTGGAGCAGCAGTATTGCGAAAAATTTTTTGCCTTCTCAACCATTTCTTGGCTTCAAACTCCTATACCTCGCGAACGGATTGACCCAACCCGAAAATTCCTGTTACGTCTGAAAGTAGAAACTCGCCCGATTACAACGGTATGTGTATTTTTTCCCTAGGCAATTCTGGTTAAGCGATTGGAGCAGCAGAAGTGCGAAAAATTTGTTGTCTTGTCAACCATTTCTTAGCTTCAACGTCCCATATCTCGCGAACGGATTGTCCTATCCCAAAAATTCCTATTGCATCTGAAAGTAGAAACTCGCCCGATTACAACGGTATGTGTATTTTTTCCCTAGGCCTTTCTGGTTAAGCGATTAGAGCACCAGAAGTGCGAAAAATTTGTTGTCTTGTCAACCATTTCTCAGCTGCAACGTCCCATATTTCGCGAACGGATTGACCTAACCCAAAAATTCCTATTGCATCTGAAAGTAGAAACTCGCCCGATTACAACGGTATGTGCATTTTTTCCCTAGGCCAATCTGGTAAAGCGTTTGGAGCAGCAGGATTGCGAAAAATTTTTTGTCTTCTCAACCATTTCTTGGCTTCAAACTCCCATACCTCGCGAACGGATTGACCTAACCCGACAATTCCTATTGCATCTGAAGGTAGAAACTCGCCCGATTACAACGGTATGTGTATTTTTTCCCTAGGCAATTCTGGTTAAGCGATTGGAGCAGCAGAAGTGCGAAAAATTTGTTGTCTTGTCAACCATTTCTTAGCTTCAACGTCCCATATCTCGCGAACGGATTGACCTATCCCAAAAATTCCTTTGCATCTGAAAGTAGAAACTCGCCCGATTACAACGGTATGTGTATTTTTTCCCTAGGCCATTCTGGTTAAGCGATTGGAGCAGCAGAAGTCCGAAATTTTGTTGTCTTGTCAACCATTTCTTATCTTCAACGTCCCATATCTCGCGAACGGATTGACCTATCCCAAAAATTCCTATTGCATCCGAAAGTAGAAACTCGCCCGATTACAACGGTATGTGCATTTTTTCCCTAGGCCAATCTGGTAAAGCGTTTGGAGCAGCAGGATTGCGAAAAAATTTTTGCCTTCTCAACCATTTCTTGGCTTCAAACTCCCATACCTCGCGAACGGATTGACCTAACCCGACAATTCCTGTTGTGTCTGAAAGTGGAAACTCGCCCGATTACAACGGTGTGTGTATTTTTTCCCTAGGCCATTCTGGTTAAGCGATTGGAGCAGCAGAATTGCGAAAAATTTGTTCTCTTCTCAACCATTTCTTAGCTTCAAACACCCATACCTCGCGAACGGATTGACTTAACCCAAAAATTGCTATTGCATTTGAAAGTAGAAACTCGCCCGATTACAACGGTATGTGTATTTTTAATCTAGGCCATTCTGGTTAAGCGTTTGGAGCAGGAGAATTGCGAAAAATTTTTTGCCTCCTCAACCATTTCTTGGCTTCATAATACCCTATGTCGCGAACGGATTGACCTAACCCTAAAATTCCCATTGCATCTGAAAGTAGAAACTCGCCCGATTACAACGGTATGTGTGTTCTTCCACTAGGCCATTCTGGTTAAGCGATTGGAGCAACAGAAATGCGAAAAATTTGTTGCCTGCTCAACCATTTCTTCGCTTCAAACTCCCATATCTCGCGAACGGATTGACCTATCCCAAAAATTCCCATTGCATCTGAAAGTAGAAACTCGCTCGATTACAACGGTATGTGTGTTTTTCCACTAGGCCATTCTGGATAAGCGATTGGAGCAGCAGAAGTGCGAAAAATTTTTTGCCTTCTCAACCATTTCTTGGCTTCAAACTCCCATATCTCGCGAACGGATTGACCTAACCCAAAAATTCCTATTGCATCTGAAAGTAGAAACTCGCCCGATTACAACGGTATGTGCATTTTTTCCCTAGGCCAATCTGGTAAAGCGTTTGGAGCAGCAGGATTGCGAAAAATTTTTTGCCTTCTCAACCATTTCTTGGCTTCAAACTCCCATACCTCGCGAACGGATTGACCTATCCCAAAAATTCCTTTGCATCTGAAAGTAGAAACTCGCCCGATTACAACGGTATGTGTATTTTTTCCCTAGGCCATTCTGGTTAAGCGATTGGAGCAGCAGAAGTGCGAAATTTTGTTGTCTTGTCAACCATTTCTTAGCTTCAACGTCCCATATCTCGCGAACGGATTGACCTATCCCAAAAATTCCTATTGCATCTGAAAGTAGAAACTCGCCCGATTACAACGGTATGTGTATTGTTTCCCTAGGCCATTCTGGTTAAGCGATTGGAGCAGCAGAAGTCCGAAATTTTGTTGTCTTGTCAACCATTTCTTATCTTCAACGTCCCATATCTCGCGAACGGATTGACCTATCCCAAAAATTCCTATTGCATCCGAAAGTAGAAACTCGCCCGATTACAACGGTATGTGCATTTTTTCCCTAGGCCAATCTGGTAAAGCGTTTGGAGCAGCAGGATTGCGAAAAAATTTTTGCCTTCTCAACCATTTCTTGGCTTCAAACTCCCATACCTCGCGAACGGATTGACCTAACCCGACAATTCCTGTTGTGTCTGAAAGTGGAAACTCGCCCGATTACAACGGTGTGTGTATTTTTTCCCTAGGCCATTCTGGTTAAGCGATTGGAGCAGCAGAATTGCGAAAAATTTGTTCTCTTCTCAACCATTTCTTAGCTTCAAACACCCATACCTCGCGAACGGATTGACTTAACCCAAAAATTGCTATTGCATTTGAAAGTAGAAACTCGCCCGATTACAACGGTATGTGTATTTTTAATCTAGGCCATTCTGGTTAAGCGTTTGGAGCAGGAGAATTGCGAAAAATTTTTTGCCTCCTCAACCATTTCTTGGCTTCATAATACCCTATGTCGCGAACGGATTGACCTAACCCTAAAATTCCCATTGCATCTGAAAGTAGAAACTCGCCCGATTACAACGGTATGTGTGTTCTTCCACTAGGCCATTCTGGTTAAGCGATTGGAGCAACAGAAATGCGAAAAATTTGTTGCCTGCTCAACCATTTCTTCGCTTCAAACTCCCATATCTCGCGAACGGATTGACCTATCCCAAAAATTCCCATTGCATCTGAAAGTAGAAACTCGCTCGATTACAACGGTATGTGTGTTTTTCCACTAGGCCATTCTGGATAAGCGATTGGAGCAGCAGAAGTGCGAAAAATTTTTTGCCTTCTCAACCATTTCTTGGCTTCAAACTCCCATATCTCGCGAACGGATTGACCTAACCCAAAAATTCCTATTGCATCTGAAAGTAGAAACTCGCCCGATTACAACGGTATGTGCATTTTTTCCCTAGGCCAATCTGGTAAAGCGTTTGGAGCAGCAGGATTGCGAAAAATTTTTTGCCTTCTCAACCATTTCTTGGCTTCAAACTCCCATACCTCGCGAACGGATTGACCTATCCCAAAAATTCCTTTGCATCTGAAAGTAGAAACTCGCCCGATTACAACGGTATGTGTATTTTTTCCCTAGGCCATTCTGGTTAAGCGATTGGAGCAGCAGAAGTGCGAAATTTTGTTGTCTTGTCAACCATTTCTTAGCTTCAACGTCCCATATCTCGCGAACGGATTGACCTATCCCAAAAATTCCTATTGCATCTGAAAGTAGAAACTCGCCCGATTACAACGGTATGTGCATTTTTTCCCTACGCCAATCTGGTAAAGCGTTTGGAGCAGCAGGATTGCGAAAACATTTTTGCCTTCTCAACCATTTCTTGGCTTCAAACTCCCATACCTCGCGAACGGATTGACCTAACCCGACAATTCCTATTGCATCTGAAAGTAGAAACTCGCCCGATTACAACGGTATGTGTATTTTTACGCTAGGCCATTCTGGTTAAGCGTTTGGAGCAGGAGAATTGCGAAAAATTTTTTTCCTTCTCAACCATTTCTTGGCTTCATAACACCCTATCTCGCGAACGGATTGACCTAACCCAAAAATTCCCATTGCATCTGAAAGTAGAAACTCGCCCGATTACAACGGTATGTGTGTTTTTCCACTAGGCCATTCTGGTTAAGCGATTGGAGCAGCAGAAATGCGAAAAATTTGTTGCCTTCTCAACCATTTCTTCGCTTCAAACTCCCATATCTCGCGAACGGATTGACCTATCCGAAAAATTCCCATTGCATCTGAAAGTAGAAACTCGCCCGATTACAACGGTATGTGTGTTTTTCCACTAGGCCATTCTGGATAAGCGATTGGAGCAGCAGAAGTGCGAAAAATTTTTTGCCTTCTCGACCATTTCGTGGCTTCAAACTCCCATATCTCGCGAACGGATTGACCTGACCCAAAAATTCCTATTGCATCTGAAAGTAGAAACTCGCCCGATTACAATGGTATGTATACTTTCTCCCTAGGCCATTCTGGTTAAGCGTTTGGAGCAGCAGAATTGCGAAAAATTTTTTGCCTTCTCAACCATTTCTTGGCTTCAACCTCTCATATCTCGCGAACGGATTGACCCAACCCAAAAATTCCTGTTGCGTCTGAAAGTAGAAACTCGCCCGATTACAACAGTAGGTGCATTTTTTCCGTAGGCCATTCTGGTTAAGCGTTTGGAGCAGCAGAATTGCGAAAAAAAATTTCTGGCCTTCTCAACCATTTCTTGGCTTCAAACTCCCTTATCTAGCGAACGGATTGACCTAACCCAAAAATTCCTATTGCATCTGAAAGTAGAAACTCGACCGATAACAATGGTATGTGTATTTTTTCCCTAGGCCATTCTGGTTAAGCGTTTGGAGCAGCAGAATTGCGAAAAATTTTTTGCGTTCTCAACCATTTCTTGGTTTCAACCTCCCATATCTCGCGAACGGATTGACCTAACCCAAAAATTCCTATTGCATTTGAAAGTAGAAACTCGCCCGATTACAATGGTATGTTTATTTTTTCGCTAGGCCATTTTGGTTAAGCGATTGTAGCAGCAGAAGTGCGAAAAATTTGTTGTCTTGTCAACCATTTCTTAGCTTCAAAGTCCCATATCTCGCGAACGGATTGACCTAACCCAAAAATTCCTATTGCATCTGAAAGTAGAAACTCGCCCGATTACAACGGTATGTGTATTTTTTCCCTAGGCCATTCTGGTTAAGCGATTGTAGCAGCAGAAGTGCGAAAAATTTGTTGTCTTGTCAACCATTTCTTAGCTTCAAAGTCCCATATCTCGCGAACGGATTGACCTAACCCAAAAATTCCTATTGCATCTGAAAGTAGAAACTCGCCCGATTACAACGGTATGTGTATTTTTTCCCTAGGGCATTCTGGTTAAGCGTTTGGAGCAGCAGAATTGCGAAAAATTTTTTGCCTTCTCAACCATTTCTTGGCTTCAAACTCCCATATCTCGCGAACGGATTGACCTGACCCAAAAATTCCTATTGCAGCTGAAAGTAGAAACTCGACCGATTACAATGGTATGCGTATTTTTTCCCTAGGCCATTCTGGTTAAGCGTTTGGAGCAGCAGAATTGCGAAAAATTTTTTGCGTTCTCAACCATTTCTTGGCTTCAACCTCTCATATCTCGCGAACGGATTGACCCAACCCAAAAATTCCTGTTGCGTCTGAAAGTAGAAACTCGCCCGATTACAACGGTATGTGCATTTTTTCCCTAGGCCAATCTGGTAAAGCGTTTGGAGCAGCAGGATTGCGAAAAATTTTTTGCCTTCTCAACCATTTCTTGGCTTCAAACTCCCATACCTCGCGAACGGATTGACCTATCCCAAAAATTCCTTTGCATCTGAAAGTAGAAACTCGCCCGATTACAACGGTATGTGTATTTTTTCCCTAGGCCATTCTGGTTAAGCGATTGGAGCAGCAGAAGTGCGAAATTTTGTTGTCTTGTCAACCATTTCTTAGCTTCAAAGTCCCATATCTCGCGAACGGATTGACCTAACCCAAAAATTCCTATTGCATCTGAAAGTAGAAACTCGCTCGATTACAACGGTATGTGCATTTTTTCCCTAGGCCAATCTGGTAAAGCGTTTGGAGCAGCAGGATTGCGAAAAATTTTTTGCCTTCTCAACCATTTCTTGGCTTCAAACTCCCATACCTCGCGAACGGATTGACCTAACCCGACAATTCCTATTGCATCTGAAAGTAGAAACTCGCCCGATTACAACGGTATGTGTATTTTTTCCCTATGCCATTCTGGTTAAGCGATTGGAGCAGCAGAAGTGCGAAAAATTTGTTGTCTTGGCAACCATTTCTTAGCTTCAAAGTCCCATATCTCGCGAACGGATTGACCAAACCCAAAAATTGCTATTGCATTTGAATGTAGAAACTCGCCCGATTACAACGGTATGTGTATTTTTACTCTAGGCCATTCTGGTTAAGCGTTTGGAGCAGGAGAATTGCGAAAAATTTTTTGCCTTCTCAACCATTTCTTGGCTTCATAATACCCTATCTCGCGAACGGATTGACCTAACCCAAAAATTCCCATTGCATCTGAAAGTAGAAAGTCGCCCAATTACATCGGTATGTGTGTTTTTCCACTAGGCCATTCTGGTTAAGCGATTGGAGCAGCAGAAGTGCGAAAAATTTGTTGCCTTCTCAACCATTTCTTCGCTTCAAACTCCCATATCTCGCGAACGGATTGACCTAACCCAAAAATTCCTATTGCATTTGAAAGTAGAAACTCGCCCGATTACAACGGTATGTGTATTTTTTCCCTAGGCAATTCTGGTTAAGCGATTGGAGCAGCAGAATTGCGAAAAATTTGTTGTCTTGTCAACCATTTCTTAGCTTCAACGTCCCATATCTCGCGAACGGATTGACCAATACCAAAAATTCTTATTGCATCTGAAAGTAGAAACTCGCCCGATTACAACGGTATGTGTATTTTTTCCCTAGGCCATTCTGGTTAAGCGATTGGAGCACCAGAATTGCGAAAAATTTGTTGTCTTGTCAACCATTTCTTAGCTTCAACGTCCCATATCTCGCGAACGGATTGACCTATCCCAAAAATTCCTATTGCATCTGAAAGTAGAAACTCGCCCGATTACAACGGTATGTGTATTTTTTCCCTAGGCCATTCTGGTTAAGCGATTGGAGCAGCAGAATTGAGAAAAATTTATTCTCTTCTCAACCATTTCTTAGCTTCAAACTCCCATATCTCGCGAACGGATTGACCTAACCCAAAAATTGCTATTGCATTTGAAAGTAGAAACTCGCCCGATTACAACGGTATGTGTGTTTTTCACTAGGCCATTCTGGATAAGCGATTGGAGCAGCAGAAATGCGACAAATTTATTGCCTTCTCAACCATTTCTTGGCTTCAAACTCCCATATCTCGCGAACGGATTGACCTGACCCAAAAATTCCTATTGCATCTGAAAGTAGAATCTCGCCCGATTACAACGGTATTTGTATTTTTACTCTAGGCCATTCTGGTTAAGCGTTTGGGGCAGCAGAAGTGCGAAAAATTTCTGGCCTTCTCAACCATTTCCTAGCTTCAAACTCCCATGTCTCGCGAACTGATTGACCCAACCCAAAAATTCCAATTGCATCTGAAAGTAGAAACTCGCCCGATTAGAACGGTATGTGTATTTTTACTCTAGGCCATTCTGGTTAAGCGTTTGGAGCAGGAGAATTGCGAAAAATTTTTTGCCTTCTCAACCATTTCTTGGCTTCATAATACCCTATCTCGCGAACGGATTGACCTAACCCAAAAATTCCCATTGCACCTGAAAGTAGAAACTCGCCCGATTACAACGGTATGTGTGTTTTTCCACTAGGCCATTCTGGTTAAGCGATTGGAGCAGCAGAAATGCGAAAAATTTGTTGCCTTCTCAACCATTTCTTCGCTTCAAACTCCCATATCTCGCGAACGGATCGACCTAACCCAAAAAGTCCTATTGCATCTGAAAGTAGAAACTCGACCGATTACAATGGTATGTGTATGTTTCTCCTAGGCCATTCTGGTTAAGCGATTGGAGCAGCAGAAGTGCGAAAAATTTGTTGTCTTCTCAACCATTTCTTCGCTTCATAGTCCCATATCTCGCGAACGGAATGACCTAACCCAAAAATTCCTATTGCATTTGAAAGTAGAAGCTCGCCCGATTACAACGGTATGTGTATTTTTGCCCTAGGCCATAGTAGTTATTGGTTTCGAGCATCAGACTTGCGAAAATTTTGATGGTTTGTCAACCATTCCGTAACTTCAAACTCCCATATCTCGCGCACGGATTGACGAACTCGAGAAATTCCTGTTGCATCTGAAAGTAGAAACTCGCCCGATTACAATGGTATGTGTACTTTACTCCTAGGCCATTCCAGTTATTGGTTTCGAGTATCAGACTTGCGAAAATTTTGATGGTTTCTCAACCATCTGTTAACTCCAAACTCCGATATTTCGCGAACGGATTGACGAATGCGATAAATTTCTGTTATATCTGAAAGTACAAACTCGCCCGATTACAACGGTATGTGTATTTTTTCCCTAGGCCATTCTGGTTAAGCGTTTGGAACAGCAGAATTGCGAAAAAAAATTTGTTGCCTTCTCAACCATTTCTTGGCTTCAAACTCCCATATCTCGCGAACGGATTGACCTAACCCAAAAATTCCTGTTGCATCTGAAAGTAGAAACTCGCCCGATTACAACGGTATGTGTATTTTTTCCCTATGCCATTCTGGTTAAGCGTTTGGAGCAGCAGAATTGTGAAAAATTTTTTGCCTTCTCAACCATTACTTGGATTCAAACTCCCATATCTCGCGAACGGATTGACCTAACCAAAAAATTCCTTTTGCGTATGAAAGTAGAAACTCGCCCGATTACAACGGTATGTGTATTTTTTCCCTAGGCAATTCTGGTTAAGAGATTGGATCAGCAGAAGTGCGAAAAATTTGTTGTCTTGTCAACCATTTCTTAGCTTCAAGGTCCCATATCTCGCGAACAGATTGACCAAACCCAAAAATTCCAATTGCATCTGAAAGTAGAAACTCGCCCGATTAGAACGGAATGTGTATTTTTACTCTAGGCCATTCTGGTTAAGCGTTTGGAGCAGGAGAATTGCGAAAAATTTTTTGCCTTCTCAACCATTTCTTGGCCTCATAATACCCTATCTCGCGAACGGATTGACCTAACCCAAAAATTCCCATTGCATCTGAAGGTAGAAACTCGCCCGATTACAACGGTATGTGTGTTTTTCCACTAGGCCATTCTGGTTAAGCGATTGGAGCAGCAGAATTGCGAAAAATTTGTTCTCTTCTCAACCATTTCGTAGGTTCAAACTCCCATACCTCGCGAACGGATTCACCTAACCCAAAAATTGCTATTGCATTTGAAAGTAGAAACTCGCCCGATTAGAACGGTATGTGTATTTTTACTCTAGGCCATTCTGGTTAAGCGTTTGGAGCAGCAGAATTGCGAAAAATTTTTTGCCTTCTCAACCATTTCTTGGCTTCATAATACCCTATCTCGCGAACGGATTGACCTAACCCAAATATTCCTATTGCATCTGAAAGTAGAAACTCGCCCGTTTACAACAGTATGTGTATTTTTTCCCTAGGCCATTCTGGTTAAGCGATTGGAGCAGCAGAAGTGCGAAAAATTTGTTGTCTTCTCAACCATTTCTTCGCTTCAAAGTCCCATATCTCGCGAACGGATTGACCAAACCCAAAAATTCCTATTGCATCTGAAAGTAGAAACTCGCCCGATTACAACGGTATGTGTATTTTTTCCCTAGGCCATTCTGGTTAAGCGATTGGAGCAGCAGAAGTGCGAAAAATTTGTTGTCTTGTCAACCATTTCGTAGCTTCAAACTCCCATATCTCGCGAACGGATTGGCCTAACCCGAAAATTCCTATTGCATCTGAAAGTAGAAGCTCGCCCGA
The DNA here is from genome assembly GCF_051014685.1 of Ptiloglossa arizonensis. NCBI lineage: Eukaryota > Metazoa > Arthropoda > Insecta > Hymenoptera > Colletidae > Ptiloglossa > Ptiloglossa arizonensis. The sequence goes on from NW_027478626.1 coordinate 288,211, forward strand.
TTACAACGGTATGTGTATTTTTTCCCTAGGCCATTCAGGTTAAGCGTTTGGAGCATCAGAATTGCGAAAAATTTTTGGCCTTCTCAACCATTTCTTGGCTTCAAACTCCCATATCTCGCGAACGGATTGACCTAACCCAAAAATTCCTATTGCCTCTGAAAGTAGAAACTCGCCCGATTACAACGGTATGTGTATTTTTTCCCTATGCCATTCTGGTTAAGCGTTTGGAGCAGCAGAATTGCGAAAAATTTTTTGCCTTCTCAACCATTTCTTGGCTTCAAACTCCCATATCTCGCGAACGGATTGACCTAACCCAAAAATTCCTTTTGCGTATGAAAGTAGAAACTCGCCCGATTACAGCGGTATGTGTATTTTTTCCCTAGGCAATTCTGGTTAAGCGATTGGAGCAGCAGAAGTGCGAAAAATTTGTTGTCTTGTCAACCATTTCTTAGCTTCAAAGTCCCATATCTCGCGAACGGATTGACCTAACCCAAAAATTCCTATTGCATCTGGAAGTAGAAACTCGCCCGATTACAACAGTATGTGTATTTTTTCCCTAGGCCATTCTGGTTAAGCGATTGGAGCAGCAGAAGTGCGAAAAATTTGTTGTCTTCTCAACAATTTCTTGGTTTCAAACTCCCATATCTCGCGAACGGATTGACCTAACCCAAAAATTCCTGTTGCGTATGAAAGTAGAAACTCGCCCGATTACAACGGTATGTGTATTTTTTCCCTAGGCAATTCTGGTTAAGCGTTTGGAGCAGCAGAATTGCGAAAAATTTTATGCCTTCTCAACCATTTCTTGGCTTCAATCTCCCATATCTCGCGAACGGATTGACCTATGGGAGTTTGAAGTTAAGGAATGGTTGAGAAACCATCAAAATTTTCGCTGGTCTGGTACCGAAACCAATAACTGGAACGGCCTAGGGGAAAAGTGCACATACCATTGTAATCGGACGAGTTTCTGCTTTCAGATGCAACTGGAATTTCTCTAGTTCGTCAATCCGTTCGCGAGATATGGGAGTTTGAAGTTAAGGAATGGTTGAGAAACCATCAAAATTTTCGCAAGTCTGATACTCGAAACCAATAACTACTATTGCCTAGGGCAAAAACACACATACCGTTGTAATCGGGCGAGTTTCTACTTTCAGATGCAACAGGAATTTCTCGAGTTCGTCAATCCGTTCGCGAGATATGGGAGTTTGAGGTTAGGGAATTGTAGAGAAACCATCAAAATTCTCGTAAATCTGATACTCGAAACCTATAACTACTATGTTCTAGGGCAAAAATACACATGCCATTGTAATCGGGCGAGTTTCTGCTTTCAGATGCAGCAGGAATTTCTCGAGTTCGTCAATCCGTTCGCGAGATATTGGAGTTTGAAGTTAAGGAATGGTTGAGAAATCAACAAAATTTTCGCAAGTCTGATACTCGAAACCAATAACTGCTATGGCCTAGGGCAAAAATACACATACTATTGTAATCGGACGAGTTTCTGCTTTCAGATGCAACGGGAATTTCTCTAGTTCGTCAATCCGTTCACGAGATATGGGAGTTTGAAGTTAAGGAATGGTTGAGAAACCATCAAAATTTTCGCAAGTCTGATACTCGAAACCAATAACTGCTATGGCCTAGGGCAAAAATACACATACTATTGTAATCGGGCGAGATTATGCTTCTCGATGCAACTGGAATTTCTCGAGTTGGTAATCCGTTCGCGAGGTTTGGGGGTTTGAAGTTAAGGAATGGTTGAGAAATCATCAAAATTTTCGCTGGTCTGATACTCGAAACCATTAACTGGAATGGTCTAGGGGAAAAGTACACATACCATTGTAATCGGGCGAGTTTCTGCTTTCAGATGCAACTGGAATTTCTCTAGTTCGTCAATCCGTTCGCGAGATATGGGATTTTGAAGTTAAGGAATGGTTGAGAAACCATCAAAATTTTCGCAAGTCTGATACTCGAAACCAATAACTATTATGGCCTAGGGCAAAAATCCACATACCATTGTAATCGGGCGAGTTTCTGCTTTCAGATGCAATTGGAATTTCTCGAGTTCGTCAATCCGGTCGCGAGATATGGTAGTTTGAAGTTAAGGAATGGTTGAGAAACCATCAATATTTCGCAAGTCTGATACTCGAAACCAATAACTACTATTGCCTAGGGCAAAAATACACATGCCATTGTAATCGGGCGAGTTTCTGCTTTCAGATGCAACTGGAATTTCTCTAGTTCGTCAATCCGTTCGCGAGATATGAGAGTTTGAGGTTAGGGAATTGTAGAGAAACCATCAAAATTCTCGTAAATCTGATACTCGTAACCTATAACTACTATGTTCTAGGGCAAAAATACACATGCCATTGTAATCGGGCGAGTTTCTGCTTTCAGATGCAGCAGGAATTTCTCGAGTTCGTCAATCCGTTCGCGAGATATTGGAGTTTGAAGTTAAGGAATGGTTGAGAAATCAACAAAATTTTCGCAAGTCTGATACTCGAAACCAATAACTGGAATGGCCTAGGGGAAAAGTACACATACCATTGTAATCGGACGAGTTTCTGCTTTCAGATGCAACAAGAATTTCTCGAGTTCGTCAATCCGTTCGCGAGATGTGGGAGTTTGAAGTTAAGGAATGGTTGAGAATCCATCAAAATTTTCGCAAGTCTGATACTCGAAACCAATAACTACTATTGCCTAGGGCAAAGATACACATACCGTTGTAATCGGGCGATCTTCTACCTTCAGATGCAACAGGAATTTCTCGAGTTCGTCAATCCGTTCGCGAGATATGGGAGTTTGAAGTTACGGAATGGTTGAGAAACCATCAAAATTTTAGTAAGTCTGATACTCGAAACCAATAACTACTTTGTCCTAGGGCAAAAATACACACACCATTGTAATCGGGCGAGTTTCTACTTTCAGATGCAAAAGGAATTTCTTGAGTTCATCAATCCGTTCGCGATATACGGGAATTTGAAGTTAAGGTATGGTTGAGAAACCATCAAAATTTTCGCTGGTCTGATACTCGAAACCATTAACTGGAATGGTCTAGGGGAAAAGTACACATACCATTGTAATCGGGCGAGTTTCTGCTTTCAGATGCAACTGGAATTTCTCTAGTTCGTCAATCCGTTCGCGAGATATGGGATTTTGAAGTTAAGGAATGGTTGAGAAACCATCAAAATTTTCGCAAGTCTGATACTCGAAACCAATAACTATTATGGCCTAGGGCAAAAATCCACATACCATTGTAATCGGGCGAGTTTCTGCTTTCAGATGCAATTGGAATTTCTCGAGTTCGTCAATCCGGTCGCGAGATATGGTAGTTTGAAGTTAAGGAATGGTTGAGAAACCGTCAATATTTCGCAAGTCTGATACTCGAAACCAATAACTACTATTGCCTAGGGCAAAAATACACATGCCATTGTAATCGGGCGAGTTTCTGCTTTCAGATGCAACAGGAATTTCTCGAGTTCTTCAATCCGTTCGCGAGGTATGGGAGTTTGAAATCAAGGAATGGTTGAGAAACCATCAAAATTTTCGCAAGTCTGATACTCGAAACCAATAACTATTATGGCCTAGGGCAAAAATCCACATACCATTGTAATCGGGCGAGTTTCTACTTTCAGATGCAACAGGAATTTCTCGAGTTCTTCAATCCGTTCGCGAGATATGGGAGTTTGAAGTTAAGGAATGGTTGAGAAACCATCAAAATTTTCGCTGGTCTGCTACACGAAGCCATTAACTGTTATGGCCTACGGCGAAAATGCACATACCATTGTAATCGGGCGAGTTTCTGCTTTCAGATGCAACAGGAATTTCTCGAGTTCGTCAATCCGTTCGCGAGATATGGGAGTTTGAAGTTAAGGAATGGTTGAGAAACCATCAAAATTTTCGCTGGTCTGCTACACGAAGCCATTAACTGTTATGGCCTACGGCGAAAATACACATACCATTGTAATCGGGCGAGTTTCTGCTTTCAGATGCAACAGGAATTTCTCGAGTTCGTCAATCCGTTCGCGAGATATGGGAGTTTGAGGTTAAGGAATTGTTGAGAAACCATCAAAATTTTCGTAAATCTGATACTCGAAACCAATAACTACTATGTTCTAGGGCAAAAATACACACACCATTGTAATAGATCGAGTTTCTGCTTTCAGATGCAACAGGAATTTCTCGAGTTCGTCAATCCGTTCGCGAGATATGGGAGTTTGAAGTTAAGGAATGGTTCAGAAACCGTCAAAATTTTCGCAAGTCTGATACTCGAAACCAATAACTACAATTGCCTAGGGCAAAAATACACATACCGATGTAATCGGGCGAGTCTCTGCTTTCAGATGCAACAGGAATTTCTCGAGTTCGTCAATCCGTTCGCGAGATATTGGAGTTTGAAGTTAAGGAATGGTTGAGAAACCATCAAAATTTTCGCAAGTCTGATACTCGAAACCAGTAACTACTATTGCCTAGGGCAAAAATACACATACCGTTGTAATCGGGCGAGCTTCTACCTTCAGATGCAGCAGAAATTTCTCGAGTTCGTCAATCCGTTCGCGAGATATGGGAGTTTGAAGTTAAGGAATGGTTGAGAAACCATCAAAATTTTCGCTTGTCTGATACTCGAAAACAATAACTGGAATGGCCTAGGGGAAAAGTACACACACCATTGTAATCGGGCGAGTTTCTACTTTCAGATGCAAAAGGAATTTCTCCAGTTCGTCAATCCGTTCGCGAGATATGGGAGTTTGAAGTTAAGGAATGGTTGAGAAAGCATCAAAATTTTCGCAAGTCTGATTCTCGAAATCAATAACTTCTATTGCCTAGTGCAAAAACACACACACCCTTGTATTCGAGCGTGTTTCTATTTTCAGATGCAACAGGAATTTCTCGAGTTCGTCAATCCGTTCGCGAGATATGGGAGTTTGAAGTTAAGGAATGGTTCAGAAACCGTCAAAATTTTTGAAAGTCTGATACTCGAAACCAATAACTACAATTGCCTAGGGCAAAAATACACATACCGTTGTAATCGGGCGAGTCTCTGCTTTCAGATGCAACAGGAATTTCTCGAGATCGTCAATCCTTTCGCGAGATATGGGAGTTTGAAGTTAAGGAATGGTTGAGAAATCAACAAAATTTTCGCAAGTCTGATACTCGAAACCAATAACTGGTATGGCCTACGGCAAAAATACACATACCATTGTAATCGGGCAAGTTTCTGCTTTCAGATGCAACAGGAATTTCTCGAGTTCGTCAATCCGTTCGCGAGATATGGGAGTGTGAAGTTAAGGAATGGTTGGAAATCATCAAAATTTTTGCAAGTCTGATACTCGAAACCAATAACTACTATTGCCTAGAGCAAAAATACACATACTGTTGTGATCGGGCGATCTTCTACCTTCAGATGCAACAAGAATTTCTCGAGTTCGTCAATCCGTTCGCGAGATGTGGGAGTTTGAAGTTAAGGAATGGTTGAAAAACCCCCTCAAAATTTTCGCATGTCTGTTACTCGAAACAAATAACTACTATTGCCTAGGGCAAAAATACACATACTGTTGTAATCGAGCGATCTTCTACCTTCAGATGCAAGAAGAATTTCTCGAGTTCGTCAATCCGTTCGCGAGATTTGGGAGTTTGAAGTTAAGGAATGGTTGAGAAACTATCAAAATTTTCGCAAGTCTGATACTCGAAACCAATAGCTACTATTGCCTAGGGCAAAAATACACATACCGTTGTAATCGGGCGAGTTTCTAATTTCAGATGCAACAGGAATTTCTCGAGTTGGTAATCCGTTCGCGATATATGGGAGTTTACAGTTAAGGAATGGTTGAGAAACCATCAAAATTTTCGCTAGTCTGATACTCGAAACCAATAACTGCTATTGTCTAGGGCAAAAATACACATACCGTTGTAATTGATCGAGCTTCTGCATTCAGATGCAACAGGAATTTCTCGAGTTCGTCAATCCGTTCGCGAGATATGGGAGTGTGAAGTTAAGGAATGGTTGGATATCATCAAAATTTTTGCAAGTCTGATACTCGAAACCAATAACTACTATTGCCTAGAGCAAAAATACACATACTGTTGTAATCGGGCGATCTTCTACCTTCAGATGCAACAAGAATTTCTCGAGTTCGTCAATCCGTTCGCGAGATGTGGGAGTTTGAAGTTAAGGAATGGTCGAGAATCCATCAAAATTTTCGCAAGTCTGATACTCGAAACCAATAACTACTATTGCCTAGGGCAAAGATACACATACCGTTGTAATCGGGCGATCTTCTACCTTCAGATGCAAGAAGAATTTCTCGAGTTCGTCAATCCGTTCGCGAGATATGGGAGTTTGAAGTTAAGGAATGGTTGAGAAACTATCAAAACTTTCGCAAGTCTGATACTCGAAACCAATAACTACTATTGCCTAGGGCAAAAATACACATACCGTTGTAATCGGGCGAGTCTCTAATTTCAGATGCAACAGGAATTTCTTGAGTTCATCAATCCGTTCGCGAGATACGGGAGTTTGAAGTTAAGGAATGGTTGAGAAACCATCAAAATTTTCGCTGGTCTGATACTCGAAACCAATAACTGGAATGGTCTAGGGGAGAAGTACACATACCATTGTAATCGGGCGAGTTTCTGCTTTCAGATGCAACTGGAATTTCTCTAGTTCGTCAATCCGTTCGCGAGATATGGGAGTTTGAAGTTAAGGAATGGTTGAGAAACCATCAAAATTTTCGCTGGTCTGCTACACGAAACCAATAACTGCTATGGCCTACGGCAAAAATACACATACCATTGTAATCGGGCGAGTTTCTGCTTTCAGATGCAACAGGAATTTCTCGAGTTCGTCAATCCGTTTGCGAGATATGGGAGTTTCAAGTAAAGAAATGGTTGAGAAACCATCAAAATTCTCGCTGGTCTGATACTCGAAACCAATAACTGGAATGGCCTAGGGGAAAAGTACACATACCATTGTAATCGGACGAGTTTCTGCTTTCAGATGCAGTTGGAATTTCTCGAGTTCGTCATTCCGTTCGCGAGATATGGTAGTTTGAAGTTAAGGAATGGTAGAGACCATCAATATTTCGCAAGGCTGATACTCGAAACCAATAACTACTATTGCCTAGGGCAAAAATACACATGCCATTGTAATCGGGCGAGTTTCTGCTTTCAGATGCAACAGGAATTTCTCGAGTTCTTCAATCCGTTCGCGAGATATGGGAATTTGAGGTTAAGGAATGGTTGAAAAACCCCCTCAAAATTTTCGCATGTCTGATACTCGAAACAAATAACTACTATTGCCTAGGGCAAAAATACACATACTGTTGTAATCGAGCGATCTTCTACCTTCAGATGCAAGAAGAATTTCTCGAGTTCGTCAATCCGTTCGCGAGATTTGGGAGTTTGAAGTTAAGGAATGGTTGAGAAACTATCAAAATTTTCGCAAGTCTGATACTCGAAACCAATAACCACTATTGCCTAGGGCAAAAATACACATACCATTGTAATCGGGCGAGTTTCTAATTTCAGATGCAACAGGAATTTCTCGAGTTGGTAATCCGTTCGCGATATATGGGAGTTTACAGTTAAGGAATGGTTGAGAAACCATCAAAATTTTCGCTAGTCTGATACTCGAAACCAATAACTGCTATTGTCTAGGGCAAAAATACACATACCGTTGTAATCGATCGAGCTTCTGCATTCAGATGCAACAGGAATTTCTCGAGTTCGTCAATCCGTTCGCGAGATATGGGAGTGTGAAGTTAAGGAATGGTTGAGAAATCATCAAAATTTTCGCAAGTTTGATACTCGAAACAAATAACTACTTTGTCCTAGGGCAAAAATACACACACCACTGTAATCGGGCGAGTTTCTACTTTCAGATGCAAAAGGAATTTCTTGAGTTCATCAATCCGTTTGCGAGATACGGGAGTTTGAAGTTAAGGAATGGTTGAGAAACCATCAAAATTTTCGCTGGTCTGATACTCGAAACCAATAACTGGAATGGTCTAGGGGAGAAGTACACATACCATTGTAATCGGGCGAGTTTCTGCTTTCAGATGCAACTGGAATTTCTCTAGTTCGTCAATCCGTTCGCGAGATATGGGAGTTTGAAGTTAAGGAATGGTTGAGAAACCATCAAAATTTTCGCTGGTCTGCTACACGAAACCAATAACTGCTATGGCCTACGGCAAAAATACACACACCATTGTAATCGGGCGAGTTTCTGCTTTCAGATGCAACAGGAATTTCTCGAGTTCGTCAATCCGTTTGCGAGATATGGGAGTTTCAAGTAAAGAAATGGTTGAGAAACCATCAAAACTTTCGCTGGTCTGATACTCGAAACCAATAACTGGAATGGCCTAGGGGAAAAGTACACATACCATTCTAATCGGACGAGTTTCTGCTTTCAGATGCAACTGGAATTTCTCTAGTTCGTCAATCCGTTCGCGAGATATGGGAGTGTGAAGTTAAGGAATGGTTGAGAAATCATCAAAATTTTTGCAAGTCTGATACTCGAAACCAATAACTACTATTGCCTAGGGCAAAAATACACATACTGTTGTAATCGGGCGCTATTCTACCTTCAGATGCAACAAGAATTTCTCGAGTTCGTCAATCCGTTCGTGAGATGTGGGAGTTTGAAGTTAAGGAATGGTTGAGAATCCATCAAAATTTTCGCAAGTCTGATACTCGAAACCAATAACTACTATTTTCTAGGGCAAAAATACATACACCATTGTAATCGGGCGAGCTTCTACTTTCAGATGCAAAAGGAATTTCTCGAGTTCGTCAATCCGTTCGCGAGATATGGGAATTTGAGGTTAAGGAATGGTTGAAAAACCATCAAAATTTTCGCATGTCTGATACTCGAAACCAATAAGTACTATTGCCGAGGGGAAAAATACATATACCGTTGTAATCGGGCGAGTTTCTGCTTTCAGATGCAACAGGAGTTTCTCGAGTTCGTCAATCGGTTCACGAGATATGGGAGTTTGAAGTTAAGGAATGGTTGAGAAACCATCAAAATTTTCGCAAGTCTAATACTCGAAACCAATAACTACTATTGCCTAGGGCAAAAATACACATACCGTTGTAATCGATCGAGCTTCTGCTTTCAGATGAAACAGGAATGTCTCGAGTTCGTCAATCCGTTCGCGAGATATGGGAGTGTGAAGTTAAGGAAAGGTTGAGAAATCATCAAAATTTTTGCAAGTCTGATACTCGAAACCAATAACTACTATTGCCTAGGGCAAAAATACACATACTGTTGTAATCGGGCGATCTTCTGCCTTCAGATGCAAGAAGAATTTCTCTAGTTCGTCAATCCGTTCGCGAGATATGGGAGTTTGAAGTTAAGGAATGGTTGAGAAACTATCAAAACTTTCGCAAGTCTGATACTCGAAACCAATAACTACTATTGCCTAGGGCAAAAATACACATACCGTTGTAATCGGGCGATCTTCTACCTTCAGATGCAACAGGAATTTCTCGAGTTCGTCAATCCGTTCGCGAGATATGGGAGTTTGAAGTTACGGAATGGTTGAGAAACCATCAAAATTTTAGTAAGTCTGATACTCGAAACCAATAACTACTTTGTCCTAGGGCAAAAATACACACACCATTGTAATCGGGCGAGTTTCTACTTTCAGATGCAAAAGGAATTTCTTGAGTTCATCAATCCGTTCGCGAGATACGGGAGTTTGAAGTTAAGGTATGGTTGAGAAACCATCAAAATTTTCGCTGGTCTGATACTCGAAACCAATAACTGGAATGGTCTAGGGGAAAAGTACACATACCATTGTAATCGGGCGAGTTTCTGCTTTCAGATGCAACTGGAATTTCTCTAGTTCGTCAATCCGTTCGCGAGATATGGGATTTCGAAGTTAAGGAATGGTTGAGAAACCATCAAAATTTTCGCAAGTCTGATACTCGAAACCAATAACTATTATGGCCTAGGGCAAAACTCCACATACCATTGTAATCGGGCGAGTTTCTGCTTTCAGATGCAACAGGAAATTCTCGAGTTCGTCATTCCGTTCGCGAGATATGGGAGTGTGAGGTTAGGGAATTGTTGAGAAACCATCAAAATTTTCGTAAATCTGATACTCGAAACCTATAACTACTATGTTCTAGGGCAAAAATACACACACTATTGTAATCGATCGATTTTCTGCTTTCAGATGCAACAGGAATTTCTCGAGTTCGTCAATCCGTTCGCGAGATATGGGAGTTTGAAGTTAAGGAATGGTTCAGAAACCGTCAAAATTTTCGCAAGTCTGATACTCGACACCAATAACTACAATTGCCTAGGGCAAAAATACACATGCAATTGTAATCGGGCGAGTTTCTGCTTTCAGATGCAACAGGAATTTCTCGAGTTCTTCAATCCGTTCGCGAGATATGGGAGTTTGAAATTAAGGAATGGTTGAGTAACCATTAAAATTTTCGCAAGTCTGATACTCGAAACAAATAACTACTATTTTCTAGGGCAAAAATACATACACCATTGTAATCGGGCGAGCTTCTACTTTCAGATGCAAAAGGAATTTCTCGAGTTCGTCAATCCGTTCGCGAGATATGGGAGTTTGAAGTTAAGGAATGGTTGAGAAATCAACAAAATTTTCGCAAGTCTGATACTCGAAACCAATAACTGGAATGGCCTAGGGGAAAAGTACACATACCATTCTAATCGGACGAGTTTCTGCTATCAGATGCAACTGGAATTTCTCTAGTTCGTCAATCCGTTCGCGAGATATGGGAGTTCGAAGTTAAGGAATGGTTGAGAAACTATCAAAACTTTCGCAAGTCTGATACTCGAAACCAATAACTACTATTGCCTAGGGCAAAAATACACATGCAATTGTAATCGGGCGAGTTTCTGCTTTCAGATGCAACAGGAATTTCTCGAGTTCTTCAATCCGTTCGCGAGATATGGGAGTTTGAAATTAAGGAATGGTTGAGTAACCATTAAAATTTTCGCAAGTCTGATACTCGAAACAAATAACTACTATTTTCTAGGGCAAAAATACATACACCATTGTAATCGGGCGAGCTTCTACTTTCAGATGCAAAAGGAATTTCTCGAGTTCGTCAATCCGTTCGCGAGATATGGGAATTTGAGGTTAAGGAATGGTTGAAAAACCCCCTCAAAATTTTCGCATGTCTGATACTCGAAACCAATAACTACTATTGCCTAGGGCAAAAATACACATACTGTTGTAATCGGGCGATCCTCTACCTTCAGATGCAAGAAGAATTTCTCGAGTTCGTCAATCCGTTCGCGAGATATGGGAGTTTGAAGTTTAGGAATGGTTGAGAAACTGTCAAAATTTTCGCAAGTCTGATACTCGAAACCAATAGCTACTATTGCCTAGGGCAAAGATACACATACCGTTGTAATCGGGCGATCTTCTACCTTCAGATGCAACAGGAATTTCTCGATTTCGTCAATCCGTTCGCGAGATATGGGAGTCTGAAGTTAAGGTATGGTTGAGAAACCATCAAAATTTTCGCTGGTCTGATACTCGAAACCAATAACTGGAATGGTCTAGGGGAAAAGTACACATACCATTGTAATCGGGCGAGTTTCTGCTTTCAGATGCAACTGGAATTTCTCTAGTTCGTCAATCCGTTCGCGAGATATGGGATTTTGAAGTTAAGGAATGGTTGAGAAACCATCAATATTTCGCAAGTCTGATACTCGAAACCAATAACTACTATTGCCTAGGGCAAAAATACACATGCCATTGTAATCGGGCGAGTTTCTGCTTTCAGATGCAACAGGAATTTCTCGAGTTC